>NW_026974836.1:2124424-2427913 GCF_030014295.1 Loxodonta africana | reverse complement strand
CTCGCCTGCGCATCTCTCCGTTCGGGCCTATTCTTGCCTGCGGGACTCTCCGTTCCGGCCTATTCTTGCCTGCGGGTCTCTCCGTTCGGGACAATTCTGACCTGCAAAACTCTCCGTTCGGACCTAATCTAGCCTCTGGGAGTCTCCTTTGGGGTCTCCTGTTGCGTGCGGGGCTGCTCCATTCCAGCCTTTTGTGCTTACGGAGCTCCGATATTCGGTCCTGTTCTAGCATGCGGAGCTCCGCTACTCAGGCCTGATTGTGCGTGCGGGGCTCCGCTACTCGGGCCTGTTGGTGCATGCGGGGCTCCACTACTTGGGCCTGTTCTTGCATGCGGGGCTCCGCTACTCGGGTCTGTTCGTGCTTGCAGGGCTCTGCTACTCGGGCCTGTTCGTGCGTGCGGGGCTCCGCTATTCAGGCCTGATAGTGTGTGCGGGGCTCCTCTATTCAGGCCTGTCCTTCCCTGCGGGACTCTATTCGGGCCTATACTTCCCTGCGGGACTCTGTTCGGGCCTATTCTGGCCTGCGAGACCCTCGGTTCGCCCCTATCGTGGTCTGCGGGACCCTCGTTCGGGCCCATTCTCGCCTTCGAGACCCTCTGTTCGGGCTTTTCTGGCCTGCGGGACTCTCCGTTCGGGCCTATTCTTGTGAGTGGGTCTCTATTCGGGCCTATTTTTGCCTAAGGGCTCCTCTATTCGGGCCTATTCTGGCCTGCGGGACTCTCCGTTCGGGCCTATTCTCACCTGGGGAACTCTCCGTTCGGGCCTTTCCGGCCTTCGGGACTCTGTTCGGGTCTCTTCTTGCCAGCGGGGCTCTTCGTTTGGGCCTATTCTTGCCTGCAGAACTCTGTTCGGGCCTCTTCTTGCCCGCACGGCTCCTCTATTCGGGCCTATTTTTGCCTGTGGGACTCTATTGGGGCCTATTCTTGCCTCCGACAATCTCCGTTCGGGCCTATTCTGGCCTGCGGGACTCTTCGTTCGGGCCTAGGCTTCCCTTTGGCAATCTCCGTTCAGGCGTATGCTGGCCTGTGGGACTCTGTTCGGGCCTTTGGTTGCTTTCGGAAATCCCCGTTCTGGCCTATTCTGGCCTGCGGAATTCTGTTCGGGGCTATTCTTGCTCCGGGAATCTCTGTTCGGGACTATTCTGGCCTGTGGGACTCTGTTCGGGCCCATGCCTGCCTGCGGGGCTCTCTGTTCAGGCCTTTTTCGCCTACGGGACTCTCCGTTCGGGCCTATTCTCTGGAGCGGGACTTTAGTCGGGCCTACTCTTGCCTACGGGGCTCCTCTATTCTTGCCTCTGGGATTCTGTTCGGGCCTATTCTTGTCTGCGGGACTCTCCCTTTGAGCCTATTCTTGCCTGTGGGTTCTCCGTTCAGGGCTACTCTTGCCAGCTGGACTCTGTTCGTGCCTCATCTTGCCTGCATGGCTGCTCTACTCGGGCCTACTCTTGCCTGCGGGACTCTGTTCGGGCCTATCCTTGCTCTGGGAATCTCCGTTCGGGCATACCCTGGCCTGCGGGACTCCGTTCGGGCCTATTCTGGCCTGCGGGACTCTGTTTGGGCCTATGCTTGCCTGCAGGAATCTCTGTGCCGGCCTATTGTGGCCTGCAGCACTCTCCGTTCGGGCCTATTCTGGCCTACGGGACTCTGTTTGGGCCTATGCTTGCCTACGGGAATCTCCGTTCAGGCGTATGCTGGCCTGCGGTATTCTCAATTTGGGCATATTCTCTCGCCTCCGGGACTTTCCTTTGGGCCTATTCTCGCCTGCGCATCTCTCCGTTCGGGCCTATTCTTGCCTGCGGGACTCTCCGTTCCGGCCTATTCTTGCCTGCGGGTCTCTCCGTTCGGGACAATTCTGACCTGCAAAACTCTCCGTTCGGACCTAATCTAGCCTCTGGGAGTCTCCTTTGGGGTCTCCTGTTGCGTGCGGGGCTGCTCCATTCCAGCCTTTTGTGCTTACGGAGCTCCGATATTCGGTCCTGTTCTAGCATGCGGAGCTCCGCTACTCAGGCCTGATTGTGCATGCGGGGCTCCGCTACTCGGGCCTGTTGGTGCATGCGGGGCTCCACTACTTGGGCCTGTTCTTGCATGCGGGGCTCCGCTACTCGGGTCTGTTCGTGCTTGCAGGGCTCTGCTACTCGGGCCTGTTCGTGCGTGCGGGGCTCCGCTATTCAGGCCTGATAGTGTGTGCGGGGCTCCTCTATTCAGGCCTGTCCTTCCCTGCGGGACTCTATTCGGGCCTATACTTCCCTGCGGGACTCTGTTCGGGCCTATTCTGGCCTGCGAGACCCTCGGTTCGCCCCTATCGTGGTCTGCGGGACCCTCGTTCGGGCCCATTCTCGCCTTCGAGACCCTCTGTTCGGGCTTTTCTGGCCTGCGGGACTCTCCGTTCGGGCCTATTCTTGTGAGTGGGTCTCTATTCGGGCCTATTTTTGCCTAAGGGCTCCTCTATTCTGGCCTATTCTGGCCTGCGGGACTCTCCGTTCGGGCCTATTCTCACCTGGGGAACTCTCCGTTCGGGCCTTTCCGGCCTTCGGGACTCTGTTCGGGTCTCTTCTTGCCAGCGGGGCTCTTCGTTTGGGCCTATTCTTGCCTGCAGAACTCTGTTCGGGCCTCTTCTTGCCCGCACGGCTCCTCTATTCGGGCCTATTTTTGCCTGTGGGACTCTATTGGGGCCTATTCTTGCCTCCGACAATCTCCGTTCGGGCCTATTCTGGCCTGCGGGACTCTTCGTTCGGGCCTAGGCTTCCCTTTGGCAATCTCCGTTCAGGCGTATGCTGGCCTGCGGGACTCTGTTCGGGCCTTTGGTTGCTTTCGGAAATCCCCGTTCTGGCCTATTCTGGCCTGCGGAATTCTGTTCGGGGCTATTCTTGCTCCGGGAATCTCTGTTCGGGACTATTCTGGCCTGTGGGACTCTGTTCGGGCCCATGCCTGCCTGCGGGGCTCTCTGTTCAGGCCTTTTTCGCCTACGGGACTCTCCGTTCGGGCCTATTCTCTGGAGCGGGACTTTAGTCGGGCCTACTCTTGCCTACGGGGCTCCTCTATTCTTGCCTCTGGGATTCTGTTCGGGCCTATTCTTGTCTGCGGGACTCTCCCTTTGAGCCTATTCTTGCCTGTGGGTTCTCCGTTCAGGGCTACTCTTGCCAGCTGGACTCTGTCCGTGCCTCATCTTGCCTGCATGGCTGCTCTACTCGGGCCTACTCTTGCCTGCGGGACACTGTTCGGGCCTATCCTTGCTCTGGGAATCTCCGTTCGGGCATACCCTGGCCTGCGGGACTCCGTTCGGGCCTATTCTGGCCTGCGGGACTCTGTTTGGGCCTATGCTTGCCTGCAGGAATCTTTGTTCCGGCCTATTGTGGCCTGCAGCACTCTCCGTTCGGGCCTATTCTGGCCTACGGGACTCTGTTTGGGCCTATGCTTGCCTACGGGAATCTCCGTTCAGGCGTATGCTGGCCTGCGGTATTCTCAATTTGGGCATATTCTCTCGCCTCCGGGACTTTCCTTTGGGCCTATTCTCGCCTGCGCATCTCTCCGTTCGGGCCTATTCTTGCCTGCGGGACTCTCCGTTCCGGCCTATTCTTGCCTGCGGGTCTCTCCGTTCGGGACAATTCTGACCTGCAAAACTCTCCGTTCGGACCTAATCTAGCCTCTGGGAGTCTCCTTTGGGGTCTCCTGTTGCGTGCGGGGCTGCTCCATTCCAGCCTTTTGTGCTTACGGAGCTCCGATATTCGGTCCTGTTCTAGCATGCGGAGCTCCGCTACTCAGGCCTGATTGTGCGTGCGGGGCTCCGCTACTCGGGCCTGTTGGTGCATGCGGGGCTCCACTACTTGGGCCTGTTCTTGCATGCGGGGCTCCGCTACTCGGGTCTGTTCGTGCTTGCAGGGCTCTGCTACTCGGGCCTGTTCGTGCGTGCGGGGCTCCGCTATTCAGGCCTGATAGTGTGTGCGGGGCTCCTCTATTCAGGCCTGTCCTTCCCTGCGGGACTCTATTCGGGCCTATACTTCCCTGCGGGACTCTGTTCGGGCCTATTCTGGCCTGCGAGACCCTCGGTTCGCCCCTATCGTGGTCTGCGGGACCCTCGTTCGGGCCCATTCTCGCCTTCGAGACCCTCTGTTCGGGCTTTTCTGGCCTGCGGGACTCTCCGTTCGGGCCTATTCTTGTGAGTGGGTCTCTATTCGGGCCTATTTTTGCCTAAGGGCTCCTCTATTCGGGCCTATTCTGGCCTGCGGGACTCTCCGTTCGGGCCTATTCTCACCTGGGGAACTCTCCGTTCGGGCCTTTCCGGCCTTCGGGACTCTGTTCGGGTCTCTTCTTGCCAGCGGGGCTCTTCGTTTGGGCCTATTCTTGCCTGCAGAACTCTGTTCGGGCCTCTTCTTGCCCGCACGGCTCCTCTATTCGGGCCTATTTTTGCCTGTGGGACTCTATTGGGGCCTATTCTTGCCTCCGACAATCTCCGTTCGGGCCTATTCTGGCCTGCGGGACTCTTCGTTCGGGCCTAGGCTTCCCTTTGGCAATCTCCGTTCAGGCGTATGCTGGCCTGCGGGACTCTGTTCGGGCCTTTGGTTGCTTTCGGAAATCCCCGTTCTGGCCTATTCTGGCCTGCGGAATTCTGTTCGGCGCTATTCTTGCTCCGGGAATCTCTGTTCGGGACTATTCTGGCCTGTGGGACTCTGTTCGGGCCCATGCCTGCCTGCGGGGCTCTCTGTTCAGGCCTTTTTCGCCTACGGGACTCTCCGTTCGGGCCTATTCTCTGGAGCGGGACTTTAGTCGGGCCTACTCTTGCCTACGGGGCTCCTCTATTCTTGCCTCTGGGATTCTGTTCGGGCCTATTCTTGTCTGCGGGACTCTCCCTTTGAGCCTATTCTTGCCTGTGGGTTCTCCGTTCAGGGCTACTCTTGCCAGCTGGACTCTGTCCGTGCCTCATCTTGCCTGCATGGCTGCTCTACTCGGGCCTACTCTTGCCTGCGGGACTCTGTTCGGGCCTATCCTTGCTCTGGGAATCTCCGTTCGGGCATACCCTGGCCTGCGGGACTCCGTTCGGGCCTATTCTGGCCTGCGGGACTCTGTTTGGGCCTATGCTTGCCTGCAGGAATCTCTGTGCCGGCCTATTGTGGCCTGCAGCACTCTCCGTTCGGGCCTATTCTGGCCTACGGGACTCTGTTTGGGCCTATGCTTGCCTACGGGAATCTCCGTTCAGGCGTATGCTGGCCTGCGGTATTCTCAATTTGGGCATATTCTCTCGCCTCCGGGACTTTCCTTTGGGCCTATTCTCGCCTGCGCATCTCTCCGTTCGGGCCTATTCTTGCCTGCGGGACTCTCCGTTCCGGCCTATTCTTGCCTGCGGGTCTCTCCGTTCGGGACAATTCTGACCTGCAAAACTCTCCGTTCGGACCTAATCTAGCCTCTGGGAGTCTCCTTTGGGGTCTCCTGTTGCGTGCGGGGCTGCTCCATTCCAGCCTTTTGTGCTTACGGAGCTCCGATATTCGGTCCTGTTCTAGCATGCGGAGCTCCGCTACTCAGGCCTGATTGTGCGTGCGGGGCTCCGCTACTCGGGCCTGTTGGTGCATGCGGGGCTTCACTACTTGGGCCTGTTCTTGCATGCGGGGCTCCGCTACTCGGGTCTGTTCGTGCTTGCAGGGCTCTGCTACTCGGGCCTGTTCGTGCGTGCGGGGCTCCGCTATTCAGGCCTGATAGTGTGTGCGGGACTCCTCTATTCAAGCCTGTCCTTCCCTGCGGGACTCTATTCGGGCCTATACTTCCCTGCGGGACTCTGTTCGGGCCTATTCTGGCCTGCGAGACCCTCGGTTCGCCCCTATCGTGGTCTGCGGGACCCTCGTTCGGGCCCATTCTCGCCTTCAAAACCCTCTGTTCGGGCTTTTCTGGCCTGCGGGACTCTCCGTTCGGGCCTATTCTTGTGAGTGGGTCTCTATTCGGGCCTATTTTTGCCTAAGGGCTCCTCTATTCGGGCCTATTCTGGCCTGCGGGACTCTCCGTTCGGGCCTATTCTCACCTGGGGAACTCTCCGTTCGGGCCTTTCCGGCCTTCGGGACTCTGTTCGGGTCTCTTCTTGCCAGCGGGGCTCTTCGTTTGGGCCTATTCTTGCCTGCAGAACTCTGTTCGGGCCTCTTCTTGCCCGCACGGCTCCTCTATTCGGGCCTATTTTTGCCTGTGGGACTCTATTGGGGCCTATTCTTGCCTCCGACAATCTCCGTTCGGGCCTATTCTGGCCTGCGGGACTCTTCGTTCGGGCCTAGGCTTCCCTTTGACAATCTCCGTTCAGGCGTATGCTGGCCTGCGGGACTCTGTTCGGGCCTTTGGTTGCTTTCGGAAATCCCCGTTCTGGCCTATTCTGGCCTGCGGAACTCTGTTCGGGGCTATTCTTGCTCCGGGAATCTCTGTTCGGGACTATTCTGGCCTGTGGGACTCTGTTCGGGCCCATGCCTGCCTGCGGGGCTCTCTGTTCAGGCCTTTTTCGCCTACGGGACTCTCCGTTCGGGCCTATTCTCTGGAGCGGGACTTTAGTCGGGCCTACTCTTGCCTACGGGGCTCCTCTATTCTTGCCTCTGGGATTCTGTTCGGGCCTATTCTTGTCTGCGGGACTCTCCCTTTGAGCCTATTCTTGCCTGTGGGTTCTCCGTTCAGGGCTACTCTTGCCAGCTGGACTCTGTTCGTGCCTCATCTTGCCTGCATGGCTGCTCTACTCGGGCCTACTCTTGCCTGCGGGACTCTGTTCGGGCCTATCCTTGCTCTGGGAATCTCCGTTCGGGCATACCCTGGCCTGCGGGACTCCGTTCGGGCCTATTCTGGCCTGCGGGACTCTGTTTGGGCCTATGCTTGCCTGCAGGAATCTCTGTGCCGGCCTATTGTGGCCTGCAGCACTCTCCGTTCGGGCCTATTCTGGCCTACGGGACTCTGTTTGGGCCTATGCTTGCCTACGGGAATCTCCGTTCAGGCGTATGCTGGCCTGCGGTATTCTCAATTTGGGCATATTCTCTCGCCTCCGGGACTTTCCTTTGGGCCTATTCTCGCCTGCGCATCTCTCCGTTCGGGCCTATTCTTGCCTGCGGGACTCTCCGTTCGGGCCTATTCTCTGGAGCGGGACTTTAGTCGGGCCTACTCTTGCCTACGGGGCTCCTCTATTCTTGCCTCTGGGATTCTGTTCGGGCCTATTCTTGTCTGCGGGACTCTCCCTTTGAGCCTATTCTTGCCTGTGGGTTCTCCGTTCAGGGCTACTCTTGCCAGCTGGACTCTGTCCGTGCCTCATCTTGCCTGCATGGCTGCTCTACTCGGGCCTACTCTTGCCTGCGGGACTCTGTTCGGGCCTATCCTTGCTCTGGGAATCTCCGTTCGGGCATACCCTGGCCTGCGGGACTCCGTTCGGGCCTATTCTGGCCTGCGGGACTCTGTTTGGGCCTATGCTTGCCTGCAGGAATCTCTGTGCCGGCCTATTGTGGCCTGCAGCACTCTCCGTTCGGGCCTATTCTGGCCTACGGGACTCTGTTTGGGCCTATGCTTGCCTACGGGAATCTCCGTTCAGGCGTATGCTGGCCTGCGGTATTCTCAATTTGGGCATATTCTCTCGCCTCCGGGACTTTCCTTTGGGCCTATTCTCGCCTGCGCATCTCTCCGTTCGGGCCTATTCTTGCCTGCGGGACTCTCCGTTCCGGCCTATTCTTGCCTGCGGGTCTCTCCGTTCGGGACAATTCTGACCTGCAAAACTCTCCGTTCGGACCTAATCTAGCCTCTGGGAGTCTCCTTTGGGGTCTCCTGTTGCGTGCGGGGCTGCTCCATTCCAGCCTTTTGTGCTTACGGAGCTCCGATATTCGGTCCTGTTCTAGCATGCGGAGCTCCGCTACTCAGGCCTGATTGTGCGTGCGGGGCTCCGCTACTCGGGCCTGTTGGTGCATGCGGGGCTCCACTACTTGGGCCTGTTCTTGCATGCGGGGCTCCGCTACTCGGGTCTGTTCGTGCTTGCAGGGCTCTGCTACTCGGGCCTGTTCGTGCGTGCGGGGCTCCGCTATTCAGGCCTGATAGTGTGTGCGGGACTCCTCTATTCAAGCCTGTCCTTCCCTGCGGGACTCTATTCGGGCCTATACTTCCCTGCGGGACTCTGTTCGGGCCTATTCTGGCCTGCGAGACCCTCGGTTCGCCCCTATCGTGGTCTGCGGGACCCTCGTTCGGGCCCATTCTCGCCTTCAAAACCCTCTGTTCGGGCTTTTCTGGCCTGCGGGACTCTCCGTTCGGGCCTATTCTTGTGAGTGGGTCTCTATTCGGGCCTATTTTTGCCTAAGGGCTCCTCTATTCGGGCCTATTCTGGCCTGCGGGACTCTCCGTTCGGGCCTATTCTCACCTGGGGAACTCTCCGTTCGGGCCTTTCCGGCCTTCGGGACTCTGTTCGGGTCTCTTCTTGCCAGCGGGGCTCTTCGTTTGGGCCTATTCTTGCCTGCAGAACTCTGTTCGGGCCTCTTCTTGCCCGCACGGCTCCTCTATTCGGGCCTATTTTTGCCTGTGGGACTCTATTGGGGCCTATTCTTGCCTCCGACAATCTCCGTTCGGGCCTATTCTGGCCTGCGGGACTCTTCGTTCGGGCCTAGGCTTCCCTTTGACAATCTCCGTTCAGGCGTATGCTGGCCTGCGGGACTCTGTTCGGGCCTTTGGTTGCTTTCGGAAATCCCCGTTCTGGCCTATTCTGGCCTGCGGAACTCTGTTCGGGGCTATTCTTGCTCCGGGAATCTCTGTTCGGGACTATTCTGGCCTGTGGGACTCTGTTCGGGCCCATGCCTGCCTGCGGGGCTCTCTGTTCAGGCCTTTTTCGCCTACGGGACTCTCCGTTCGGGCCTATTCTCTGGAGCGGGACTTTAGTCGGGCCTACTCTTGCCTACGGGGCTCCTCTATTCTTGCCTCTGGGATTCTGTTCGGGCCTATTCTTGTCTGCGGGACTCTCCCTTTGAGCCTATTCTTGCCTGTGGGTTCTCCGTTCAGGGCTACTCTTGCCAGCTGGACTCTGTCCGTGCCTCATCTTGCCTGCATGGCTGCTCTACTCGGGCCTACTCTTGCCTGCGGGACTCTGTTCGGGCCTATCCTTGCTCTGGGAATCTCCGTTCGGGCATACCCTGGCCTGCGGGACTCCGTTCGGGCCTATTCTGGCCTGCGGGACTCTGTTTGGGCCTATGCTTGCCTGCAGGAATCTCTGTGCCGGCCTATTGTGGCCTGCAGCACTCTCCGTTCGGGCCTATTCTGGCCTACGGGACTCTGTTTGGGCCTATGCTTGCCTACGGGAATCTCCGTTCAGGCGTATGCTGGCCTGCGGTATTCTCAATTTGGGCATATTCTCTCGCCTCCGGGACTTTCCTTTGGGCCTATTCTCGCCTGCGCATCTCTCCGTTCGGGCCTATTCTTGCCTGCGGGACTCTCCGTTCCGGCCTATTCTTGCCTGCGGGTCTCTCCGTTCGGGACAATTCTGACCTGCAAAACTCTCCGTTCGGACCTAATCTAGCCTCTGGGAGTCTCCTTTGGGGTCTCCTGTTGCGTGCGGGGCTGCTCCATTCCAGCCTTTTGTGCTTACGGAGCTCCGATATTCGGTCCTGTTCTAGCATGCGGAGCTCCGCTACTCAGGCCTGATTGTGCGTGCGGGGCTCCGCTACTCGGGCCTGTTGGTGCATGTGGGGCTCCACTACTTGGGCCTGTTCTTGCATGCGGGGCTCCGCTACTCGGGTCTGTTCGTGCTTGCAGGGCTCTGCTACTCGGGCCTGTTCGTGCGTGCGGGGCTCCGCTATTCAGGCCTGATAGTGTGTGCGGGGCTCCTCTATTCAGGCCTGTCCTTCCCTGCGGGACTCTATTCGGGCCTATACTTCCCTGCGGGACTCTGTTCGGGCCTATTCTGGCCTGCGAGACCCTCGGTTCGCCCCTATCGTGGTCTGCGGGACCCTAGTTCGGGCCCATTCTCGCCTTCGAGACCCTCTGTTCGGGCTTTTCTGGCCTGCGGGACTCTCCGTTCGGGCCTATTCTTGTGAGTGGGTCTCTATTCGGGCCTATTTTTGCCTAAGGGCTCCTCTATTCGGGCCTATTCTGGCCTGCGGGACTCTCCGTTCGGGCCTATTCTCACCTGGGGAACTCTCCGTTCGGGCCTTTCCGGCCTTCGGGACTCTGTTCGGGTCTCTTCTTGCCAGCGGGGCTCTTCGTTTGGGCCTATTCTTGCCTGCAGAACTCTGTTCGGGCCTCTTCTTGCCCGCACGGCTCCTCTATTCGGGCCTATTTTTGCCTGTGGGACTCTATTGGGGCCTATTCTTGCCTCCGACAATCTCCGTTCGGGCCTATTCTGGCCTGCGGGACTCTTCGTTCGGGCCTAGGCTTCCCTTTGGCAATCTCCGTTCAGGCGTATGCTGGCCTGCGGGACTCTGTTCGGGCCTTTGGTTGCTTTCGGAAATCCCCGTTCTGGCCTATTCTGGCCTGCGGAACTCTGTTCGGGGCTATTCTTGCTCCGGGAATCTCTGTTCGGGACTATTCTGGCCTGTGGGATTCTGTTCGGGCCCATGCCTGCCTGCGGGGCTCTCTGTTCAGGCCTTTTTCGCCTACGGGACTCTCCGTTCGGGCCTATTCTCTGGAGCGGGACTTTAGTCGGGCCTACTCTTGCCTACGGGGCTCCTCTATTCTTGCCTCTGGGATTCTGTTCGGGCCTATTCTTGTCTGCGGGACTCTCCCTTTGAGCCTATTCTTGCCTGTGGGTTCTCCGTTCAGGGCTACTCTTGCCAGCTGGACTCTGTTCGTGCCTCATCTTGCCTGCATGGCTGCTCTACTCGGGCCTACTCTTGCCTGCGGGACTCTGTTCGGGCCTATCCTTGCTCTGGGAATCTCCGTTCGGGCATACCCTGGCCTGCGGGACTCCGTTCGGGCCTATTCTGGCCTGCGGGACTCTGTTTGGGCCTATGCTTGCCTGCAGGAATCTCTGTGCCGGCCTATTGTGGCCTGCAGCACTCTCCGTTCGGGCCTATTCTGGCCTACGGGCCTCTGTTTGGGCCTATGCTTGCCTACGGGAATCTCCGTTCAGGCGTATGCTGGCCTGCGGTATTCTCAATTTGGGCATATTCTCTCGCCTCCGGGACTTTCCTTTGGGCCTATTCTCGCCTGCGCATCTCTCCGTTCGGGCCTATTCTTGCCTGCGGGACTCTCCGTTCCGGCCTATTCTTGCCTGCGGGTCTCTCCGTTCGGGACAATTCTGACCTGCAAAACTCTCCGTTCGGACCTAATCTAGCCTCTGGGAGTCTCCTTTGGGGTCTCCTGTTGCGTGCGGGGCTGCTCCATTCCAGCCTTTTGTGCTTACGGAGCTCCGATATTCGGTCCTGTTCTAGCATGCGGAGCTCCGCTACTCAGGCCTGATTGTGCGTGCGGGGCTCCGCTACTCGGGCCTGTTGGTGCATGCGGGGCTCCACTACTTGGGCCTGTTCTTGCATGCGGGGCTCCGCTACTCGGGTCTGTTCGTGCTTGCAGGGCTCTGCTACTCGGGCCTGTTCGTGCGTGCGGGGCTCCGCTATTCAGGCCTGATAGTGTGTGCGGGGCTCCTCTATTCAGGCCTGTCCTTCCCTGCGGGACTCTATTCGGGCCTATACTTCCCTGCGGGACTCTGTTCGGGCCTATTCTGGCCTGCGAGACCCTCGGTTCGCCCCTATCGTGGTCTGCGGGACCCTAGTTCGGGCCCATTCTCGCCTTCGAGACCCTCTGTTCGGGCTTTTCTGGCCTGCGGGACTCTCCGTTCGGGCCTATTCTTGTGAGTGGGTCTCTATTCGGGCCTATTTTTGCCTAAGGGCTCCTCTATTCGGGCCTATTCTGGCCTGCGGGACTCTCCGTTCGGGCCTATTCTCACCTGGGGAACTCTCCGTTCGGGCCTTTCCGGCCTTCGGGACTCTGTTCGGGTCTCTTCTTGCCAGCGGGGCTCTTCGTTTGGGCCTATTCTTGCCTGCAGAACTCTGTTCGGGCCTCTTCTTGCCCGCACGGCTCCTCTATTCGGGCCTATTTTTGCCTGTGGGACTCTATTGGGGCCTATTCTTGCCTCCGACAATCTCCGTTCGGGCCTATTCTGGCCTGCGGGACTCTTCGTTCGGGCCTAGGCTTCCCTTTGGCAATCTCCGTTCAGGCGTATGCTGGCCTGCGGGACTCTGTTCGGGCCTTTGGTTGCTTTCGGAAATCCCCGTTCTGGCCTATTCTGGCCTGCGGAACTCTGTTCGGGGCTATTCTTGCTCCGGGAATCTCTGTTCGGGACTATTCTGGCCTGTGGGACTCTGTTCGGGCCCATGCCTGCCTGCGGGGCTCTCTGTTCAGGCCTTTTTCGCCTACGGGACTCTCCGTTCGGGCCTATTCTCTGGAGCGGGACTTTAGTCGGGCCTACTCTTGCCTACGGGGCTCCTCTATTCTTGCCTCTGGGATTCTGTTCGGGCCTATTCTTGTCTGCGGGACTCTCCCTTTGAGCCTATTCTTGCCTGTGGGTTCTCCGTTCAGGGCTACTCTTGCCAGCTGGACTCTGTTCGTGCCTCATCTTGCCTGCATGGCTGCTCTACTCGGGCCTACTCTTGCCTGCGGGACTCTGTTCGGGCCTATCCTTGCTCTGGGAATCTCCGTTCGGGCATACCCTGGCCTGCGGGACTCCGTTCGGGCCTATTCTGGCCTGCGGGACTCTGTTTGGGCCTATGCTTGCCTGCAGGAATCTCTGTGCCGGCCTATTGTGGCCTGCAGCACTCTCCGTTCGGGCCTATTCTGGCCTACGGGACTCTGTTTGGGCCTATGCTTGCCTACGGGAATCTCCGTTCAGGCGTATGCTGGCCTGCGGTATTCTCAATTTGGGCATATTCTCTCGCCTCCGGGACTTTCCTTTGGGCCTATTCTCGCCTGCGCATCTCTCCGTTCGGGCCTATTCTTGCCTGCGGGACTCTCCGTTCCGGCCTATTCTTGCCTGCGGGTCTCTCCGTTCGGGACAATTCTGACCTGCAAAACTCTCCGTTCGGACCTAATCTAGCCTCTGGGAGTCTCCTTTGGGGTCTCCTGTTGCGTGCGGGGCTGCTCCATTCCAGCCTTTTGTGCTTACGGAGCTCCGATATTCGGTCCTGTTCTAGCATGCGGAGCTCCGCTACTCAGGCCTGATTGTGCGTGCGGGGCTCCGCTACTCGGGCCTGTTGGTGCATGCGGGGCTCCACTACTTGGGCCTGTTCTTGCATGCGGGGCTCCGCTACTCGGGTCTGTTCGTGCTTGCAGGGCTCTGCTACTCGGGCCTGTTCGTGCGTGCGGGGATCCGCTATTCAGGCCTGATAGTGTGTGCGGGGCTCCTCTATTCAGGCCTGTCCTTCCCTGCGGGACTCTATTCGGGACTATACTTCCCTGCGGGACTCTGTTCGGGCCTATTCTGGCCTGCGAGACCCTCGGTTCGCCCCTATCGTGGTCTGCGGGACCCTCGTTCGGGCCCATTCTCGCCTTCGAGACCCTCTGTTCGGGCTTTTCTGGCCTGCGGGACTCTCCGTTCGGGCCTATTCTTGTGAGTGGGTCTCTATTCGGGCCTATTTTTGCCTAAGGGCTCCTCTATTCGGGCCTATTCTGGCCTGCGGGACTCTCCGTTCGGGCCTATTCTCACCTGGGGAACTCTCCGTTCGGGCCTTTCCGGCCTTCGGGACTCTGTTCGGGTCTCTTCTTGCCAGCGGGGCTCTTCGTTTGGGCCTATTCTTGCCTGCAGAACTCTGTTCGGGCCTCTTCTTGCCCGCACGGCTCCTCTATTCGGGCCTATTTTTGCCTGTGGGACTCTATTGGGGCCTATTCTTGCCTCCGACAATCTCCGTTCGGGCCTATTCTGGCCTGCGGGACTCTTCGTTCGGGCCTAGGCTTCCCTTTGGCAATCTCCGTTCAGGCGTATGCTGGCCTGCGGGACTCTGTTCGGGCCTTTGGTTGCTTTCGGAAATCCCCGTTCTGGCCTATTCTGGCCTGCGGAATTCTGTTCGGGGCTATTCTTGCTCCAGGAATCTCTGTTCGGGACTATTCTGGCCTGTGGGACTCTGTTCGGGCCCATGCCTGCCTGCGGGGCTCTCTGTTCAGGCCTTTTTCGCCTACGGGACTCTCCGTTCGGGCCTATTCTCTGGAGCGGGACTTTAGTCGGGCCTACTCTTGCCTACGGGGCTCCTCTATTCTTGCCTCTGGGATTCTGTTCGGGCCTATTCTTGTCTGCGGGACTCTCCCTTTGAGCCTATTCTTGCCTGTGGGTTCTCCGTTCAGGGCTACTCTTGCCAGCTGGACTCTGTCCGTGCCTCATCTTGCCTGCATGGCTGCTCTACTCGGGCCTACTCTTGCCTGCGGGACTCTGTTCGGGCCTATCCTTGCTCTGGGAATCTCCGTTCGGGCATACCCTGGCCTGCGGGACTCCGTTCGGGCCTATTCTGGCCTGCGGGACTCTGTTTGGGCCTATGCTTGCCTGCAGGAATCTCTGTGCCGGCCTATTGTGGCCTGCAGCACTCTCCGTTCGGGCCTATTCTGGCCTACGGGACTCTGTTTGGGCCTATGCTTGCCTACGGGAATCTCCGTTCAGGCGTATGCTGGCCTGCGGTATTCTCAATTTGGGCATATTCTCTCGCCTCCGGGACTTTCCTTTGGGCCTATTCTCGCCTGCGCATCTCTCCGTTCGGGCCTATTCTTGCCTGCGGGACTCTCCGTTCCGGCCTATTCTTGCCTGCGGGTCTCTCCGTTCGGGACAATTCTGACCTGCAAAACTCTCCGTTCGGACCTAATCTAGCCTCTGGGAGTCTCCTTTGGGGTCTCCTGTTGCGTGCGGGGCTGCTCCATTCCAGCCTTTTGTGCTTACGGAGCTCCGATATTCGGTCCTGTTCTAGCATGCGGAGCTCCGCTACTCAGGCCTGATTGTGCGTGCGGGGCTCCGCTACTCGGGCCTGTTGGTGCATGCGGGGCTCCACTACTTGGGCCTGTTCTTGCATGCGGGGCTCCGCTACTCGGGTCTGTTCGTGCTTGCAGGGCTCTGCTACTCGGGCCTGTTCGTGCGTGCGGGGCTCCGCTATTCAGGCCTGATAGTGTGTGCGGGGCTCCTCTATTCAGGCCTGTCCTTCCCTGCGGGACTCTATTCGGGCCTATACTTCCCTGCGGGACTCTGTTCGGGCCTATTCTGGCCTGCGAGACCCTCGGTTCGCCCCTATCGTGGTCTGCGGGACCCTCGTTCGGGCCCATTCTCGCCTTCGAGACCCTCTGTTCGGGCTTTTCTGGCCTGCGGGACTCTCCGTTCGGGCCTATTCTTGTGAGTGGGTCTCTATTCGGGCCTATTTTTGCCTAAGGGCTCCTCTATTCGGGCCTATTCTGGCCTGCGGGACTCTCCGTTCGGGCCTATTCTCACCTGGGGAACTCTCCGTTCGGGCCTTTCCGGCCTTCGGGACTCTGTTCGGGTCTCTTCTTGCCAGCGGGGCTCTTCGTTTGGGCCTATTCTTGCCTGCAGAACTCTGTTCGGGCCTCTTCTTGCCCGCACGGCTCCTCTATTCGGGCCTATTTTTGCCTGTGGGACTCTATTGGGGCCTATTCTTGCCTCCGACAATCTCCGTTCGGGCCTATTCTGGCCTGCGGGACTCTTCGTTCGGGCCTAGGCTTCCCTTTGGCAATCTCCGTTCAGGCGTATGCTGGCCTGCGGGACTCTGTTCGGGCCTTTGGTTGCTTTCGGTAATCCGCGTTCTGGCCTATTCTGGCCTGCGGAACTCTGTTCGGGGCTATTCTTGCTCCGGGAATCTCTGTTCGGGACTATTCTGGCCTGTGGGACTCTGTTCGGGCCCATGCCTGCCTGCGGGGCTCTCTGTTCAGGCCTTTTTCGCCTACGGGACTCTCCGTTCGGGCCTATTCTCTGGAGCGGGACTTTAGTCGGGCCTACTCTTGCCTACGGGGCTCCTCTATTCTTGCCTCTGGGATTCTGTTCGGGCCTATTCTTGTCTGCGGGACTCTCCCTTTGAGCCTATTCTTGCCTGTGGGTTCTCCGTTCAGGGCTACTCTTGCCAGCTGGACTCTGTTCGTGCCTCATCTTGCCTGCATGGCTGCTCTACTCGGGCCTACTCTTGCCTGCGGGACTCTGTTCGGGCCTATCCTTGCTCTGGGAATCTCCGTTCGGGCATACCCTGGCCTGCGGGACTCCGTTCGGGCCTATTCTGGCCTGCGGGACTCTGTTTGGGCCTATGCTTGCCTGCAGGAATCTCTGTGCCGGCCTATTGTGGCCTGCAGCACTCTCCGTTCGGGCCTATTCTGGCCTACGGGACTCTGTTTGGGCCTATGCTTGCCTACGGGAATCTCCGTTCAGGCGTATGCTGGCCTGCGGTATTCTCAATTTGGGCATATTCTCTCGCCTCCGGGACTTTCCTTTGGGCCTATTCTCGCCTGCGCATCTCTCCGTTCGGGCCTATTCTTGCCTGCGGGACTCTCCGTTCCGGCCTATTCTTGCCTGCGGGTCTCTCCGTTCGGGACAATTCTGACCTGCAAAACTCTCCGTTCGGACCTAATCTAGCCTCTGGGAGTCTCCTTTGGGGTCTCCTGTTGCGTGCGGGGCTGCTCCATTCCAGCCTTTTGTGCTTACGGAGCTCCGATATTCGGTCCTGTTCTAGCATGCGGAGCTCCGCTACTCAGGCCTGATTGTGCGTGCGGGGCTCCGCTACTCGGGCCTGTTGGTGCATGCGGGGCTCCACTACTTGGGCCTGTTCTTGCATGCGGGGCTCCGCTACTCGGGTCTGTTCGTGCTTGCAGGGCTCTGCTACTCGGGCCTTTTCGTGCGTGCGGGGCTCCGCTATTCAGGCCTGATAGTGTGTGCGGGGCTCCTCTATTCAGGCCTGTCCTTCCCTGCGGGACTCTATTCGGGCCTATACTTCCCTGCGGGACTCTGTTCGGGCCTATTCTGGCCTGCGAGACCCTCGGTTCGCCCCTATCGTGGTCTGCGGGACCCTCGTTCGGGCCCATTCTCGCCTTCGAGACCCTCTGTTCGGGCTTTTCTGGCCTGCGGGACTCTCCGTTCGGGCCTATTCTTGTGAGTGGGTCTCTATTCGGGCCTATTTTTGCCTAAGGGATCCTCTATTCGGGCCTATTGTGGCCTGCGGGACTCTCCGTTCGGGCCTATTCTCACCTGGGGAACTCTCCGTTCGGGCCTTTCCGGCCTTCGGGACTCTGTTCGGGTCTCTTCTTGCCAGCGGGGCTCTTCGTTTGGGCCTATTCTTGCCTGCAGAACTCTGTTCGGGCCTCTTCTTGCCCGCACGGCTCCTCTATTCGGGCCTATTTTTGCCTGTGGGACTCTATTGGGGCCTATTCTTGCCTCCGACAATCTCCGTTCGGGCCTATTCTGGCCTGCGGGACTCTTCGTTCGGGCCTAGGCTTCCCTTTGGCAATCTCCGTTCAGGCGTATGCTGGCCTGCGGGACTCTGTTCGGGCCTTTGGTTGCTTTCGGAAATCCCCGTTCTGGCCTATTCTGGCCTGCGGAATTCTGTTCGGGGCTATTCTTGCTCCGGGAATCTCTGTTCGGGACTATTCTGGCCTGTGGGACTCTGTTCGGGCCCATGCCTGCCTGCGGGGCTCTCTGTTCAGGCCTTTTTCGCCTACGGGACTCTCCGTTCGGGCCTATTCTCTGGAGCGGGACTTTAGTCGGGCCTACTCTTGCCTACGGGGCTCCTCTATTCTTGCCTCTGGGATTCTGTTCGGGCCTATTCTTGTCTGCGGGACTCTCCCTTTGAGCCTATTCTTGCCTGTGGGTTCTCCGTTCAGGGCTACTCTTGCCAGCTGGACTCTGTTCGTGCCTCATCTTGCCTGCATGGCTGCTCTACTCGGGCCTACTCTTGCCTGCGGGACTCTGTTCGGGCCTATCCTTGCTCTGGGAATCTCCGTTCGGGCATACCCTGGCCTGCGGGACTCCGTTCGGGCCTATTCTGGCCTGCGGGACTCTGTTTGGGCCTATGCTTGCCTGCAGGAATCTCTGTGCCGGCCTATTGTGGCCTGCAGCACTCTCCGTTCGGGCCTATTCTGGCCTACGGGACTCTGTTTGGGCCTATGCTTGCCTACGGGAATCTCCGTTCAGGCGTATGCTGGCCTGCGGTATTCTCAATTTGGGCATATTCTCTCGCCTCCGGGACTTTCCTTTGGGCCTCTTCTCGCCTGCGCATCTCTCCGTTCGGGCCTATTCTTGCCTGCGGGACTCTCCGTTCCGGCCTATTCTTGCCTGCGGGTCTCTCCGTTCGGGACAATTCTGACCTGCAAAACTCTCCGTTCGGACCTAATCTAGCCTCTGGGAGTCTCCTTTGGGGTCTCCTGTTGCGTGCGGGGCTGCTCCATTCCAGCCTTTTGTGCTTACGGAGCTCCGATATTCGGTCCTGTTCTAGCATGCGGAGCTCCGCTACTCAGGCCTGATTGTGCGTGCGGGGCTCCGCTACTCGGGCCTGTTGGTGCATGCGGGGCTCCACTACTTGGGCCTGTTCTTGCATGCGGGGCTCCGCTACTCGGGTCTGTTCGTGCTTGCAGGGCTCTGCTACTCGGGCCTGTTCGTGCGTGCGGGGCTCCGCTATTCAGGCCTGATAGTGTGTGCGGGGCTCCTCTATTCAGGCCTGTCCTTCCCTGCGGGACTCTATTCGGGCCTATACTTCCCTGCGGGACTCTGTTCGGGCCTATTCTGGCCTGCGAGACCCTCGGTTCGCCCCTATCGTGGTCTGCGGGACCCTCGTTCGGGCCCATTCTCGCCTTCGAGACCCTCTGTTCGGGCTTTTCTGGCCTGCGGGACTCTCCGTTCGGGCCTATTCTTGTGAGTGGGTCTCTATTCGGGCCTATTTTTGCCTAAGGGCTCCTCTATTCGGGCCTATTCTGGCCTGCGGGACTCTCCGTTCGGGCCTATTCTCACCTGGGGAACTCTCCGTTCGGGCCTTTCCGGCCTTCGGGACTCTGTTCGGGTCTCTTCTTGCCAGCGGGGCTCTTCGTTTGGGCCTATTCTTGCCTGCAGAACTCTGTTCGGGCCTCTTCTTGCCCGCACGGCTCCTCTATTCGGGCCTATTTTTGCCTGTGGGACTCTATTGGGGCCTATTCTTGCCTCCGACAATCTCCGTTCGGGCCTATTCTGGCCTGCGGGACTCTTCGTTCGGGCCTAGGCTTCCCTTTGGCAATCTCCGTTCAGGCGTATGCTGGCCTGTGGGACTCTGTTCGGGCCTTTGGTTGCTTTCGGAAATCCCCGTTCTGGCCTATTCTGGCCTGCGGAATTCTGTTCGGGGCTATTCTTGCTCCGGGAATCTCTGTTCGGGACTATTCTGGCCTGTGGGACTCTGTTCGGGCCCATGCCTGCCTGCGGGGCTCTCTGTTCAGGCCTTTTTCGCCTACGGGACTCTCCGTTCGGGCCTATTCTCTGGAGTGGGACTTTAGTCGGGCCTACTCTTGCCTACGGTGCTCCTCTATTCTTGCCTCTGGGATTCTGTTCGGGCCTATTCTTGTCTGCGGGACTCTCCGTTTGAGCCTATTCTTGCCTGTGGGTTCTCCGTTCAGGGCTACTCTTGCCAGCGAGACTCTGTTCGTGCCTCATCTTGCCTGCATGGCTGCTCTACTCGGGCCTACTCTTGCCTGCGGGACTCTGTTCGGGCCTATCCTTGCTCTGGGAAACTCCGTTCGGGCATACCCTGGCCTGCGGGACTCCGTTCGGGCCTATTCTGGCCTGCGGGACTCTGTTTGGGCCTATGCTTGCCTACGGGAATCTCCGTTCAGGCGTATGCTGGCCTGCGGTATTCTCAATTTGGGCATATTCTCTCGCCTCCGGGACTTTCCTTTGGGCCTTTTCTCGCCTGTGCAACTCTCCGTTCGGGCCTATTCTTGCCTGCGGGACTCTCCGTTCCGGCCTATTCTTGCCTGCGGGTCTCTCCGTTCGGGACAATTCTGACCTGCAAAACTCTCCGTTCGGACCTAATCTAGCCTCTGGGAGTCTCCTTTGGGGTCTCCTGTTGCGTGCGGGGCTGCTCCATTCCAGCCTTTTGTGCTTACGGAGCTCCGATATTCGGTCCTGTTCTAGCATGCGGAGCTCCGCTACTCAGGCCTGATTGTGCGTGCGGGGCTCCGCTACTCGGGCCTGTTGGTGCATGCGGGGCTCCACTACTTGGGCCTGTTCTTGCATGCGGGGCTCCGCTACTCGGGTCTGTTCGTGCTTGCAGGGCTCTGCTACTCGGGCCTGTTCGTGCGTGCGGGGATCCGCTATTCAGGCCTGATAGTGTGTGCGGGGCTCCTCTATTCAGGCCTGTCCTTCCCTGCGGGACTCTATTCGGGCCTATACTTCCCTGCGGGACTCTGTTCGGGCCTATTCTGGCCTGCGAGACCCTCGGTTCGCCCCTATCGTGGTCTGCGGGACCCTCGTTCGGGCCCATTCTCGCCTTCGAGACCCTCTGTTCGGGCTTTTCTGGCCTGCGGGACTCTCCGTTCGGGTCTCTTCTTGCCAGCGGGGCTCTTCGTTTGGGCCTATTCTTGCCTGCAGAACTCTGTTCGGGCCTCTTCTTGCCTGCACAGCCCCTCTACTCGGGCCTATTTTTGCCTGCGGGACTCTGTCCAGGCCTATTGTTGCCCCCGGAAAACTCTGTTCAGTCCTATTCTGGCTTGTGGGACTCTGTTCGGTCCTATGCTTGCCTGCGGGAATCTCCTTTCAGGGTTATGCTGACCTGTGGGATTCTCAGTTTGGGCGTATTCTCGCCTGCAGGACATCTCTTCGGGCCTATTCTCGCCCGCGGGACCCTCCGTTCGGTCGTTTCTGGCCTGCGGGACTCTCCATTCGGGCCTAATCTTGGGAGCGGGAGCGGGACTCTACTCGGGCCTATTCTTGCCTAGGGGCCTCTTCTATTCGTGCTTCTTCTTGCCAGTGGGACTCTGTTCAGGCCCGTTCTTCCTGCAGGATTCTGCGTTCGGGCTTATTCTTGCTTGCCGGACAGTGTTCGGGCGTCTTGTTGCCTGCACGGCTCCTCTACTCGGGCCTCATTTTGCCTTCGGGACACCGTTCGGGTCTATTCTTGGTCCGGGAATCTCCGTTCGGGCCTATGCTGGCCTGCTGGACTCTGTTCGGGCCTATGCTTGCCTGCGGGAATGACCGTTCGGGCCTATGTTGGCCTGCGGGACTCTCCGTTCGGGCCATTCTGGCCTGCGGGACTCTCCGTTCGGGCCTATTCTCTGGAGCGGGACTTTACTCGGGCCTATTCTTGCCTCCGGGCCTCCTCTATTCTTGCCTATTCTTGCCTCCGGGAATCTCCGTTCTGGCCTGTTCGGGCCTGCGGGACTCTGTTCGGGCCTATGCTTGCCTGCAGGAATCTCTGTTCCGCCCTACTCTGGCCTGCGGGACTCTCCGTTCAGGCCTATTCTGGCCTGCGGGACTCTGTTCGGGCCTATTCTTGCTCCGGGAATCGCCGGTCGGGCGTACCCTGGCTTGCGGGACTCTGTTCGGGCCTATGCTTGCCTGCAGGAATCTCTGTTCTGGCCTATTCTGGCCTGCAGGACTCTCCGTTCGGGCCTATTCTGGCCTGCAGGACTCTGTTTGGGCCTATGCTTGCCTACGGGAATCTCTGTTCAGGCGTATGCTGGCCTGCGGGTCTCCCCGTTCGGGCCTATTCTTGCCTCTGGGACTCTCTGTTTGGGCGTATCCTTGCCTGCGGGACTCTGTTCGGGCCTCTTCTTGCACGCACGGCTCCTCTACTCGGGCCTATTTTTGCCTGTGGGACTCTATTGGGGCCTATTCTTGCCTCCGACAATCTCCGTTCGGGCCTATTCTGGCCTGCGGGACTCTTCGTTCGGGCCTAGGCTTCCCTTTGGCAATCTCCGTTCAGGCGTATGCTGGCCTGCGGGACTCTGTTCGGGCCTTTGGTTGCTTTCGGAAATCCCCGTTCTGGCCTGCGGAATTCTGTTGGGGGCTATTCTTGCTCCGGGAATCTCTGTTCGGGACTATTCTGGCCTGTGGGACTCTGTTCGGGCCCATGCCTGCCTGCGGGGCTCTCTGTTCAGGCCTTTTTCGCCTACGGGACTCTCCGTTCGGGCCTATTCTCTGGAGCAGGACTTTAGTCGGGCCTACTCTTGCCTACGGGGCTCCTCTATTCTTGCCTCTGGGATTCTGTTCGGGCCTATTCTTGTCTGCGGGACTCTCCGTTTGAGCCTATTCTTGCCTGTGGGTTCTCCGTTCAGGGCTACTCTTGCCAGCGGGACTCTGTTCGTGCCTCATCTTGCCTGCATGGCTGCTCTACTCGGGCCTACTCTTGCCTGCGGGACTCTGTTCGGGCCTATCCTTGCTCTGGGAATCTCCGTTCGGGCATACCCTGGCCTGCGGGACTCCGTTCGGGCCTATTCTGGCCTGCGGGACTCTGTTTGGGCCTATGCTTGCCTGCAGGAATCTCTGTGCCGGCCTATTGTGGCCTGCAGCACTCTCCGTTCGGGCCTATTCTGGCCTACGGGACTCTGTTTGGGCCTATGCTTGCCTACGGGAATCTCCGTTCAGGCGTCTGCTGGCCTGCGGTATTCTCAATTTGGGCATATTCTCTCGCCTCCGGGACTTTCCTTTGGGCCTATTCTCGCCTGCGCATCTCTCCGTTCGGGCCTATTCTTGCCTGCGGGACTCTCCGTTCCGGCCTATTCTTGCCTGCGGGTCTCTCCGTTCGGGACAATTCTGACCTGCAAAACTCTCCGTTCGGACCTAATCTAGCCTCTGGGAGTCTCCTTTGGGGTCTCCTGTTGCGTGCGGGGCTGCTCCATTCCAGCCTTTTGTGCTTACGGAGTTCCGATATTCGGTCCTGTTCTAGCATGCGGAGCTCCGCTACTCAGGCCTGATTGTGCGTGCGGGGCTCCGCTACTCGGGCCTGTTGGTGCATGCGGGGCTCCACTACTTGGGCCTGTTCTTGCATGCGGGGCTCCGCTACTCGGGTCTGTTCGTGCTTGCAGGGCTCTGCTACTCGGGCCTGTTCGTGCGTGCGGGGATCCGCTATTCAGGCCTGATAGTGTGTGCGGGGCTCCTCTATTCAGGCCTGTCCTTCCCTGCGGGACTCTATTCGGGCCTATACTTCCCTGCGGGACTCTGTTCGGGCCTATTCTGGCCTGCGAGACCCTCGGTTCACCCCTATCGTGGTCTGCGGGACCCTCGTTCGGGCCCATTCTCGCCTTCGAGACCCTCTGTTCGGGCTTTTCTGGCCTGCGGGACTCTCCGTTCGGGCCTATTCTTGTGAGTGGGTCTCTATTCGGGCCTATTTTTGCCTAAGGGATCCTCTATTCGGGCCTATTCTGGCCTGCGGGACTCTCCGTTCGGGCCTATTCTCACCTGGGGAACTCTCCGTTCGGGCCTTTCCGGCCTTCGGGACTCTGTTCGGGTCTCTTCTTGCCAGCGGGGCTCTTCGTTTGGGCCTATTCTTGCCTGCAGAACTCTGTTCGGGCCTCTTCTTGCCCGCACGGCTCCTCTATTCGGGCCTATTTTTGCCTGTGGGACTCTATTGGGGCCTATTCTTGCCTCCGACAATCTCCGTTCGGGCCTATTCTGGCCTGCGGGACTCTTCGTTCGGGCCTAGGCTTCCCTTTGGCAATCTCCGTTCAGGCGTATGCTGGCCTGCGGGACTCTGTTCGGGCCTTTGGTTGCTTTCGGAAATCCCCGTTCTGGCCTATTCTGGCCTGCGGAACTCTGTTCGGGGCTATTCTTGCTCCGGGAATCTCTGTTCGGGACTATTCTGGCCTGTGGGACTCTGTTCGGGCCCATGCCTGCCTGCGGGGCTCTCTGTTCAGGCCTTTTTCGCCTACGGGACTCTCCGTTCGGGCCTATTCTCTGGAGCGGGACTTTAGTCGGGCCTACTCTTGCCTACAGGGCTCCTCTATTCTTGCCTCTGGGATTCTGTTCGGGCCTATTCTTGTCTGCGGGACTCTCCCTTTGAGCCTATTCTTGCCTGTGGGTTCTCCGTTCAGGGCTACTCTTGCCAGCTGGACTCTGTTCGTGCCTCATCTTGCCTGCATGGCTGCTCTACTCGGGCCTACTCTTGCCTGCGGGACTCTGTTCGGGCCTATCCTTGCTCTGGGAATCTCCGTTCGGGCATACCCTGGCCTGCGGGACTCCGTTCGGGCCTATTCTGGCCTGCGGGACTCTGTTTGGGCCTATGCTTGCCTGCAGGAATCTCTGTGCCGGCCTATTGTGGCCTGCAGCACTCTCCGTTCGGGCCTATTCTGGCCTACGGGACTCTGTTTGGGCCTATGCTTGCCTACGGGAATCTCCGTTCAGGCGTATGCTGGCCTGCGGTATTCTCAATTTGGGCATATTCTCTCGCCTCCGGGACTTTCCTTTGGGCCTATTCTCGCCTGCGCATCTCTCCGTTCGGGCCTATTCTTGCCTGCGGGACTCTCCGTTCCGGCCTATTCTTGCCTGCGGGTCTCTCCGTTCGGGACAATTCTGACCTGCAAAACTCTCCGTTCGGACCTAATCTAGCCTCTGGGAGTCTCCTTTGGGGTCTCCTGTTGCGTGCGGGGCTGCTCCATTCCAGCCTTTTGTGCTTACGGAGCTCCGATATTCGGTCCTGTTCTAGCATGCGGAGCTCCGCTACTCAGGCCTGATTGTGCGTGCGGGGCTCCGCTACTCGGGCCTGTTGGTGCATGCGGGGCTCCACTACTTGGGCCTGTTCTTGCATGCGGGGCTCCGCTACTCGGGTCTGTTCGTGCTTGCAGGGCTCTGCTACTCGGGCCTTTTCGTGCGTGCGGGGCTCCGCTATTCAGGCCTGATAGTGTGTGCGGGGCTCCTCTATTCAGGCCTGTCCTTCCCTGCGGGACTCTATTCGGGCCTATACTTCCCTGCGGGACTCTGTTCGGGCCTATTCTGGCCTGCGAGACCCTCGGTTCGCCCCTATCGTGGTCTGCGGGACCCTCGTTCGGGCCCATTCTCGCCTTCGAGACCCTCTGTTCGGGCTTTTCTGGCCTGCGGGACTCTCCGTTCGGGCCTATTCTTGTGAGTGGGTCTCTATTCGGGCCTATTTTTGCCTAAGGGATCCTCTATTCGGGCCTATTGTGGCCTGCGGGACTCTCCGTTCGGGCCTATTCTCACCTGGGGAACTCTCCGTTCGGGCCTTTCCGGCCTTCGGGACTCTGTTCGGGTCTCTTCTTGCGAGCGGGGCTCTTCGTTTGGGCCTATTCTTGCCTGCAGAACTCTGTTCGGGCCTCTTCTTGCCCGCACGGCTCCTCTATTCGGGCCTATTTTTGCCTGTGGGACTCTATTGGGGCCTATTCTTGCCTCCGACAATCTCCGTTCGGGCCTATTCTGGCCTGCGGGACTCTTCGTTCGGGCCTAGGCTTCCCTTTGGCAATCTCCGTTCAGGCGTATGCTGGCCTGCGGGACTCTGTTCGGGCCTTTGGTTGCTTTCGGAAATCCCCGTTCTGGCCTATTCTGGCCTGCGGAATTCTGTTCGGGGCTATTCTTGCTCCGGGAATCTCTGTTCGGGACTATTCTGGCCTGTGGGACTCTGTTCGGGCCCATGCCTGCCTGCGGGGCTCTCTGTTCAGGCCTTTTTCGCCTACGGGACTCTCCGTTCGGGCCTATTCTCTGGAGCGGGACTTTAGTCGGGCCTACTCTTGCCTACGGGGCTCCTCTATTCTTGCCTCTGGGATTCTGTTCGGGCCTATTCTTGTCTGCGGGACTCTCCCTTTGAGCCTATTCTTGCCTGTGGGTTCTCCGTTCAGGGCTACTCTTGCCAGCTGGACTCTGTTCGTGCCTCATCTTGCCTGCATGGCTGCTCTACTCGGGCCTACTCTTGCCTGCGGGACTCTGTTCGGGCCTATCCTTGCTCTGGGAATCTCCGTTCGGGCATACCCTGGCCTGCGGGACTCCGTTCGGGCCTATTCTGGCCTGCGGGACTCTGTTTGGGCCTATGCTTGCCTGCAGGAATCTCTGTGCCGGCCTATTGTGGCCTGCAGCACTCTCCGTTCGGGCCTATTCTGGCCTACGGGACTCTGTTTGGGCCTATGCTTGCCTACGGGAATCTCCGTTCAGGCGTATGCTGGCCTGCGGTATTCTCAATTTGGGCATATTCTCTCGCCTCCGGGACTTTCCTTTGGGCCTCTTCTCGCCTGCGCATCTCTCCGTTCGGGCCTATTCTTGCCTGCGGGACTCTCCGTTCCGGCCTATTCTTGCCTGCGGGTCTCTCCGTTCGGGACAATTCTGACCTGCAAAACTCTCCGTTCGGACCTAATCTAGCCTCTGGGAGTCTCCTTTGGGGTCTCCTGTTGCGTGCGGGGCTGCTCCATTCCAGCCTTTTGTGCTTACGGAGCTCCGATATTCGGTCCTGTTCTAGCATGCGGAGCTCCGCTACTCAGGCCTGATTGTGCGTGCGGGGCTCCGCTACTCGGGCCTGTTGGTGCATGCGGGGCTCCACTACTTGGGCCTGTTCTTGCATGCGGGGCTCCGCTACTCGGGTCTGTTCGTGCTTGCAGGGCTCTGCTACTCGGGCCTGTTCGTGCGTGCGGGGCTCCGCTATTCAGGCCTGATAGTGTGTGCGGGGCTCCTCTATTCAGGCCTGTCCTTCCCTGCGGGACTCTATTCGGGCCTATACTTCCCTGCGGGACTCTGTTCGGGCCTATTCTGGCCTGCGAGACCCTCGGTTCGCCCCTATCGTGGTCTGCGGGACCCTCGTTCGGGCCCATTCTCGCCTTCGAGACCCTCTGTTCGGGCTTTTCTGGCCTGCGGGACTCTCCGTTCGGGCCTATTCTTGTGAGTGGGTCTCTATTCGGGCCTATTTTTGCCTAAGGGCTCCTCTATTCGGGCCTATTCTGGCCTGCGGGACTCTCCGTTCGGGCCTATTCTCACCTGGGGAACTCTCCGTTCGGGCCTTTCCGGCCTTCGGGACTCTGTTCGGGTCTCTTCTTGCCAGCGGGGCTCTTCGTTTGGGCCTATTCTTGCCTGCAGAACTCTGTTCGGGCCTCTTCTTGCCCGCACGGCTCCTCTATTCGGGCCTATTTTTGCCTGTGGGACTCTATTGGGGCCTATTCTTGCCTCCGACAATCTCCGTTCGGGCCTATTCTGGCCTGCGGGACTCTTCGTTCGGGCCTAGGCTTCCCTTTGGCAATCTCCGTTCAGGCGTATGCTGGCCTGTGGGACTCTGTTCGGGCCTTTGGTTGCTTTCGGAAATCCCCGTTCTGGCCTATTCTGGCCTGCGGAATTCTGTTCGGGGCTATTCTTGCTCCGGGAATCTCTGTTCGGGACTATTCTGGCCTGTGGGACTCTGTTCGGGCCCATGCCTGCCTGCGGGGCTCTCTGTTCAGGCCTTTTTCGCCTACGGGACTCTCCGTTCGGGCCTATTCTCTGGAGTGGGACTTTAGTCGGGCCTACTCTTGCCTACGGTGCTCCTCTATTCTTGCCTCTGGGATTCTGTTCGGGCCTATTCTTGTCTGCGGGACTCTCCGTTTGAGCCTATTCTTGCCTGTGGGTTCTCCGTTCAGGGCTACTCTTGCCAGCGAGACTCTGTTCGTGCCTCATCTTGCCTGCATGGCTGCTCTACTCGGGCCTACTCTTGCCTGCGGGACTCTGTTCGGGCCTATCCTTGCTCTGGGAAACTCCGTTCGGGCATACCCTGGCCTGCGGGACTCCGTTCGGGCCTATTCTGGCCTGCGGGACTCTGTTTGGGCCTATGCTTGCCTACGGGAATCTCCGTTCAGGCGTATGCTGGCCTGCGGTATTCTCAATTTGGGCATATTCTCTCGCCTCCGGGACTTTCCTTTGGGCCTTTTCTCGCCTGTGCAACTCTCCGTTCGGGCCTATTCTTGCCTGCGGGACTCTCCGTTCCGGCCTATTCTTGCCTGCGGGTCTCTCCGTTCGGGACAATTCTGACCTGCAAAACTCTCCGTTCGGACCTAATCTAGCCTCTGGGAGTCTCCTTTGGGGTCTCCTGTTGCGTGCGGGGCTGCTCCATTCCAGCCTTTTGTGCTTACGGAGCTCCGATATTCGGTCCTGTTCTAGCATGCGGAGCTCCGCTACTCAGGCCTGATTGTGCGTGCGGGGCTCCGCTACTCGGGCCTGTTGGTGCATGCGGGGCTCCACTACTTGGGCCTGTTCTTGCATGCGGGGCTCCGCTACTCGGGTCTGTTCGTGCTTGCAGGGCTCTGCTACTCGGGCCTGTTCGTGCGTGCGGGGATCCGCTATTCAGGCCTGATAGTGTGTGCGGGGCTCCTCTATTCAGGCCTGTCCTTCCCTGCGGGACTCTATTCGGGCCTATACTTCCCTGCGGGACTCTGTTCGGGCCTATTCTGGCCTGCGAGACCCTCGGTTCGCCCCTATCGTGGTCTGCGGGACCCTCGTTCGGGCCCATTCTCGCCTTCGAGACCCTCTGTTCGGGCTTTTCTGGCCTGCGGGACTCTCCGTTCGGGTCTCTTCTTGCCAGCGGGGCTCTTCGTTTGGGCCTATTCTTGCCTGCAGAACTCTGTTCGGGCCTCTTCTTGCCTGCACAGCCCCTCTACTCGGGCCTATTTTTGCCTGCGGGACTCTGTCCAGGCCTATTGTTGCCCCCGGAAAACTCTGTTCAGTCCTATTCTGGCTTGTGGGACTCTGTTCGGTCCTATGCTTGCCTGCGGGAATCTCCTTTCAGGGTTATGCTGACCTGTGGGATTCTCAGTTTGGGCGTATTCTCGCCTGCAGGACATCTCTTCGGGCCTATTCTCGCCCGCGGGACCCTCCGTTCGGTCGTTTCTGGCCTGCGGGACTCTCCATTCGGGCCTAATCTTGGGAGCGGGAGCGGGACTCTACTCGGGCCTATTCTTGCCTAGGGGCCTCTTCTATTCGTGCTTCTTCTTGCCAGTGGGACTCTGTTCAGGCCCGTTCTTCCTGCAGGATTCTGCGTTCGGGCTTATTCTTGCTTGCCGGACAGTGTTCGGGCGTCTTGTTGCCTGCACGGCTCCTCTACTCGGGCCTCATTTTGCCTTCGGGACACCGTTCGGGTCTATTCTTGGTCCGGGAATCTCCGTTCGGGCCTATGCTGGCCTGCTGGACTCTGTTCGGGCCTATGCTTGCCTGCGGGAATGACCGTTCGGGCCTATGTTGGCCTGCGGGACTCTCCGTTCGGGCCATTCTGGCCTGCGGGACTCTCCGTTCGGGCCTATTCTCTGGAGCGGGACTTTACTCGGGCCTATTCTTGCCTCCGGGCCTCCTCTATTCTTGCCTATTCTTGCCTCCGGGAATCTCCGTTCTGGCCTGTTCGGGCCTGCGGGACTCTGTTCGGGCCTATGCTTGCCTGCAGGAATCTCTGTTCCGCCCTACTCTGGCCTGCGGGACTCTCCGTTCAGGCCTATTCTGGCCTGCGGGACTCTGTTCGGGCCTATTCTTGCTCCGGGAATCGCCGGTCGGGCGTACCCTGGCTTGCGGGACTCTGTTCGGGCCTATGCTTGCCTGCAGGAATCTCTGTTCTGGCCTATTCTGGCCTGCAGGACTCTCCGTTCGGGCCTATTCTGGCCTGCAGGACTCTGTTTGGGCCTATGCTTGCCTACGGGAATCTCCGTTCAGGCGTATGCTGGCCTGCGGGTCTCCCCGTTCGGGCCTATTCTTGCCTCTGGGACTCTCTGTTTGGGCGTATCCTTGCCTGCGGGACTCTGTTCGGGCCTCTTCTTGCACGCACGGCTCCTCTACTCGGGCCTATTTTTGCCTGTGGGACTCTATTGGGGCCTATTCTTGCCTCCGACAATCTCCGTTCGGGCCTATTCTGGCCTGCGGGACTCTTCGTTCGGGCCTAGGCTTCCCTTTGGCAATCTCCGTTCAGGCGTATGCTGGCCTGCGGGACTCTGTTCGGGCCTTTGGTTGCTTTCGGAAATCCCCGTTCTGGCCTGCGGAATTCTGTTGGGGGCTATTCTTGCTCCGGGAATCTCTGTTCGGGACTATTCTGGCCTGTGGGACTCTGTTCGGGCCCATGCCTGCCTGCGGGGCTCTCTGTTCAGGCCTTTTTCGCCTACGGGACTCTCCGTTCGGGCCTATTCTCTGGAGCAGGACTTTAGTCGGGCCTACTCTTGCCTACGGGGCTCCTCTATTCTTGCCTCTGGGATTCTGTTCGGGCCTATTCTTGTCTGCGGGACTCTCCGTTTGAGCCTATTCTTGCCTGTGGGTTCTCCGTTCAGGGCTACTCTTGCCAGCGGGACTCTGTTCGTGCCTCATCTTGCCTGCATGGCTGCTCTACTCGGGCCTACTCTTGCCTGCGGGACTCTGTTCGGGCCTATCCTTGCTCTGGGAATCTCCGTTCGGGCATACCCTGGCCTGCGGGACTCCGTTCGGGCCTATTCTGGCCTGCGGGACTCTGTTTGGGCCTATGCTTGCCTGCAGGAATCTCTGTGCCGGCCTATTGTGGCCTGCAGCACTCTCCGTTCGGGCCTATTCTGGCCTACGGGACTCTGTTTGGGCCTATGCTTGCCTACGGGAATCTCCGTTCAGGCGTCTGCTGGCCTGCGGTATTCTCAATTTGGGCATATTCTCTCGCCTCCGGGACTTTCCTTTGGGCCTATTCTCGCCTGCGCATCTCTCCGTTCGGGCCTATTCTTGCCTGCGGGACTCTCCGTTCCGGCCTATTCTTGCCTGCGGGTCTCTCCGTTCGGGACAATTCTGACCTGCAAAACTCTCCGTTCGGACCTAATCTAGCCTCTGGGAGTCTCCTTTGGGGTCTCCTGTTGCGTGCGGGGCTGCTCCATTCCAGCCTTTTGTGCTTACGGAGTTCCGATATTCGGTCCTGTTCTAGCATGCGGAGCTCCGCTACTCAGGCCTGATTGTGCGTGCGGGGCTCCGCTACTCGGGCCTGTTGGTGCATGCGGGGCTCCACTACTTGGGCCTGTTCTTGCATGCGGGGCTCCGCTACTCGGGTCTGTTCGTGCTTGCAGGGCTCTGCTACTCGGGCCTGTTCGTGCGTGCGGGGATCCGCTATTCAGGCCTGATAGTGTGTGCGGGGCTCCTCTATTCAGGCCTGTCCTTCCCTGCGGGACTCTATTCGGGCCTATACTTCCCTGCGGGACTCTGTTCGGGCCTATTCTGGCCTGCGAGACCCTCGGTTCGCCCCTATCGTGGTCTGCGGGACCCTCGTTCGGGCCCATTCTCGCCTTCGAGACCCTCTGTTCGGGCTTTTCTGGCCTGCGGGACTCTCCGTTCGGGCCTATTCTTGTGAGTGGGTCTCTATTCGGGCCTATTTTTGCCTAAGGGATCCTCTATTCGGGCCTATTCTGGCCTGCGGGACTCTCCGTTCGGGCCTATTCTCACCTGGGGAACTCTCCGTTCGGGCCTTTCCGGCCTTCGGGACTCTGTTCGGGTCTCTTCTTGCCAGCGGGGCTCTTCGTTTGGGCCTATTCTTGCCTGCAGAACTCTGTTCGGGCCTCTTCTTGCCCGCACGGCTCCTCTATTCGGGCCTATTTTTGCCTGTGGGACTCTATTGGGGCCTATTCTTGCCTCCGACAATCTCCGTTCGGGCCTATTCTGGCCTGCGGGACTCTTCGTTCGGGCCTAGGCTTCCCTTTGGCAATCTCCGTTCAGGCGTATGCTGGCCTGCGGGACTCTGTTCGGGCCTTTGGTTGCTTTCGGAAATCCCCGTTCTGGCCTATTCTGGCCTGCGGAACTCTGTTCGGGGCTATTCTTGCTCCGGGAATCTCTGTTCGGGACTATTCTGGCCTGTGGGACTCTGTTCGGGCCCATGCCTGCCTGCGGGGCTCTCTGTTCAGGCCTTTTTCGCCTACGGGACTCTCCGTTCGGGCCTATTCTCTGGAGCGGGACTTTAGTCGGGCCTACTCTTGCCTACGGGGCTCCTCTATTCTTGCCTCTGGGATTCTGTTCGGGCCTATTCTTGTCTGCGGGACTCTCCCTTTGAGCCTATTCTTGCCTGTGGGTTCTCCGTTCAGGGCTACTCTTGCCAGCTGGACTCTGTTCGTGCCTCATCTTGCCTGCATGGCTGCTCTACTCGGGCCTACTCTTGCCTGCGGGACTCTGTTCGGGCCTATCCTTGCTCTGGGAATCTCCGTTCGGGCATACCCTGGCCTGCGGGACTCCGTTCGGGCCTATTCTGGCCTGCGGGACTCTGTTTGGGCCTATGCTTGCCTGCAGGAATCTCTGTGCCGGCCTATTGTGGCCTGCAGCACTCTCCGTTCGGGCCTATTCTGGCCTACGGGCCTCTGTTTGGGCCTATGCTTGCCTACGGGAATCTCCGTTCAGGCGTATGCTGGCCTGCGGTATTCTCAATTTGGGCATATTCTCTCGCCTCCGGGACTTTCCTTTGGGCCTATTCTCGCCTGCGCATCTCTCCGTTCGGGCCTATTCTTGCCTGCGGGACTCTCCGTTCCGGCCTATTCTTGCCTGCGGGTCTCTCCGTTCGGGACAATTCTGACCTGCAAAACTCTCCGTTCGGACCTAATCTAGCCTCTGGGAGTCTCCTTTGGGGTCTCCTGTTGCGTGCGGGGCTGCTCCATTCCAGCCTTTTGTGCTTACGGAGCTCCGATATTCGGTCCTGTTCTAGCATGCGGAGCTCCGCTACTCAGGCCTGATTGTGCGTGCGGGGCTCCGCTACTCGGGCCTGTTGGTGCATGCGGGGCTCCACTACTTGGGCCTGTTCTTGCATGCGGGGCTCCGCTACTCGGGTCTGTTCGTGCTTGCAGGGCTCTGCTACTCGGGCCTGTTCGTGCGTGCGGGGCTCCGCTATTCAGGCCTGATAGTGTGTGCGGGGCTCCTCTATTCAGGCCTGTCCTTCCCTGCGGGACTCTATTCGGGCCTATACTTCCCTGCGGGACTCTGTTCGGGCCTATTCTGGCCTGCGAGACCCTCCGTTCGCCCCTATCGTGGTCTGCGGGACCCTCGTTCGGGCCCATTCTCGCCTTCGAGACCCTCTGTTCGGGCTTTTCTGGCCTGCGGGACTCTCCGTTCGGGCCTATTCTTGTGAGTGGGTCTCTATTCGGGCCTATTTTTGCCTAAGGGCTCCTCTATTCGGGCCTATTCTGGCCTGCGGGACTCTCCGTTCGGGCCTATTCTCACCTGGGGCACTCTCCGTTCGGGCCTTTCCGGCCTTCGGGACTCTGTTCGGGTCTCTTCTTGCGAGCGGGGCTCTTCGTTTGGGCCTATTCTTGCCTGCAGAACTCTGTTCGGGCCTCTTCTTGCCCGCACGGCTCCTCTATTCGGGCCTATTTTTGCCTGTGGGACTCTATTGGGGCCTATTCTTGCCTCCGACAATCTCCGTTCGGGCCTATTCTGGCCTGCGGGACTCTTCGTTCGGGCCTAGGCTTCCCTTTGGCAATCTCCGTTCAGGCGTATGCTGGCCTGCGGGACTCTGTTCGGGCCTTTGGTTGCTTTCGGAAATCCCCGTTCTGGCCTATTCTGGCCTGCGGAATTCTGTTCGGGGCTATTCTTGCTCCGGGAATCTCTGTTCGGGACTATTCTGGCCTGTGGGACTCTGTTCGGGCCCATGCCTGCCTGCGGGGCTCTCTGTTCAGGCCTTTTTCGCCTACGGGACTCTCCGTTCGGGCCTATTCTCTGGAGCGGGACTTTAGTCGGGCCTACTCTTGCCTACGGGGCTCCTCTATTCTTGCCTCTGGGATTCTGTTCGGGCCTATTCTTGTCTGCGGGACTCTCCCTTTGAGCCTATTCTTGCCTGTGGGTTCTCCGTTCAGGGCTACTCTTGCCAGCTGGACTCTGTTCGTGCCTCATCTTGCCTGCATGGCTGCTCTACTCGGGCCTACTCTTGCCTGCGGGACTCTGTTCGGGCCTATCCTTGCTCTGGGAATCTCCGTTCGGGCATACCCTGGCCTGCGGGACTCCGTTCGGGCCTATTCTGGCCTGCGGGACTCTGTTTGGGCCTATGCTTGCCTGCAGGAATCTCTGTGCCGGCCTATTGTGGCCTGCAGCACTCTCCGTTCGGGCCTATTCTGGCCTACGGGACTCTGTTTGGGCCTATGCTTGCCTACGGGAATCTCCGTTCAGGCGTATGCTGGCCTGCGGTATTCTCAATTTGGGCATATTCTCTCGCCTCCGGGACTTTCCTTTGGGCCTATTCTCGCCTGCGCATCTCTCCGTTCGGGCCTATTCTTGCCTGCGGGACTCTCCGTTCCGGCCTATTCTTGCCTGCGGGTCTCTCCGTTCGGGACAATTCTGACCTGCAAAACTCTCCGTTCGGACCTAATCTAGCCTCTGGGAGTCTCCTTTGGGGTCTCCTGTTGCGTGCGGGGCTGCTCCATTCCAGCCTTTTGTGCTTACGGAGCTCCGATATTCGGTCCTGTTCTAGCATGCGGAGCTCCGCTACTCAGGCCTGATTGTGCGTGCGGGGCTCCGCTACTCGGGCCTGTTGGTGCATGCGGGGCTCCACTACTTGGGCCTGTTCTTGCATGCGGGGCTCCGCTACTCGGGTCTGTTCGTGCTTGCAGGGCTCTGCTACTCGGGCCTGTTCGTGCGTGCGGGGCTCCGCTATTCAGGCCTGATAGTGTGTGCGGGGCTCCTCTATTCAGGCCTGTCCTTCCCTGCGGGACTCTATTCGGGCCTATACTTCCCTGCGGGACTCTGTTCGGGCCTATTCTGGCCTGCGAGACCCTCCGTTCGCCCCTATCGTGGTCTGCGGGACCCTCGTTCGGGCCCATTCTCGCCTTCGAGACCCTCTGTTCGGGCTTTTCTGGCCTGCGGGACTCTCCGTTCGGGCCTATTCTTGTGAGTGGGTCTCTATTCGGGCCTATTTTTGCCTAAGGGATCCTCTATTCGGGCCTATTCTGGCCTGCGGGACTCTCCGTTCGGGCCTATTCTCACCTGGGGAACTCTCCGTTCGGGCCTTTCCGGCCTTCGGGACTCTGTTCGGGTCTCTTCTTGCCAGCGGGGCTCTTCGTTTGGGCCTATTCTTGCCTGCAGAACTCTGTTCGGGCCTCTTCTTGCCCGCACGGCTCCTCTATTCGGGCCTATTTTTGCCTGTGGGACTCTATTGGGGCCTATTCTTGCCTCCGACAATCTCCGTTCGGGCCTATTCTGGCCTGCGGGACTCTTCGTTCGGGCCTAGGCTTCCCTTTGGCAATCTCCGTTCAGGCGTATGCTGGCCTGCGGGACTCTGTTCGGGCCTTTGGTTGCTTTCGGAAATCCCCGTTCTGGCCTATTCTGGCCTGCGGAATTCTGTTCGGGGCTATTCTTGCTCCGGGAATCTCTGTTCGGGACTATTCTGGCCTGTGGGACTCTGTTCGGGCCCATGCCTGCCTGCGGGGCTCTCTGTTCAGGCCTTTTTCGCCTACGGGACTCTCCGTTCGGGCCTATTCTCTGGAGCGGGACTTTAGTCGGGCCTACTCTTGCCTACGGGGCTCCTCTATTCTTGCCTCTGGGATTCTGTTCGGGCCTATTCTTGTCTGCGGGACTCTCCCTTTGAGCCTATTCTTGCCTGTGGGTTCTCCGTTCAGGGCTACTCTTGCCAGCTGGACTCTGTTCGTGCCTCATCTTGCCTGCATGGCTGCTCTACTCGGGCCTACTCTTGCCTGCGGGACTCTGTTCGGGCCTATCCTTGCTCTGGGAATCTCCGTTCGGGCATACCCTGGCCTGCGGGACTCCGTTCGGGCCTATTCTGGCCTGCGGGACTCTGTTTGGGCCTATGCTTGCCTGCAGGAATCTCTGTGCCGGCCTATTGTGGCCTGCAGCACTCTCCGTTCGGGCCTATTCTGGCCTACGGGACTCTGTTTGGGCCTATGCTTGCCTACGGGAATCTCCGTTCAGGCGTCTGCTGGCCTGCGGTATTCTCAATTTGGGCATATTCTCTCGCCTCCGGGACTTTCCTTTGGGCCTATTCTCGCCTGCGCATCTCTCCGTTCGGGCCTATTCTTGCCTGCGGGACTCTCCGTTCCGGCCTATTCTTGCCTGCGGGTCTCTCCGTTCGGGACAATTCTGACCTGCAAAACTCTCCGTTCGGACCTAATCTAGCCTCTGGGAGTCTCCTTTGGGGTCTCCTGTTGCGTGCGGGGCTGCTCCATTCCAGCCTTTTGTGCTTACGGAGCTCCGATATTCGGTCCTGTTCTAGCATGCGGAGCTCCGCTACTCAGGCCTGATTGTGCGTGCGGGGCTCCGCTACTCGGGCCTGTTGGTGCATGCGGGGCTCCACTACTTGGGCCTGTTCTTGCATGCGGGGCTCCGCTACTCGGGTCTGTTCGTGCTTGCAGGGCTCTGCTACTCGGGCCTGTTCGTGCGTGCGGGGATCCGCTATTCAGGCCTGATAGTGTGTGCGGGGCTCCTCTATTCAGGCCTGTCCTTCCCTGCGGGACTCTATTCGGGCCTATACTTCCCTGCGGGACTCTGTTCGGGCCTATTCTGGCCTGCGAGACCCTCCGTTCGCCCCTATCGTGGTCTGCGGGACCCTCGTTCGGGCCCATTCTCGCCTTCGAGACCCTCTGTTCGGGCTTTTCTGGCCTGCGGGACTCTCCGTTCGGGTCTCTTCTTGCCAGCGGGGCTCTTCGTTTGGGCCTATTCTTGCCTGCAGAACTCTGTTCGGGCCTCTTCTTGCCTGCACAGCCCCTCTACTCGGGCCTATTTTTGCCTGCGGGACTCTGTCCAGGCCTATTGTTGCCCCCGGAAAACTCTGTTCAGTCCTATTCTGGCTTGTGGGACTCTGTTCGGTCCTATGCTTGCCTGCGGGAATCTCCTTTCAGGGTTATGCTGACCTGTGGGATTCTCAGTTTGGGCGTATTCTCGCCTGCAGGACATCTCTTCGGGCCTATGCTCGCCCGCGGGACCCTCCGTTCGGTCGTTTCTGGCCTGCGGGACTCTCCATTCGGGCCTAATCTTGGGAGCGGGAGCGGGACTCTACTCGGGCCTATTCTTGCCTAGGGGCCTCTTCTATTCGTGCTTCTTCTTGCCAGTGGGACTCTGTTCAGGCCCGTTCTTCCTGCAGGATTCTGCGTTCGGGCTTATTCTTGCTTGCCGGACAGTGTTCGGGCGTCTTGTTGCCTGCACGGCTCCTCTACTCGGGCCTCATTTTGCCTTCGGGACACCGTTCGGGTCTATTCTTGGTCCGGGAATCTCCGTTCGGGCCTATGCTGGCCTGCTGGACTCTGTTCGGGCCTATGCTTGCCTGCGGGAATGACCGTTCGGGCCTATGTTGGCCTGCGGGACTCTCCGTTCGGGCCATTCTGGCCTGCGGGACTCTCCGTTCGGGCCTATTCTCTGGAGCGGGACTTTACTCGGGCCTATTCTTGCCTCCGGGCCTCCTCTATTCTTGCCTATTCTTGCCTCCGGGAATCTCCGTTCTGGCCTGTTCGGGCCTGCGGGACTCTGTTCGGGCCTATGCTTGCCTGCAGGAATCTCTGTTCCGCCCTACTCTGGCCTGCGGGACTCTCCGTTCAGGCCTATTCTGGCCTGCGGGACTCTGTTCGGGCCTATTCTTGCTCCGGGAATCGCCGGTCGGGCGTACCCTGGCTTGCGGGACTCTGTTCGGGCCTATGCTTGCCTGCAGGAATCTCTGTTCTGGCCTATTCTGGCCTGCAGGACTCTCCGTTCGGGCCTATTCTGGCCTGCAGGACTCTGTTTGGGCCTATGCTTGCCTACGGGAATCTCCGTTCAGGCGTATGCTGGCCTGCGGGTCTCTCCGTTCGGGCCTATTCTTGCCTCTGGGACTCTCTGTTTGGGCGTATCCTTGCCTGCGGGACTCTGTTCGGGCCTCTTCTTGCACGCACGGCTCCTCTACTCGGGCCTATTTTTGCCTGTGGGACTCTATTGGGGCCTATTCTTGCCTCCGACAATCTCCGTTCGGGCCTATTCTGGCCTGCGGGACTCTTCGTTCGGGCCTAGGCTTCCCTTTGGCAATCTCCGTTCAGGCGTATGCTGGCCTGCGGGACTCTGTTCGGGCCTTTGGTTGCTTTCGGAAATCCCCGTTCTGGCCTGCGGAATTCTGTTCGGGGCTATTCTTGCTCCGGGAATCTCTGTTCGGGACTATTCTGGCCTGTGGGACTCTGTTCGGGCCCATGCCTGCCTGCGGGGCTCTCTGTTCAGGCCTTTTTCGCCTACGGGACTCTCCGTTCGGGCCTATTCTCTGGAGCAGGACTTTAGTCGGGCCTACTCTTGCCTACGGGGCTCCTCTATTCTTGCCTCTGGGATTCTGTTCGGGCCTATTCTTGTCTGCGGGACTCTCCGTTTGAGCCTATTCTTGCCTGTGGGTTCTCCGTTCAGGGCTACTCTTGCCAGCGGGACTCTGTTCGTGCCTCATCTTGCCTGCATGGCTGCTCTACTCGGGCCTACTCTTGCCTGCGGGACTCTGTTCGGGCCTATCCTTGCTCTGGGAATCTCCGTTCGGGCATACCCTGGCCTGCGGGACTCCGTTCGGGCCTATTCTGGCCTGCGGGACTCTGTTTGGGCCTATGCTTGCCTGCAGGAATCTCTGTGCCGGCCTATTGTGGCCTGCAGCACTCTCCGTTCGGGCCTATTCTGGCCTACGGGACTCTGTTTGGGCCTATGCTTGCCTACGGGAATCTCCGTTCAGGCGTCTGCTGGCCTGCGGTATTCTCAATTTGGGCATATTCTCTCGCCTCCGGGACTTTCCTTTGGGCCTATTCTCGCCTGCGCATCTCTCCGTTCGGGCCTATTCTTGCCTGCGGGACTCTCCGTTCCGGCCTATTCTTGCCTGCGGGTCTCTCCGTTCGGGACAATTCTGACCTGCAAAACTCTCCGTTCGGACCTAATCTAGCCTCTGGGAGTCTCCTTTGGGGTCTCCTGTTGCGTGCGGGGCTGCTCCATTCCAGCCTTTTGTGCTTACGGAGTTCCGATATTCGGTCCTGTTCTAGCATGCGGAGCTCCGCTACTCAGGCCTGATTGTGCGTGCGGGGCTCCGCTACTCGGGCCTGTTGGTGCATGCGGGGCTCCACTACTTGGGCCTGTTCTTGCATGCGGGGCTCCGCTACTCGGGTCTGTTCGTGCTTGCAGGGCTCTGCTACTCGGGCCTGTTCGTGCGTGCGGGGATCCGCTATTCAGGCCTGATAGTGTGTGCGGGGCTCCTCTATTCAGGCCTGTCCTTCCCTGCGGGACTCTATTCGGGCCTATACTTCCCTGCGGGACTCTGTTCGGGCCTATTCTGGCCTGCGAGACCCTCCGTTCGCCCCTATCGTGGTCTGCGGGACCCTCGTTCGGGCCCATTCTCGCCTTCGAGACCCTCTGTTCGGGCTTTTCTGGCCTGCGGGACTCTCCGTTCGGGCCTATTCTTGTGAGTGGGTCTCTATTCGGGCCTATTTTTGCCTAAGGGCTCCTCTATTCGGGCCTATTCTGGCCTGCGGGACTCTCCGTTCGGGCCTATTCTCACCTGGGGAACTCTCCGTTCGGGCCTTTCTGGCCTTCGGGACTCTGTTCGGGTCTCTTCTTGCCAGCGGGGCTCTTCGTTTGGGCCTATTCTTGCCTGCAGAACTCTGTTCGGGCCTCTTCTTGCCTGCACAGCCCCTCTACTCGGGCCTCTTTTTGCCTGCGGGACTCTGTCCAGGCCTATTGTTGCCCCCGGAAAACTCCGTTCAGTCCTATTCTGGCTTGTGGGACTCTGTTCGGGCCTATGCTTGCCTGCGGGAATCTCCTTTCAGGGTTATGCTGACCTGTGGGATTCTCAGTTTGGGCGTATTCTCGCCTGCAGGACATCTCTTCGGGCCTATTCTCGCCCGCGGGACCCTCCGTTCGGTCGTTTCTGGCCTGCGGGACTCTCCATTCGGGCCTAATCTTGGGAGCGGGAGCGGGACTCTACTCGGGCCTATTCTTGCCTAGGGGCCTCTTCTATTCGTGCTTCTTCTTGCCAGTGGGACTCTGTTCAGGCCCGTTCTTGCCTGCAGGATTCTGCGTTCGGGCTTATTCTTGCTTGCCGGACAGTGTTCGGGCGTCTTGTTGCCTGCACGGCTCCTCTACTCGGGCCTCATTTTGCCTTCGGGACACCGTTCGGGTCTATTCTTGGTCCGGGAATCTCCGTTCGGGCCTATGCTCGCCTGCTGGACTCTGTTCGGGCCTATGCTTGCCTGCGGGAATGACCGTTCGGGCCTATGTTTCCCTGCGGGACTGACCGTTCGGGCCTTTCTGACCTTCGGGACTCTGTTCGTGTCTCTTCTTGCCAGCGGGGCTCTTCGTTTGGGCCTATTCTTGCCTGCAGAACTCTGTTCGGGCCTCTTCTTGCCTGCACAGCCCCTCTACTCGGGCCTATTTTTGCCTGCGGGTCTCTGTCCAGGCCTATTGTTGCCCCCGGAAAACTCCGTTCGGTCCTATTCTGGCTTGTGGGACTCTGTTCGGGCCTATGCTTGCCTGCGGGAATCTCCTTTCAGGGTTATGCTGACCTGTGGGATTCTCAGTTTGGGCGTATTCTCGCCTGCAGGACATCTCTTCGGGCCTATTCTCGCCCGCGGGACCCTCCGTTCGGTCGTTTCTGGCCTGCGGGACTCTCCGTTCGGGCCTAATCTTGCCTGCAGGATTCTGCGTTCGGGCTTACTCTTGCTTGCCGGACAGGGTTCGGGCGTCTTGTTGCCTGCACGGCTCCTCTACTCGGGCCTCATTTTGCCTTCGGGACACCGTTCGGGTCTATTCTTGGTCCGGGAATCTCCGTTCGGGCCTATGCTGGCCTGCTGGACTCTGTTCGGGCCTATGCTTGCCTGCGGGAATGACCGTTCGGGCCTATGTTGGCCTGCGGGACTCTCCGTTCGGGCCATTGTGGCCTGCGAGACTCTCCGTTCGGGCCTATTCTCTGGAGCGGGACTTTACTCGGGCCTATTCTTGCCTCCGGGCCTCCTCTATTCTTGCCTATTCTTGCCTCCGGGAATCTCCGTTCTGGCCTGTTCGGGCCTGCGGGACTCTGTTCGGGCCTATGCTTGCCTGCAGGAATCTCTGTTCCGCCCTACTCTGGCCTGCGGGACTCTCCGTTCAGGCCTATTCTGGCCTGCGGGACTCTGTTCGGGCCTATTCTTGCTCCGGGAATCGCCGGTGGGGCGTACCCTGGCTTGCGGGACTCTGTTAGGGCCTATGCTTGCCTGCAGGAATCTCTGTTCTGGCCTATTCTGGCCTGCAGGACTCTCCGTTCGGGCCTATTCTGGCCTGCAGGACTCTGTTTGGGCCTATGCTTGCCTACGGGAATCTCCGTTCAGGCGTATGCTGGCCTGCGGGTCTCTCCGTTCGGGCCTATTCTTGCCTCTGGGACTCTCTGTTTGGGCGTATCCTTGCCTGCGGGACTCTGTTCGGGCCTCTTCTTGCACGCACGGCTCCTCTACTCGGGCCTATTTTTGCCTGTGGGACTCTATTGGGGCCTATTCTTGCCTCTGACAATCTCCGTTCGGGCCTATTCTGGCCTGCGGGACTCTTCGTTCAGGCCTAGGCTTCCCTTTGGCAATCTCCGTTCAGGCGTATGCTGGCCTGCGGGACTCTGTTCGGGCCTTTGGTTGCTTTCGGAAATCCCCGTTCTGGCCTATTCTGGCCTGCGGAATTCTGTTCGGGGCTATTCTTGCTCCGGGAATCTCTGTTCGGGACTATTCTGGCCTGTGGGACTCTGTTCGGGCCCATGCCTGCCTGCGGGGCTCTCTGTTCAGGCCTTTTTCGCCTACGGGACTCTCCGTTCGGGCCTATTCTCTGGAGCGGGACTTTAGTCGGGCCTACTCTTGCCTACGGGGCTCCTCTATTCTTGCCTCTGGGATTCTGTTCGGGCCTATTCTTGTCTGCGGGACTCTCCCTTTGAGCCTATTCTTGCCTGTGGGTTCTCCGTTCAGGGCTACTCTTGCCAGCTGGACTCTGTTCGTGCCTCATCTTGCCTGCATGGCTGCTCTACTCGGGCCTACTCTTGCCTGCGGGACTCTGTTCGGGCCTATCCTTGCTCTGGGAATCTCCGTTCGGGCATACCCTGGCCTGCGGGACTCCGTTCGGGCCTATTCTGGCCTGCGGGACTCTGTTTGGGCCTATGCTTGCCTGCAGGAATCTCTGTTCCGGCCTATTGTGGCCTGCAGGACTCTCCGTTCGGGCCTATTCTGGCCTACGGGACTCTGTTTGGGCCTATGCTTGCCTACGGGAATCTCCGTTCAGGCGTATGCTGGCCTGCGGTATTCTCAATTTGGGCATATTCTCTCGCCTCCGGGACTTTCCTTTGGGCCTATTCTCGCCTGCGCATCTCTCCGTTCGGGCCTATTCTTGCCTGCGGGACTCTCCGTTCCGGCCTATTCTTGCCTGCGGGTCTCTCCGTTCGGGACAATTCTGACCTGCAAAACTCTCCGTTCGGACCTAATCTAGCCTCTGGGAGTCTCCTTTGGGGTCTCCTGTTGCGTGCGGGGCTGCTCCATTCCAGCCTTTTGTGCTTACGGAGCTCCGATATTTGGTCCTGTTCTAGCATGCGGAGCTCCGCTACTCAGGCCTGATTGTGCGTGCGGGGCTCCGCTACTCGGGCCTGTTGGTGCATGCGGGGCTCCACTACTTGGGCCTGTTCTTGCATGCGGGGCTCCGCTACTCGGGTCTGTTCGTGCTTGCATTGCTCTGCTACTCGGACCTGTTCGTGCGTGCGGGGATCCGCTATTCAGGCCTGATAGTGTGTGCGGGGCTCCTCTATTCAGGCCTGTCCTTCCCTGCGGGACTCTATTCGGGCCTATACTTCCCTGCGGGACTCTGTTCGGGCCTATTCTGGCCTGCGAGACCCTCGGTTCGCCCCTATCGTGGTCTGCGGGACCCTCGTTCGGGCCCATTCTCGCCTTCGAGACCCTCCGTTCGGGCCTATTCTTGTGAGCGGGTCTCTATTCGGGCCTATTTTTGCCTAAGGGCTCCTCTATTCGGGCCTATTGTGGCCTGCGGGACTCTCCGTTCGGGCCTATTCTCACCTGGGGAACTCTCCGTTCGGGCCTTTCTGGCCTTCGGGACTCTGTTCGGGTCTCTTCTTGCCAGCGGGGCTCTTCGTTTGGGCCTATTCTTGCCTGCAGGACTCTGTTCGGGCCTCTTCTTGCCTGCACAGCCCCTCTACTCGGGCCTATTTTTGCCTGCGGGACTCTGTCCAGGCCTATTGTTGCCCCCGGAAAACTCCGTTCGGTCCTATTCTGGCTTGTGGGACTCTGTTCGGGCCTATGCTTGCCTGCGGGAATCTCCTTTCAGGGTTATGCTGACCTGTGGGATTCTCAGTTTGGGCGTATTCTCGCCTGCAGGACATCTCTTCGGGCCTATTCTCGCCCGCGGGACCCTCCGTTCGGTCGTTTCTGGCCTGCGGGACTCTCCGTTCGGGCCTAATCTTGCCTGCAGGATTCTGCGTTAGGGCTTACTCTTGCTTGCCGGACAGGGTTCGGGCGTCTTCTTGCCTGCACGGCTCCTCTACTCGGGCCTCATTTTGCCTTCGGGACACCGTTCGGGTCTATTCTTGGTCCGGGAATCTCCGTTCGGGCCTATGCTGGCCTGCTGGACTCTGTTCGGGCCTATGCTTGCCTGCGGGAATGACCGTTCGGGCCTATGTTGGCCTGCGGGACTCTCCGTTCGGGCCTATTTTGGCCTGCGGGACTCTCCGTTCGGGCCATTCTGGCCTGCGGGACTCTCCGTTCGGGCGTATTCTCTGGAGCGGGACTTTACTCGGGCCTATTCTTGCCTCCGGGCCTCCTCTATTCTTGCCTATTCTTGCCTCCGGGAATCTCCGTTCTGGCCTGTTCGGGCCTGCGGGACTCTGTTCGGGCCTATGCTTGCCTGCAGGAATCTCTGTTCCGCCCTACTCTGGCCTGCGGGACTCTCCGTTCGGGCCTATTCTGGCCTGCGGGACTCTGTTCGGGCCTATTCTTGCTCCGGGAATCGCCGGTCGGGCGTACCCTGGCTTGCGGGACTCTGTTCGGGCCTATGCTTGCCTGCAGGAATCTCTGTTCTGGCCTATTCTGGCCTGCAGGACTCTCCGTTCGGGCCTATTCTGGCCTGCAGGACTCTGTTTGGGCCTATGCTTGCCTACGGGAATCTCCGTTCAGGCGTATGCTGGCCTGCGGGTGTCTCCGTTCGGGCCTATTCTTGCCTGCGGGACTCTCCGTTTGGGCGTATCCTTGCCTGCGGGACTCTATTCGGGCCTCTTCTTGCCTGCACGGCTCCTCTACTCGGGCCTATTTTTGCCTGTGGGACTCTATTGGGGCCTATTCTTGCCTCCGACAATCTCCGTTCGGGCCTATTCTGGCCTGCGGGACTCTTCGTTCGGGCCTAGGCTTCCCTTTGGCAATCTCCGTTCAGGCGTATGCTGGCCTGCGGGACTCTGTTCGGGCCTTTGGTTGCTTTCGGAAATCCCCGTTCTGGCCTGCGGAATTCTGTTCGGGGCTATTCTTGCTCCGGGAATCTCTGTTCGGGACTATTCTGGCCTGTGGGACTCTGTTCGGGCCCATGCCTGCCTGCGGGGCTCTCTGTTCAGGCCTTTTTCGCCTACGGGACTCTCCGTTCGGGCCTATTCTCTGGAGCGGGACTTTAGTCGGGCCTACTCTTGCCTACGGGGCTCCTCTATTCTTGCCTCTGGGATTCTGTTCGGGCCTATTCTTGTCTGCGGGACTCTCCCTTTGAGCCTATTCTTGCCTGTGGGTTCTCCGTTCAGGGCTACTCTTGCCAGCGGGACTCTGTTCGTGCCTCATCTTGCCTGCATGGCTGCTCTACTCGGGCCTACTCTTGCCTGCGGGACTCTGTTCGGGCCTATCCTTGCTCTGGGAATCTCCGTTCGGGCATACCCTGGCCTGCGGGACTCCGTTCGGGCCTATTCTGGCCTGCGGGACTCTGTTTGGGCCTATGCTTGCCTGCAGGAATCTCTGTTCCGGCCTATTGTGGCCTGCAGGACTCTCCGTTCGGGCCTATTCTGGCCTACGGGACTCTGTTTGGGCCTATGCTTGCCTACGGGAATCTCCGTTCAGGCGTATGCTGGCCTGCGGTATTCTCAATTTGGGCATATTCTCTCGCCTCCGGGACTTTCCTTTGGGCCTATTCTCGCCTGCGCATCTCTCCGTTCGGGCCTATTCTTGCCTGCGGGACTCTCCGTTCCGGCCTATTCTTGCCTGCGGGTCTCTCCGTTCGGGACAATTCTGACCTGCAAAACTCTCCGTTCGGACCTAATCTAGCCTCTGGGAGTCTCCTTTGGGGTCTCCTGTTGCGTGCGGGGCTGCTCCATTCCAGCCTTTTGTGCTTACGGAGTTCCGATATTCGGTCCTGTTCTAGCATGCGGAGCTCCGCTACTCAGGCCTGATTGTGCGTGCGGGGCTCCGCTACTCGGGCCTGTTGGTGCATGCGGGGCTCCACTACTTGGGCCTGTTCTTGCATGCGGGGCTCCGCTACTCGGGTCTGTTCGTGCTTGCAGGGCTCTGCTACTCGGGCCTGTTCGTGCGTGCGGGGATCCGCTATTCAGGCCTGATAGTGTGTGCGGGGCTCCTCTATTCAGGCCTGTCCTTCCCTGCGGGACTCTATTCGGGCCTATACTTCCCTGCGGGACTCTGTTCGGGCCTATTCTGGCCTGCGAGACCCTCCGTTCGCCCCTATCGTGGTCTGCGGGACCCTCGTTCGGGCCCATTCTCGCCTTCGAGACCCTCTGTTCGGGCTTTTCTGGCCTGCGGGACTCTCCGTTCGGGCCTATTCTTGTGAGCGGGTCTCTATTCGGGCCTATTTTTGCCTAAGGGCTCCTCTATTCGGGCCTATTCTGGCCTGCGGGACTCTCCGTTCGGGCCTATTCTCACCTGGGGAACTCTCCGTTCGGGCCTTTCTGGCCTTCGGGACTCTGTTCGGGTCTCTTCTTGCCAGCGGGGCTCTTCGTTTGGGCCTATTCTTGCCTGCAGAACTCTGTTCGGGCCTCTTCTTGCCTGCACAGCCCCTCTACTCGGGCCTATTTTTGCCTGCGGGACTGTGTCCAGGCCTATTGTTGCCCCCGGAAAACTCCGTTCGGTCCTATTCTGGCTTGTGGGACTCTGTTCGGGCCTATGCTTGCCTGCGGGAATCTCCTTTCAGGGTTATGCTGACCTGTGGGATTCTCAGTTTGGGCGTATTCTCGCCTGCAGGACATCTCTTCGGGCCTATTCTCGCCCGCGGGACCCTCCGTTCGGTCGTTTCTGGCCTGCGGGACTCTCCATTCGGGCCTAATCTTGGGAGCGGGAGCGGGACTCTACTCGGGCCTATTCTTGCCTAGGGGCCTCTTCTATTCGTGCTTCTTCTTGCAGTGGGACTCTGTTCAGGCCCGTTCTTGCCTGCAGGATTCTGCGTTCGGGCTTATTCTTGCTTGCCGGACAGTGTTCGGGCGTCTTGTTGCCTGCACGGCTCCTCTACTCGGGCCTCATTTTGCCTTCGGGACACCGTTCGGGTCTATTCTTGGTCCGGGAATCTCCGTTCGGGCCTATGCTCGCCTGCTGGACTCTGTTCGGGCCTATGCTTGCCTGCGGGAATGACCGTTCGGGCCTATGTTTCCCTGCGGGACTGACCGTTCGGGCCTTTCTGACCTTCGGGACTCTGTTCGTGTCTCTTCTTGCCAGCGGGGCTCTTCGTTTGGGCCTATTCTTGCCTGCAGAACTCTGTTCGGGCCTCTTCTTGCCTGCACAGCCCCTCTACTCGGGCCTATTTTTGCCTGCGGGTCTCTGTCCAGGCCTATTGTTACCCCCGGAAAACTCCGTTCGGTCCTATTCTGGCTTGTGGGACTCTGGTCGGGCCTATGCTTGCCTGCGGGAATCTCCTTTCAGGGTTATGCTGACCTGTGGGATTCTCAGTTTGGGCGTATTCTCGCCTGCAGGACATCTCTTCGGGCCTATTCTCGCCCGCGGGACCCTCCGTTCGGTCGTTTCTGGCCTGCGGGACTCTCCGTTCGAGCCTAATCTTGCCTGCAGGATTCTGCGTTCGGGCTTACTCTTGCTTGCCGGACAGGGTTCGGGCGTCTTCTTGCCTGCACGGCTCCTCTACTCGGGCCTCATTTTGCCTTCGGGACACCGTTCGGGTCTATTCTTGGTCCGGGAATCTCCGTTCGGGCCTATGCTGGCCTGCTGGACTCTGTTCGGGCCTATGCTTGCCTGCGGGAATGACCGTTCGGGCCTATGTTGGCCTGCGGGACTCTCCGTTCGGGCCATTCTGGCCTGCGAGACTCTCCGTTCGGGCCTATTCTCTGGAGCGGGACTTTACTCGGGCCTATTCTTGCCTCCGGGCCTCCTCTATTCTTGCCTATTCTTGCCTCCGGGAATCTCCGTTCTGGCCTGTTCGGGCCTGCGGGACTCTGTTCGGGCCTATGCTTGCCTGCAGGAATCTCTGTTCCGCCCTACTCTGGCCTGCGGGACTCTCCGTTCAGGCCTATTCTGGCCTGTGGGACTCTGTTCGGGCCTATTCTTGCTCCGGGAATCTCCGTTCGGGCGTACCCTGGCTTGCGGGACTCTGTTAGGGCCTATGCTTGCCTGCAGGAATCTCTGTTCTGGCCTATTCTGGCCTGCAGGACTCTCCGTTCGGGCCTATTCTGGCCTGCAGGACTCTGTTTGGGCCTATGCTTGCCTACGGGAATCTCCGTTCAGGCGTATGCTGGCCTGCGGGTCTCTCCGTTCGGGCCTATTCTTGCCTCTGGGACTCTCTGTTTGGGCGTATCCTTGCCTGCGGGACTCTGTTCGGGCCTCTTCTTGCACGCACGGCTCCTCTACTCGGGCCTATTTTTGCCTGTGGGACTCTATTGGGGCCTATTCTTGCCTCTGACAATCTCCGTTCGGGCCTATTCTGGCCTGCGGGACTCTTCGTTCAGGCCTAGGCTTCCCTTTGGCAATCTCCGTTCAGGCGTATGCTGGCCTGCGGGACTCTGTTCGGGCCTTTGGTTGCTTTCGGAAATCCCCGTTCTGGCCTATTCTGGCCTGCGGAATTCTGTTCGGGGCTATTCTTGCTCCGGGAATCTCTGTTCGGGACTATTCTGGCCTGTGGGACTCTGTTCGGGCCCATGCCTGCCTGCGGGGCTCTCTGTTCAGGCCTTTTTCGCCTACGGGACTCTCCGTTCGGGCCTATTCTCTGGAGCGGGACTTTAGTCGGGCCTACTCTTGCCTACGGGGCTCCTCTATTCTTGCCTCTGGGATTCTGTTCGGGCCTATTCTTGTCTGCGGGACTCTCCCTTTGAGCCTATTCTTGCCTGTGGGTTCTCCGTTCAGGGCTACTCTTGCCAGCTGGACTCTGTTCGTGCCTCATCTTGCCTGCATGGCTGCTCTACTCGGGCCTACTCTTGCCTGCGGGACTCTGTTCGGGCCTATCCTTGCTCTGGGAATCTCCGTTCGGGCATACCCTGGCCTGCGGGACTCCGTTCGGGCCTATTCTGGCCTGCGGGACTCTGTTTGGGCCTATGCTTGCCTGCAGGAATCTCTGTTCCGGCCTATTGTGGCCTGCAGGACTCTCCGTTCGGGCCTATTCTGGCCTACGGGACTCTGTTTGGGCCTATGCTTGCCTACGGGAATCTCCGTTCAGGCGTATGCTGGCCTGCGGTATTCTCAATTTGGGCATATTCTCTCGCCTCCGGGACTTTCCTTTGGGCCTATTCTCGCCTGCGCATCTCTCCGTTCGGGCCTATTCTTGCCTGCGGGACTCTCCGTTCCGGCCTATTCTTGCCTGCGGGTCTCTCCGTTCGGGACAATTCTGACCTGCAAAACTCTCCGTTCGGACCTAATCTAGCCTCTGGGAGTCTCCTTTGGGGTCTCCTGTTGCGTGCGGGGCTGCTCCATTCCAGCCTTTTGTGCTTACGGAGCTCCGATATTTGGTCCTGTTCTAGCATGCGGAGCTCCGCTACTCAGGCCTGATTGTGCGTGCGGGGCTCCGCTACTCGGGCCTGTTGGTGCATGCGGGGCTCCACTACTTGGGCCTGTTCTTGCATGCGGGGCTCCGCTACTCGGGTCTGTTCGTGCTTGCATTGCTCTGCTACTCGGACCTGTTCGTGCGTGCGGGGATCCGCTATTCAGGCCTGATAGTGTGTGCGGGGCTCCTCTATTCAGGCCTGTCCTTCCCTGCGGGACTCTATTCGGGCCTATACTTCCCTGCGGGACTCTGTTCGGGCCTATTCTGGCCTGCGAGACCCTCGGTTCGCCCCTATCGTGGTCTGCGGGACCCTCGTTCGGGCCCATTCTCGCCTTCGAGACCCTCCGTTCGGGCCTATTCTTGTGAGCGGGTCTCTATTCGGGCCTATTTTTGCCTAAGGGCTCCTCTATTCGGGCCTATTGTGGCCTGCGGGACTCTCCGTTCGGGCCTATTCTCACCTGGGGAACTCTCCGTTCGGGCCTTTCTGGCCTTCGGGACTCTGTTCGGGTCTCTTCTTGCCAGCGGGGCTCTTCGTTTGGGCCTATTCTTGCCTGCAGGACTCTGTTCGGGCCTCTTCTTGCCTGCACAGCCCCTCTACTCGGGCCTATTTTTGCCTGCGGGACTCTGTCCAGGCCTATTGTTGCCCCCGGAAAACTCCGTTCGGTCCTATTCTGGCTTGTGGGACTCTGTTCGGGCCTATGCTTGCCTGCGGGAATCTCCTTTCAGGGTTATGCTGACCTGTGGGATTCTCAGTTTGGGCGTATTCTCGCCTGCAGGACATCTCTTCGGGCCTATTCTCGCCCGCGGGACCCTCCGTTCGGTCGTTTCTGGCCTGCGGGACTCTCCGTTCGGGCCTAATCTTGCCTGCAGGATTCTGCGTTAGGGCTTACTCTTGCTTGCCGGACAGGGTTCGGGCGTCTTCTTGCCTGCACGGCTCCTCTACTCGGGCCTCATTTTGCCTTCGGGACACCGTTCGGGTCTATTCTTGGTCCGGGAATCTCCGTTCGGGCCTATGCTGGCCTGCTGGACTCTGTTCGGGCCTATGCTTGCCTGCGGGAATGACCGTTCGGGCCTATGTTGGCCTGCGGGACTCTCCGTTCGGGCCTATTTTGGCCTGCGGGACTCTCCGTTCGGGCCATTCTGGCCTGCGGGACTCTCCGTTCGGGCCTATTCTCTGGAGCGGGACTTTACTCGGGCCTATTCTTGCCTCCGGGCCTCCTCTATTCTTGCCTATTCTTGCCTCCGGGAATCTCCGTTCTGGCCTGTTCGGGCCTGCGGGACTCTGTTCGGGCCTATGCTTGCCTGCAGGAATCTCTGTTCCGCCCTACTCTGGCCTGCGGGACTCTCCGTTCGGGCCTATTCTGGCCTGCGGGACTCTGTTCGGGCCTATTCTTGCTCCGGGAATCGCCGGTCGGGCGTACCCTGGCTTGCGGGACTCTGTTCGGGCCTATGCTTGCCTGCAGGAATCTCTGTTCTGGCCTATTCTGGCCTGCAGGACTCTCCGTTCGGGCCTATTCTGGCCTGCAGGACTCTGTTTGGGCCTATGCTTGCCTACGGGAATCTCCGTTCAGGCGTATGCTGGCCTGCGGGTGTCTCCGTTCGGGCCTATTCTTGCCTGCGGGACTCTCCGTTTGGGCGTATCCTTGCCTGCGGGACTCTATTCGGGCCTCTTCTTGCCTGCACGGCTCCTCTACTCGGGCCTTTTTTTGCCTGTGGGACTCTATTGGGGCCTATTCTTGCCTCCGACAATCTCCGTTCGGGCCTATTCTGGCCTGCGGGACTCTTCGTTCGGGCCTAGGCTTCCCTTTGGCAATCTCCGTTCAGGCGTATGCTGGCCTGCGGGACTCTGTTCGGGCCTTTGGTTGCTTTCGGAAATCCCCGTTCTGGCCTGCGGAATTCTGTTCGGGGCTATTCTTGCTCCGGGAATCTCTGTTCGGGACTATTCTGGCCTGTGGGACTCTGTTCGGGCCCATGCCTGCCTGCGGGGCTCTCTGTTCAGGCCTTTTTCGCCTACGGGACTCTCCGTTCGGGCCTATTCTCTGGAGCGGGACTTTAGTCGGGCCTACTCTTGCCTACGGGGCTCCTCTATTCTTGCCTCTGGGATTCTGTTCGGGCCTATTCTTGTCTGCGGGACTCTCCCTTTGAGCCTATTCTTGCCTGTGGGTTCTCCGTTCAGGGCTACTCTTGCCAGCGGGACTCTGTTCGTGCCTCATCTTGCCTGCATGGCTGCTCTACTCGGGCCTACTCTTGCCTGCGGGACTCTGTTCGGGCCTATCCTTGCTCTGGGAATCTCCGTTCGGGCATACCCTGGCCTGCGGGACTCCGTTCGGGCCTATTCTGGCCTGCGGGACTCTGTTTGGGCCTATGCTTGCCTGCAGGAATCTCTGTTCCGGCCTATTGTGGCCTGCAGGACTCTCCGTTCGGGCCTATTCTGGCCTACGGGACTCTGTTTGGGCCTATGCTTGCCTACGGGAATCTCCGTTCAGGCGTATGCTGGCCTGCGGTATTCTCAATTTGGGCATATTCTCTCGCCTCCGGGACTTTCCTTTGGGCCTCTTCTCGCCTGCGCATCTCTCCGTTCGGGCCTATTCTTGCCTGCGGGACTCTCCGTTCCGGCCTATTCTTGCCTGCGGGTCTCTCCGTTCGGGACAATTCTGACCTGCAAAACTCTCCGTTCGGACCTAATCTAGCCTCTGGGAGTCTCCTTTGGGGTCTCCTGTTGCGTGCGGGGCTGCTCCATTCCAGCCTTTTGTGCTTACGGAGTTCCGATATTCGGTCCTGTTCTAGCATGCGGAGCTCCGCTACTCAGGCCTGATTGTGCGTGCGGGGCTCCGCTACTCGGGCCTGTTGGTGCATGCGGGGCTCCACTACTTGGGCCTGTTCTTGCATGCGGGGCTCCGCTACTCGGGTCTGTTCGTGCTTGCAGGGCTCTGCTACTCGGGCCTGTTCGTGCGTGCGGGGATCCGCTATTCAGGCCTGATAGTGTGTGCGGGGCTCCTCTATTCAGGCCTGTCCTTCCCTGCGGGACTCTATTCGGGCCTATACTTCCCTGCGGGACTCTGTTCGGGCCTATTCTGGCCTGCGAGACCCTCCGTTCGCCCCTATCGTGGTCTGCGGGACCCTCGTTCGGGCCCATTCTCGCCTTCGAGACCCTCTGTTCGGGCTTTTCTGGCCTGCGGGACTCTCCGTTCGGGCCTATTCTTGTGAGCGGGTCTCTATTCGGGCCTATTTTTGCCTAAGGGCTCCTCTATTCGGGCCTATTCTGGCCTGCGGGACTCTCCGTTCGGGCCTATTCTCACCTGGGGAACTCTCCGTTCGGGCCTTTCTGGCCTTCGGGACTCTGTTCGGGTCTCTTCTTGCCAGCGGGGCTCTTCGTTTGGGCCTATTCTTGCCTGCAGAACTCTGTTCGGGCCTCTTCTTGCCTGCACAGCCCCTCTACTCGGGCCTATTTTTGCCTGCGGGACTGTGTCCAGGCCTATTGTTGCCCCCGGAAAACTCCGTTCGGTCCTATTCTGGCTTGTGGGACTCTGTTCGGGCCTATGCTTGCCTGCGGGAATCTCCTTTCAGGGTTATGCTGACCTGTGGGATTCTCAGTTTGGGCGTATTCTCGCCTGCAGGACATCTCTTCGGGCCTATTCTCGCCCGCGGGACCCTCCGTTCGGTCGTTTCTGGCCTGCGGGACTCTCCATTCGGGCCTAATCTTGGGAGCGGGAGCGGGACTCTACTCGGGCCTATTCTTGCCTAGGGGCCTCTTCTATTCGTGCTTCTTCTTGCAGTGGGACTCTGTTCAGGCCCGTTCTTGCCTGCAGGATTCTGCGTTCGGGCTTATTCTTGCTTGCCGGACAGTGTTCGGGCGTCTTGTTGCCTGCACGGCTCCTCTACTCGGGCCTCATTTTGCCTTCGGGACACCGTTCGGGTCTATTCTTGGTCCGGGAATCTCCGTTCGGGCCTATGCTCGCCTGCTGGACTCTGTTCGGGCCTATGCTTGCCTGCGGGAATGACCGTTCGGGCCTATGTTTCCCTGCGGGACTGACCGTTCGGGCCTTTCTGACCTTCGGGACTCTGTTCGTGTCTCTTCTTGCCAGCGGGGCTCTTCGTTTGGGCCTATTCTTGCCTGCAGAACTCTGTTCGGGCCTCTTCTTGCCTGCACAGCCCCTCTACTCGGGCCTATTTTTGCCTGCGGGTCTCTGTCCAGGCCTATTGTTGCCCCCGGAAAACTCCGTTCGGTCCTATTCTGGCTTGTGGGACTCTGTTCGGGCCTATGCTTGCCTGCGGGAATCTCCTTTCAGGGTTATGCTGACCTGTGGGATTCTCAGTTTGGGCGTATTCTCGCCTGCAGGACATCTCTTCGGGCCTATTCTCGCCCGCGGGACCCTCCGTTCGGTCGTTTCTGGCCTGCGGGACTCTCCGTTCGAGCCTAATCTTGCCTGCAGGATTCTGCGTTCGGGCTTACTCTTGCTTGCCGGACAGGGTTCGGGCGTCTTCTTGCCTGCACGGCTCCTCTACTCGGGCCTCATTTTGCCTTCGGGACACCGTTCGGGTCTATTCTTGGTCCGGGAATCTCCGTTCGGGCCTATGCTGGCCTGCTGGACTCTGTTCGGGCCTATGCTTGCCTGCGGGAATGACCGTTCGGGCCTATGTTGGCCTGCGGGACTCTCCGTTCGGGCCATTCTGGCCTGCGAGACTCTCCGTTCGGGCCTATTCTCTGGAGCGGGACTTTACTCGGGCCTATTCTTGCCTCCGGGCCTCCTCTATTCTTGCCTATTCTTGCCTCCGGGAATCTCCGTTCTGGCCTGTTCGGGCCTGCGGGACTCTGTTCGGGCCTATGCTTGCCTGCAGGAATCTCTGTTCCGCCCTACTCTGGCCTGCGGGACTCTCCGTTCAGGCCTATTCTGGCCTGTGGGACTCTGTTCGGGCCTATTCTTGCTCCGGGAATCTCCGTTCGGGCGTACCCTGGCTTGCGGGACTCTGTTCGGGCCTATGCTTGCCTGCAGGAATCTCTGTTCTGGCCTATTCTGGCCTGCAGGACTCTCCGTTCGGGCCTATTCTGGCCTGCAGGACTCTGTTTGGGCCTATGCTTGCCTACGGGAATCTCCGTTCAGGCGTATGCTGGCCTGCGGGTCTCTCCGTTCGGGCCTATTCTTGCCTCTGGGACTCTCTGTTTGGGCGTATCCTTGCCTGCGGGACTCTGTTCGGGCCTCTTCTTGCACGCACGGCTCCTCTACTCGGGCCTATTTTTGCCTGTGGGACTCTATTGGGGCCTATTCTTGCCTCCGACAATCTCCGTTCGGGCCTATTCTGGCCTGCGGGACTCTTCGTTCAGGCCTAGGCTTCCCTTTGGCAATCTCCATTCAGGCGAATGCTGGCCTGCGGGACTCTGTTCGGGCCTTTGGTTGCTTTCGGAAATCCCCGTTCTGGCCTATTCTGGCCTGCGGAATTCTGTTCGGGGCTATTCTTGCTCCGGGAATCTCTGTTCGGGACTATTCTGGCCTGTGGGACTCTGTTCGGGCCCATGCCTGCCTGCGGGGCTCTCTGTTCAGGCCTTTTTCGCCTACGGGACTCTCCGTTCGGGCCTATTCTCTGGAGCGGGACTTTAGTCGGGCCTACTCTTGCCTACGGGGCTCCTCTATTCTTGCCTCTGGGATTCTGTTCGGGCCTATTCTTGTCTGCGGGACTCTCCCTTTGAGCCTAATCTTGCCTGTGGGTTCTCCGTTCAGGGCTACTCTTGCCAGCTGGACTCTGTTCGTGCCTCATCTTGCCTGCATGGCTGCTCTACTCGGGCCTACTCTTGCCTGCGGGACTCTGTTCGGGCCTATCCTTGCTCTGGGAATCTCCGTTCGGGCATACCCTGGCCTGCGGGACTCCGTTCGGGCCTATTCTGGCCTGCGGGACTCTGTTTGGGCCTATGCTTGCCTGCAGGAATCTCTGTTCCGGCCTATTGTGGCCTGCAGGACTCTCCGTTCGGGCCTATTCTGGCCTACGGGACTCTGTTTGGGCCTATGCTTGCCTACGGGAATCTCCGTTCAGGCGTATGCTGGCCTGCGGTATTCTCAATTTGGGCATATTCTCTCGCCTCCGGGACTTTCCTTTGGGCCTATTCTCGCCTGCGCATCTCTCCGTTCGGGCCTATTCTTGCCTGCGGGACTCTCCGTTCCGGCCTATTCTTGCCTGCGGGTCTCTCCGTTCGGGACAATTCTGACCTGCAAAACTCTCCGTTCGGACCTAATCTAGCCTCTGGGAGTCTCCTTTGGGGTCTCCTGTTGCGTGTGGGGCTGCTCCATTCCAGCCTTTTGTGCTTACGGAGCTCCGATATTCGGTCCTGTTCTAGCATGCGGAGCTCCGCTACTCAGGCCTGATTGTGCGTGCGGGGCTCCGCTACTCGGGCCTGTTGGTGCATGCGGGGCTCCACTACTTGGGCCTGTTCTTGCATGCGGGGCTCCGCTACTCGGGTCTGTTCGTGCTTGCATTGCTCTGCTACTCGGACCTGTTCGTGCGTGCGGGGATCCGCTATTCAGGCCTGATAGTGTGTGCGGGGCTCCTCTATTCAGGCCTGTCCTTCCCTGCGGGACTCTATTCGGGCCTATACTTCCCTGCGGGACTCTGTTCGGGCCTATTCTGGCCTGCGAGACCCTCGGTTCGCCCCTATCGTGGTCTGCGGGACCCTCGTTCGGGCCCATTCTCGCCTTCGAGACCCTCCGTTCGGGCCTATTCTTGTGAGCGGGTCTCTATTCGGGCCTATTTTTGCCTAAGGGCTCCTCTATTCGGGCCTATTCTGGCCTGCGGGACTCTCCGTTCGGGCCTATTCTCACCTGGGGAACTCTCCGTTCGGGCCTTTCTGGCCTTCGGGACTCTGTTCGGGTCTCTTCTTGCCAGCGGGGCTCTTCGTTTGGGCCTATTCTTGCCTGCAGGACTCTGTTCGGGCCTCTTCTTGCCTGCACAGCCCCTCTACTCGGGCCTATTTTTGCCTGCGGGACTCTGTCCAGGCCTATTGTTGCCCCCGGAAAACTCCGTTCGGTCCTATTCTGGCTTGTGGGACTCTGTTCGGGCCTATGCTTGCCTGCGGGAATCTCCTTTCAGGGTTATGCTGACCTGTGGGATTCTCAGTTTGGGCGTATTCTCGCCTGCAGGACATCTCTTCGGGCCTATTCTCGCCCGCGGGACCCTCCGTTCGGTCGTTTCTGGCCTGCGGGACTCTCCGTTCGGGCCTAATCTTGCCTGCAGGATTCTGCGTTCGGGCTTACTCTTGCTTGCCGGACAGGGTTCGGGCGTCTTCTTGACTGCACGGCTCCTCTACTCGGGCCTCATTTTGCCTTCGGGACACCGTTCGGGTCTATTCTTGGTCCGGGAATCTCCGTTCGGGCCTATGCTGGCCTGCTGGACTCTGTTCGGGCCTATGCTTGCCTGCGGGAATGACCGTTCGGGCCTATGTTGGCCTGCGGGACTCTCCGTTCGGGCCATTCTGGCCTGCGGGACTCTCCGTTCGGGCCTATTCTCTGGAGCGGGACTTTACTCGGGCCTATTCTTGCCTCCGGGCCTCCTCTATTCTTGCCTATTCTTGCCTCCGGGAATCTCCGTTCTGGCCTGTTCGGGCCTGCGGGACTCTGTTCGGGCCTATGCTTGCCTGCAGGAATCTCTGTTCCGCCCTACTCTGGCCTGCGGGACTCTCCGTTCGGGCCTATTCTGGCCTGCGGGACTCTGTTCGGGCCTATTCTTGCTCCGGGAATCGCCGGTCGGGCGTACCCTGGCTTGCGGGACTCTGTTCGGGCCTATGCTTGCCTGCAGGAATCTCTGTTCTGGCCTATTCTGGCCTGCAGGACTCTCCGTTCGGGCCTATTCTGGCCTGCAGGACTCTGTTTGGGCCTATGCTTGCCTACGGGAATCTCCGTTCAGGCGTATGCTGGCCTGCGGGTGTCTCCGTTCGGGCCTATTCTTGCCTGCGGGACTCTCCGTTTGGGCGTATCCTTGCCTGCGGGACTCTATTCGGGCCTCTTCTTGCCTGCACGGCTCCTCTACTCGGGGCTATTTTTGCCTGTGGGACTCTATTGGGGCCTATTCTTGCCTCCGACAATCTCCGTTCGGGCCTATTATGGCCTGCGGGACTCTTCGTTCGGGCCTAGGCTTCCCTTTGGCAATCTCCGTTCAGGCGTATGCTGGCCTGCGGGACTCTGTTCGGGCCTTTGGTTGCTTTCGGAAATCCCCGTTCTGGCCTGCGGAATTCTGTTCGGGGCTATTCTTGCTCCGGGAATCTCTGTTCGGGACTATTCTGGCCTGTGGGACTCTGTTCGGGCCCATGCCTGCCTGCGGGGCTCTCTGTTCAGGCCTTTTTCGCCTACGGGACTCTCCGTTCGGGCCTATTCTCTGGAGCGGGACTTTAGTCGGGCCTACTCTTGCCTACGGGGCTCCTCTATTCTTGCCTCTGGGATTCTGTTCGGGCCTATTCTTGTCTGCGGGACTCTCCGTTTGAGCCTATTCTTGCCTGTGGGTTCTCCGTTCAGGGCTACTCTTGCCAGCGGGACTCTGTTCGTGCCTCATCTTGCCTGCATGGCTGCTCTACTCGGGCCTACTCTTGCCTGCGGGACTCTGTTCGGGCCTATCCTTGCTCTGGGAATCTCCGTTCGGGCATACCCTGGCCTGTGGGACTCCGTTCGGGCCTATTCTGGCCTGCGGGACTCTGTTTGGGCCTATGCTTGCCTGCAGGAATCTCTGTTCCGGCCTATTGTGGCCTGCAGGACTCTCCGTTCGGGCCTATTCTGGCCTACGGGACTCTGTTTGGGCCTATGCTTGCCTACGGGAATCTCCGTTCAGGCGTATGCTGGCCTGCGGTATTCTCAATTTGGGCATATTCTCTCGCCTCCGGGACTTTCCTTTGGGCCTATTCTCGCCTGCGCATCTCTCCGTTCGGGCCTATTCTTGCCTGCGGGACTCTCCGTTCCGGCCTATTCTTGCCTGCGGGTCTCTCCGTTCGGGACAATTCTGACCTGCAAAACTCTCCGTTCGGACCTAATCTAGCCTCTGGGAGTCTCCTTTGGGGTCTCCTGTTGCGTGTGGGGCTGCTCCATTCCAGCCTTTTGTGCTTACGGAGTTCCGATATTCGGTCCTGTTCTAGCATGCGGAGCTCCGCTACTCAGGCCTGATTGTGCGTGCGGGGCTCCGCTACTCGGGCCTGTTGGTGCATGCGGGGCTCCACTACTTGGGCCTGTTCTTGCATGCGGGGCTCCGCTACTCGGGTCTGTTCGTGCTTGCAGGGCTCTGCTACTCGGGCCTGTTCGTGCGTGCGGGGATCTGCTATTCAGGCCTGATAGTGTGTGCGGGGCTCCTCTATTCAGGCCTGTCCTTCCCTGCGGGACTCTATTCGGGCCTATACTTCCCTGCGGGACTCTGTTCGGGCCTATTCTGGCCTGCGAGACCCTCCGTTCGCCCCTATCGTGGTCTGCGGGACCCTCGTTCGGGCCCATTCTCGCCTTCGAGACCCTCTGTTCGGGCTTTTCTGGCCTGCGGGACTCTCCGTTCGGGCCTATTCTTGTGAGCGGGTCTCTATTCCGGCCTATTTTTGCCTAAGGGCTCCTCTATTCGGGCCTATTCTGGCCTGCGGGACTCTCCGTTCGGGCCTATTCTCACCTGGGGAACTCTCCGTTCGGGCCTTTCTGGCCTTCGGGACTCTGTTCGGGTCTCTTCTTGCCAGCGGGGCTCTTCGTTTGGGCCTATTCTTGCCTGCAGAACTCTGTTCGGGCCTCTTCTTGCCTGCACAGCCCCTCTACTCGGGCCTATTTTTGCCTGCGGGACTCTGTCCAGGCCTATTGTTGCCCCCGGAAAACTCTGTTCAGTCCTATTCTGGCTTGTGGGACTCTGTTCGGGCCTATGCTTGCCTGCGGGAATCTCCTTTCAGGGTTATGCTGACCTGTGGGATTCTCAGTTTGGGCGTATTCTCGCCTGCAGGACATCTCTTCGGGCCTATTCTCGCCCGCGGGACCCTCCGTTCGGTCGTTTCTGGCCTGCGGGACTCTCCATTCGGGCCTAATCTTGGGAGCGGGAGCGGGACTCTACTCGGGCCTATTCTTGCCTAGGGGCCTCTTCTATTCGTGCTTCTTCTTGCCAGTGGGACTCTGTTCAGGCCCGTTCTTGCCTGCAGGATTCTGCGTTCGGGCTTATTCTTGCTTGCCGGACAGTGTTCGGGCGTCTTGTTGCCTGCACGGCTCCTCTACTCGGGCCTCATTTTGCCTTCGGGACACCGTTCGGGTCTATTCTTGGTCCGGGAATCTCCGTTCGGGCCTATGCTCGCCTGCTGGACTCTGTTCGGGCCTATGCTTGCCTGCGGGAATGACCGTTCGGGCCTTTCTGACCTTCGGGACTCTGTTCGTGTCTCTTCTTGCCAGCGGGGCTCTTCGTTTGGGCCTATTCTTGCCTGCAGAACTCTGTTCGGGCCTCTTCTTGCCTGCACAGCCCCTCTACTCGGGCCTATTTTTGCCTGCGGGTCTCTGTCCAGGCCTATTGTTGCCCCCGGAAAACTCCGTTCGGTCCTATTCTGGCTTGTGGGACTCTGTTCGGGCCTATGCTTGCCTGCGGGAATCTCCTTTCAGGGTTATGCTGACCTGTGGGATTCTCAGTTTGGGCGTATTCTCGCCTGCAGGACATCTCTTCGGGCCTATTCTCGCCCGCGGGACCCTCCGTTCGGTCGTTTCTGGCCTGCGGGACTCTCCGTTCGAGCCTAATCTTGCCTGCAGGATTCTGCGTTCGGGCTTACTCTTGCTTGCCGGACAGGGTTCGGGCGTCTTCTTGCCTGCACGGCTCCTCTACTCGGGCCTCATTTTGCCTTCGGGACACCGTTCGGGTCTATTCTTGGTCCGGGAATCTCCGTTCGGGCCTATGCTGGCCTGCTGGACGCTGTTCGGGTCTATGCTTGCCTGCGGGAATGACCGTTCGGGCCTATGTTGGCCTGCGGGACTCTCCGTTCGGGCCATTCTGGCCTGCGAGACTCTCCGTTCGGGCCTATTCTCTGGAGCGGGACTTTACTCGGGCCTATTCTTGCCTCCGGGCCTCCTCTATTCTTGCCTATTCTTGCCTCCGGGAATCTCCGTTCTGGCCTGTTCGGGCCTGCGGGACTCTGTTCGGGCCTATGCTTGCCTGCAGGAATCTCTGTTCCGCCCTACTCTGGCCTGCGGGACTCTCCGTTCAGGCCTATTCTGGCCTGCGGGACTCTGTTCGGGCCTATTCTTGCTCCGGGAATCGCCGGTGGGGCGTACCCTGGATTGCGGGACTCTGTTCGGGCCTATGCTTGCCTGCAGGAATCTCTGTTCTGGCCTATTCTGGCCTGCAGGACTCTCCGTTCGGGCCTATTCTGGCCTGCAGGACTCTGTTTGGGCCTATGCTTGCCTACGGGAATCTCCGTTCAGGCATATGCTGGCCTGCGGGTCTCTCCGTTCGGGCCTATTCTTGCCTCTGGGACTCTCCGTTTGGGCGTATCCTTGCCTGCGGGACTCTGTTCGGGCCTCTTCTTGCACGCACGGCTCCTCTACTCGGGCCTATTTTTGCCTGTGGGACTCTATTGGGGCCTATTCTTGCCTCCGACAATCTCCGTTCGGGCCTATTCTGGCCTGCGGGACTCTTCGTTCAGGCCTAGGCTTCCCTTTGGCAATCTCCATTCAGGCGAATGCTGGCCTGCGGGACTCTGTTCGGGCCTTTGGTTGCTTTCGGAAATCCCCGTTCTGGCCTATTCTGGCCTGCGGAATTCTGTTCGGGGCTATTCTTGCTCCGGGAATCTCTGTTCGGGACTATTCTGGCCTGTGGGACTCTGTTCGGGCCCATGCCTGCCTGCGGGGCTCTCTGTTCAGGCCTTTTTCGCCTACGGGACTCTCCGTTCGGGCCTATTCTCTGGAGCGGGACTTTAGTCGGGCCTACTCTTGCCTACGGGGCTCCTCTATTCTTGCCTCTGGGATTCTGTTCGGGCCTATTCTTGTCTGCGGGACTCTCCGTTTGAGCCTATTCTTGCCTGTGGGTTCTCCGTTCAGGGCTACTCTTGCCAGCGGGACTCTGTTCGTGCCTCATCTTGCCTGCATGGCTGCTCTACTCGGGCCTACTCTTGCCTGCGGGACTCTGTTCGGGCCTATCCTTGCTCTGGGAATCTCCGTTCGGGCATACCCTGGCCTGCGGGACTCCGTTCGGGCCTATTCTGGCCTGCGGGACTCTGTTTGGGCCTATGCTTGCCTGCAGGAATCTCTGTTCCGGCCTATTGTGGCCTGCAGGACTCTCCGTTCGGGCCTATTCTGGCCTACGGGACTCTGTTTGGGCCTATGCTTGCCTACGGGAATCTCCGTTCAGGCGTATGCTGGCCTGCGGTATTCTCAATTTGGGCATATTCTCTCGCCTCCGGGACTTTCCTTTGGGCCTATTCTCGCCTGCGCATCTCTCCGTTCGGGCCTATTCTTGCCTGCGGGACTCTCCGTTCCGGCCTATTCTTGCCTGCGGGTCTCTCCGTTCGGGACAATTCTGACCTGCAAAACTCTCCGTTCGGACCTAATCTAGCCTCTGGGAGTCTCCTTTGGGGTCTCCTGTTGCGTGCGGGGCTGCTCCATTCCAGCCTTTTGTGCTTACGGAGCTCCGATATTCGGTCCTGTTCTAGCATGCGGAGCTCCGCTACTCAGGCCTGATTGTGCGTGCGGGGCTCCGCTACTCGGGCCTGTTGGTGCATGCGGGGCTCCACTACTTGGGCCTGTTCTTGCATGCGGGGCTCCGCTACTCGGGTCTGTTCGTGCTTGCATTGCTCTGCTACTCGGACCTGTTCGTGCGTGCGGGGATCCGCTATTCAGGCCTGATAGTGTGTGCGGGGCTCCTCTATTCAGGCCTGTCCTTCCCTGCGGGACTCTATTCGGGCCTATACTTCCCTGCGGGACTCTGTTCGGGCCTATTCTGGCCTGCGAGACCCTCCGTTCGCCCCTATCGTGGTCTGCGGGACCCTCGTTCGGGCCCATTCTCGCCTTCGAGACCCTCCGTTCGGGCCTATTCTTGTGAGCGGGTCTCTATTCGGGCCTATTTTTGCCTAAGGGCTCCTCTATTCGGGCCTATTCTGGCCTGCGGGACTCTCCGTTCGGGCCTATTCTCACCTGGGGAACTCTCCGTTCGGGCCTTTCTGGTCTTCGGGACTCTGTTCGGGTCTCTTCTTGCCAGCGGGGCTCTTCGTTTGGGCCTATTTTTGCCTGCAGGACTCTGTTCGGGCCTCTTCTTGCCTGCACAGCCCCTCTACTCGGGCCTCTTTTTGCCTGCGGGACTCTGTCCAGGCCTATTGTTGCCCCCGGAAAACTCCGTTCGGTCCTATTCTGGCTTGTGGGACTCTGTTCGGGCCTATGCTTGCCTGCGGGAATCTCCTTTCAGGGTTATGCTGACCTGTGGGATTCTCAGTTTGGGCGTATTCTCGCCTGCAGGACATCTCTTCGGGCCTATTCTCGCCCGCGGGACCCTCCGTTCGGTCGTTTCTGGCCTGTGGGACTCTCCGTTCGGGCCTAATCTTGCCTGCAGGATTCTGCGTTCGGGCTTACTCTTGCTTGCCGGACAGGGTTCGGGCGTCTTCTTGCCTGCACGGCTCCTCTACTCGGGCCTCATTTTGCCTTCGGGACACCGTTCGGGTCTATTCTTGGTCCGGGAATCTCCGTTCGGGCCTATGCTGGCCTGCTGGACTCTGTTCGGGCCTATGCTTGCCTGCGGGAATGACCGTTCGGGCCTATGTTGGCCTGCGGGACTCTCCGTTCGGGCCATTCTGGCCTGCGGGACTCTCCGTTCGGGACTATTCTCTGGAGCGGGACTTTACTCGGGCCTATTCTTGCCTCCGGGCCTCCTCTATTCTTGCCTATTCTTGCCTCCGGGAATCTCCGTTCTGGCCTGTTCGGGCCTGCGGGACTCTGTTCGGGCCTATGCTTGCCTGCAGGAATCTCTGTTCCGCCCTACTCTGGCCTGCGGGACTCTCCGTTCGGGCCTATTCTGGCCTGCGGGACTCTTTTCGGGGCTATTCTTGCTCCGGGAATCGCCGGTCGGGCGTACCCTGGCTTGCGGGACTCTGTTCGGGCCTATGCTTGCCTGCAGGAATCTCTGTTCTGGCCTATTCTGGCCTGCAGGACTCTCCGTTCGGGCCTATTCTGGCCTGCAGGACTCTGTTTGGGCCTATGCTTGCCTACGGGAATCTCCGTTCAGGCGTATGCTGGCCTGCGGGTGTCTCCGTTCGGGCCTATTCTTGCCTGCGGGACTCTCCGTTTGGGCGTATCCTTGCCTGCGGGACTCTATTCGGGCCTCTTCTTGCCCGCACGGCTCCTCTACTCGGGCCTATTTTTGCCTGTGGGACTCTATTGGGGCCTATTCTTGCCTCCGACAATCTCCGTTCGGGCCTATTCTGGCCTGCGGGACTCTTCGTTCGGGCCTAGGCTTCCCTTTGGCAATCTCCGTTCAGGCGTATGCTGGCCTGCGGGACTCTGTTCGGGCCTTTGGTTGCTTTCGGAAATCCCCGTTCTGGCCTGCGGAATTCTGTTCGGGGCTATTCTTGCTCCGGGAATCTCTGTTCGGGACTATTCTGGCCTGTGGGACTCTGTTCGGGCCCATGCCTGCCTGCGGGGCTCTCTGTTCAGGCCTTTTTCGCCTACGGGACTCTCCGTTCGGGCCTATTCTCTGGAGCGGGACTTTAGTCGGGCCTACTCTTGCCTACGGGGCTCCTCTATTCTTGCCTCTGGGATTCTGTTCGGGCCTATTCTTGTCTGCGGGACTCTCCGTTTGAGCCTATTCTTGCCTGTGGGTTCTCCGTTCAGGGCTACTCTTGCCAGCGGGACTCTGTTCGTGCCTCATCTTGCCTGCATGGCTGCTCTACTCGGGCCTACTCTTGCCTGCGGGACTCTGTTCGGGCCTATCCTTGCTCTGGGAATCTCCGTTCGGGCATACCCTGGCCTGTGGGACTCCGTTCGGGCCTATTCTGGCCTGCGGGACTCTGTTTGGGCCTATGCTTGCCTGCAGGAATCTCTGTTCCGGCCTATTGTGGCCTGCAGGACTCTCCGTTCGGGCCTATTCTGGCCTACGGGACTCTGTTTGGGCCTATGCTTGCCTACGGGAATCTCCGTTCAGGCGTATGCTGGCCTGCGGTATTCTCAATTTGGGCATATTCTCTCGCCTCCGGGACTTTCCTTTGGGCCTATTCTCGCCTGCGCATCTCTCCGTTCGGGCCTATTCTTGCCTGCGGGACTCTCCGTTCCGGCCTATTCTTGCCTGTGGGTCTCTCCGTTCGGGACAATTCTGACCTGCAAAACTCTCCGTTCGGACCTAATCTAGCCTCTGGGAGTCTCCTTTGGGGTCTCCTGTTGCGTGCGGGGCTGCTCCATTCCAGCCTTTTGTGCTTACGGAGTTCCGATATTCGGTCCTGTTCTAGCATGCGGAGCTCCGCTACTCAGGCCTGATTGTGCGTGCGGGGCTCCGCTACTCGGGCCTGTTGGTGCATGCGGGGCTCCACTACTTGGGCCTGTTCTTGCATGCGGGGCTCCGCTACTCGGGTCTGTTCGTGCTTGCAGGGCTCTGCTACTCGGGCCTGTTTGTGCGTGCGGGGATCCGCTATTCAGGCCTGATAGTGTGTGCGGGGCTCCTCTATTCAGGCCTGTCCTTCCCTGCGGGACTCTATTCGGGCCTATACTTCCCTGCGGGACTCTGTTCGGGCCTATTCTGGCCTGCGAGACCCTCCGTTCGCCCCTATCGTGGTCTGCGGGACCCTCGTTCGGGCCCATTCTCGCCTTCGAGACCCTCTGTTCGGGCTTTTCTGGCCTGCGGGACTCTCCGTTCGGGCCTATTCTTGTGAGCGGGTCTCTATTCCGGCCTATTTTTGCCTAAGGGCTCCTCTATTCGGGCCTATTCTGGCCTGCGGGACTCTCCGTTCGGGCCTATTCTCACCTGGGGAACTCTCCGTTCGGGCCTTTCTGGCCTTCGGGACTCTGTTCGGGTCTCTTCTTGCCAGCGGGGCTCTTCGTTTGGGCCTATTCTTGCCTGCAGAACTCTGTTCGGGCCTCTTCTTGCCTGCACAGCCCCTCTACTCGGGCCTATTTTTGCCTGCGGGACTCTGTCCAGGCCTATTGTTGCCCCCGGAAAACTCCGTTCAGTCCTATTCTGGCTTGTGGGACTCTGTTCGGGCCTATGCTTGCCTGCGGGAATCTCCTTTCAGGGTTATGCTGACCTGTGGGATTCTCAGTTTGGGCGTATTCTCGCCTGCAGGACATCTCTTCGGGCCTATTCTCGCCCGCGGGACCCTCCGTTCGGTCGTTTCTGGCCTGCGGGACTCTCCATTCGGGCCTAATCTTGGGAGCGGGAGCAGGACTCTACTCGGGCCTATTCTTGCCTAGGGGCCTCTTCTATTCGTGCTTCTTCTTGCCAGTGGGACTCTGTTCAGGCCCGTTCTTGCCTGCAGGATTCTGCGTTCGGGCTTATTCTTGCTTGCCGGACAGTGTTCGGGCGTCTTGTTGCCTGCACGGCTCCTCTACTCGGGCCTCATTTTGCCTTCGGGACACCGTTCGGGTCTATTCTTGGTCCGGGAATCTCCGTTCGGGCCTATGCTCGCCTGCTGGACTCTGTTCGGGCCTATGCTTGCCTGCGGGAATGACCGTTCGGGCCTATGTTTCCCTGCGGGACTGACCGTTCGGGCCTTTCTGACCTTCGGGACTCTGTTCGTGTCTCTTCTTGCCAGCGGGGCTCTTCGTTTGGGCCTATTCTTGCCTGCAGAACTCTGTTCGGGCCTCTTCTTGCCTGCACAGCCCCTCTACTCGGGCCTATTTTTGCCTGCGGGTCTCTGTCCAGGCCTATTGTTGCCCCCGGAAAACTCCGTTCGGTCCTATTCTGGCTTGTGGGACTCTGTTCGGGCCTATGCTTGCCTGCGGGAATCTCCTTTCAGGGTTATGCTGACCTGTGAGATTCTCAGTTTGGGCGTATTCTCGCCTGCAGGACATCTCTTCGGGCCTATTCTCGCCCGCGGGACCCTCCGTTCGGTCGTTTCTGGCCTGCGGGACTCTCCGTTCGGGCCTAATCTTGCCTGCAGGATTCTGCGTTCGGGCTTACTCTTGCTTGCCGGACAGGGTTCGGGCGTCTTCTTGCCTGCACGGCTCCTCTACTCGGGCCTCATTTTGCCTTCGGGACACCGTTCGGGTCTATTCTTGGTCCGGGAATCTCCGTTCGGGCCTATGCTGGCCTGCTGGACTCTGTTCGGGCCTATGCTTGCCTGCGGGAATGACCGTTCGGGCCTATGTTGGCCTGCGGAACTCTCCGTTCGGGCCATTCTGGCCTGCGGGACTCTCCGTTCGGGACTATTCTCTGGAGCGGGACTTTACTCGGGCCTATTCTTGCCTCCGGGCCTCCTCTATTCTTGCCTATTCTTGCCTCCGGGAATCTCCGTTCTGGCCTGTTCGGGCCTGCGGGACTCTGTTCGGGCCTATGCTTGCCTGCAGGAATCTCTGTTCCGCCCTACTCTGGCCTGCGGGACTCTCCGTTCAGGCCTATTCTGGCCTGCGGGACTCTGTTCGGGCCTATTCTTGCTCCGGGAATCGCCGGTCGGGCGTACCCTGGCTTGCGGGACTCTGTTCGGGCCTATGCTTGCCTGCAGGAATCTCTGTTCTGGCCTATTCTGGCCTGCAGGACTCTCCGTTTGGGCCTATTCTGGCCTGCAGGACTCTGTTTGGGCCTATGCTTGCCTACGGGAATCTCCGTTCAGGCGTATGCTGGCCTGCGGGTCTCTCTGTTCGGGCCTATTCTTGCCTGCGGGACTCTCCGTTTGGGCGTATCCTTGCCTGCGGGACTCTGTTCGGGCCTCTTCTTGCCCGCACGGCTCCTCTACTCGGGCCTATTTTTGCCTGTGGGACTCTATTGGGGCCTATTCTTGCCTCCGACAATCTCCGTTCGGGCCTATTCTGGCCTGCGGGACTCTTCGTTCGGGCCTAGGCTTCCCTTTGGCAATCTCCGTTCAGGCGTATGCTGGCCTGCGGGACTCTGTTCGGGCCTTTGGTTGCTTTCGGAAATCCCCGTTCTGGCCTATTCTGGCCTGCGGAATTCTGTTCGGGGCTATTCTTGCTCCGGGAATCTCTGTTCGGGACTATTCTGGCCTGTGGGACTCTGTTCGGGCCCATGCCTGCCTGCGGGGCTCTCTGTTCAGGCCTTTTTCGCCTACGGGACTCTCCGTTCGGGCCTATTCTCTGGAGTGGGACTTTAGTCGGGCCTACTCTTGCCTACGGGGCTCCTCTATTCTTGCCTCTGGGATTCTGTTCGGGCCTATTCTTGTCTGCGGGACTCTCCCTTTGAGCCTATTCTTGCCTGCGGGTTCTCCGTTCAGGGCTACTCTTGCCAGCGAGACTCTGTTCGTGCCTCATCTTGCCTGCATGGCTGCTCTACTCGGGCCTACTCTTGCCTGCGGGACTCTGTTCGGGCCTATCCTTGCTCTGGGAAACTCCGTTCGGGCATACCCTGGCCTGCGGGACTCCGTTCGGGCCTATTCTGGCCTGCGGGACTCTGTTTGGGCCTATGCTTGCCTGCAGGAATCTCTGTTCCGGCCTATTGTGGCCTGCAGGACTCTCCGTTCGGGCCTATTTTGGCCTACGGGACTCTGTTTGGGCCTATGCTTGCCTACGGGAATCTCCGTTCAGGCGTATGCTGGCCTGCGGTATTCTCAATTTGGGCATATTCTCTCGCCTCCGGGACTTTCCTTTGGGCCTATTCTCGCCTGTGCAACTCTCCGTTCGGGCCTATTCTTGCCTGCGGGACTCTCCGTTCCAGCCTATTCTTGCCTGCGGGTCTCTCCGTTCAGGACAATTCTGACCTGCAAAACTCTCCGTTCGGACCTAATCTAGCCTCTGGGAGTCTCCTTTGGGGTCTCCTGTTGCGTGCGGGGCTGCTCCATTCCAGCCTTTTGTGCTTACGGAGCTCCGATATTCGGTCCTGTTCTAGCATGCGGAGCTCCGCTACTCAGGCCTGATTGTGCGTGCGGGGCTCCGCTACTCGGGCCTGTTGGTGCATGCGGGGCTCCACTACTTGGGCCTGTTCTTGCATGCGGGGCTCCGCTACTCGGGTCTGTTCGTGCTTGCAGGGCTCTGCTACTCGGGCCTGTTCGTGCGTGCGGGGATCCGCTATTCAGGCCTGATAGTGTGTGCGGGGCTCCTCTATTCAGGCCTGTCCTTCCCTGCGGGACTCTATTCGGGACTATACTTCCCTGCGGGACTCTGTTCGGGCCAATTCTGGCCTGCGAGACCCTCCGTTCGCCCCTATTGTGGTCTGCGGGACCCTCGTTCGGGCCCATTCTCACCTTCGAGACCCTCTGTTCGGGCTTTTCTGGCCTGCGGGACTCTCCGTTCGGGCCTATTCTTGTGAGCGGGTCTCTATTCGGGCCTATTTTTGCCTAAGGGCTCCTCTATTCGGGCCTATTGTGGCCTGCGGGACTCTCCGTTCGGGCCTATTCTCACCTGGGGAACTCTCCGTTCGGGCCTTTCTGGCCTTCGGGACTCTGTTCGGGTCTCTTCTTGCCAGCGGGGCTCTTCGTTTGGGCCTATTCTTGCCTGCAGAACTCTGTTCGGGCCTCTTCTTGCCTGCACAGCCCCTCTACTCGGGCCTATTTTTGCCTGCGGGACTCTGTCCAGGCCTATTGTTGCCCCCGGAAAACTCCGTTCGGTCCTATTCTGGCTTGTGGGACTCTGTTCGGGCGTATGCTTGCCTGCGGGAATCTCCTTTCAGGGTTATGCTGACCTGTGGGATTCTCAGTTTGGGCGTATTCTCGCCTGCAGGACATCTCTTCGGGCCTATTCTCGCCCGCGGGACCCTCCGTTCGGTCGTTTCTGGCCTGCGGGACTCTCCATTCGGGCCTAATCTTGGGAGCGGGAGCGGGACTCTACTCGGGCCTATTCTTGCCTAGGGGCCTCTTCTATTCGTGCTTCTTCTTGCCAGTGGGACTCTGTTCAGGCCCGTTCTTGCCTGCAGGATTCTGCGTTCGGGCTTATTCTTGCTTGCCGGACAGTGTTCGGGCGTCTTGTTGCCTGCACGGCTCCTCTACTCGGGCCTCATTTTGCCTTCGGGACACCGTTCGGGTCTATTCTTGGTCCGGGAATCTCCGTTCGGGCCTATGCTCGCCTGCTGGACTCTGTTCGGGCCTATGCTTGCCTGCGGGAATGACCGTTCGGGCCTATGTTTCCCTGCGGTACTGACCGTTCGTTCGGGCCTTTCTGACCTTCGGGACTCTGTTCGTGTCTCTTCTTGCCAGCGGGGCTCTTCGTTTGGGCCTATTCTTGCCTGCAGAACTCTGTTCGGGCCTCTTCTTGCCTGCACAGCCCCTCTACTCGGGCCTATTTTTGCCTGCGGGTCTCTGTCCAGGCCTATTGTTGCCCCCGGAAAACTCCGTTCGGTCCTATTCTGGCTTGTGGGACTCTGTTCGGGCCTATGCTTGCCTGCGGGAATCTCCTTTCAGGGTTATGCTGACCTGTGGGATTCTCAGTTTGGGCGTATTCTCGCCTGCAGGACATCTCTTCGGGCCTATTCTCGCCCGCGGGACCCTCCGTTCGGTCGTTTCTGGCCTGCGGGACTCTCCGTTCGGGCCTAATCTTGCCTGCAGGATTCTGCGTTCGGGCTTACTCTTGCTTGCCGGACAGGGTTCGGGCGTCTTCTTGCCTGCACGGCTCCTCTACTCGGGCCTCATTTTGCCTTCGGGACACCGTTCGGGTCTATTCTTGGTCCGGGAATCTCCGTTCGGGCCTATGCTGGCCTGCTGGACTCTGTTCGGGCCTATGCTTGCCTGCGGGAATGACCGTTCGGGCCTATGTTGGCCTGCGGGACTCTCCGTTCGGGCCATTCTGGCCTGCGGGACTCTCCGTTCGGGCCTATTCTCTGGAGCGGGACTTTACTCGGGCCTATTCTTGCCTCCGGGCCTCCTCTATTCTTGCCTATTCTTGCCTCCGGGAATCTCCGTTCTGGTCTGTTCGGGCCTGCAGGACTCTGTTCGGGCCTATGCTTGCCTGCAGGAATCTCTGTTCCGCCCTACTCTGGCCTGCGGGACTCTCCGTTCGGGCCTATTCTGGCCTGCGGGACTCTGTTCGGGGCTATTCTTGCTCCGGGAATCGCCGGTCGGGCGTACCCTGGCTTGCAGGACTCTGTTAGGGCCTATGCTTGCCTGCAGGAATCTCTGTTCTGGCCTATTCTGGCCTGCAGGACTCTCCGTTCGGGCCTATTCTGGCCTGCAGGACTCTGTTTGGGCCTATGCTTGCCTACGGGAATCTCCGTTCAGGCGTATGCTGGCCTGCGGGTGTCTCCGTTCGGGCCTATTCTTGCCTGCGGGACTCTCCGTTTGGGCGTATCCTTGCCTGCGGGACTCTGTTCGGGCCTCTTCTTGCCCGCACGGCTCCTCTACTCGGGCCTATTTTTGCCTGTGGGACTCTATTGGGGCCTATTCTTGCCTCCGACAATCTCCGTTCGGGCCTATTCTGGCCTGCGGGACTCTTCGTTCGGGCCTAGGCTTCCCTTTGGCAATCTCCGTTCAGGCGTATGCTGGCCTGCGGGACTCTGTTCGGGCCTTTGGTTGCTTTCGGAAATCCCTGTTCTGGCCTATTCTGGCCTGCGGAATACTGTTCTGGGCTATTCTTGCTCCGGGAATCTCTGTTCGGGACTATTCTGGCCTGTGGGACTCTGTTCGGGCCCATGCCTGCCTGCGGGGCTCTCTGTTCAGGCCTTTTTCGCCTACGGGACTCTCCGTTCGGGCCTATTCTCTGGAGCGGGACTTTAGTCGGGCCTACTCTTGCCTACGGGGCTCCTCTATTCTTGCCTCTGGGATTCTGTTCGGGCCTATTCTTGTCTGCGGGACTCTCCGTTTGAGCCTATTCTTGCCTGTGGGTTCTCCGTTCAGGGCTACTCTTGCCAGCGGGACTCTGTTCGTGCCTCATCTTGCCTGCATGGCTGCTCTACTCAGGCCTACTCTTGCCTTCGGGACTCTGTTCGGGCCTATCCTTGCTCTGGGAATCTCCGTTCGGGCATACCCTGGCCTGCGGGAGTCCGTTCGGGCCTATTCTGGCCTGCGGGACTCTGTTTGGGCCTATGCTTGCCTACGGGAATCTCCGTTCAGGCTTATGCTGGCCTGCGGTATTCTCAATTTGGGCATATTCTCTCGCCTCCGGGACTTTCCTTTGGGCCTATTCTCGCCTGTGCAACTCTCCGTTCCGGCCTATTCTTGCCTGCGGGTCTCTCCGTTCGGGACAATTCTGACCTGCAAAACTCTCCGTTCGGACCTAATCTAGCGTCTGGGAGTCTCCTTTGGGGTCTCCTGTTGCGTGCGGGGCTGCTCCATTCCAGCCTTTTGTGCTTACGGAGCTCCGATAATCGGTCCTGTTCTAGCATGCAGAGCTCCGCTACTCAGGCCTGATTGTGCGTGCGGGGCTCCGCTACTCGGGCCTGTTGGTGCATGCGGGGCTCCACTACTTGGGCCTGTTCTTGCATGCGGGGCTCCGCTACTCGGGTCTGTTCGTGCTTGCAGGTTTCTGCTACTCGGGCCTGTTCGTGCGTGCGGGGATCCGCTATTCAGGCCTGATAGTGTGTGCTGGGCTCCTCTATTCAGGCCTGTCCTTCCCTGCGGGACTCTATTCGGGCCTATACTTCCCTGCGGGACTCTGTTCGGGCCTATTCTGGCCTGCGAGACCCTCCGTTCGCCCCTATCGTGGTCTGCGGGACCCTCGTTCGGGCCCATTCTCGCCTTCGAGACCCTCTGTTCGGGCTTTTCTGGCCTGCGGGACTCTCCGTTCGGGCCTATTCTTGTGAGCGGGTCTCTATTCCGGCCTATTTTTGCCTAAGGGCTCCTCTATTCGGGCCTATTCTGGCCTGCGGGACTCTCCGTTCGGGCCTATTCTCACCTGGGGAACTCTCCGTTCGGACCTTTCTGACCTTCGGGACTCGGTTCGGGTCTCTTCTTGCCAGCGGGGCTCTTCGTTTGGGCCTATTCTTGCCTGCAGGACTCTGTTCGGGCCTCTTCTTGCCTGCACAGCCCCTCTACTCGGGCCTATTTTTGCCTGCAGGACTCTGTCCAGGCCTATTGTTGCCCCCGGAAAACTCCGTTCGGTCCTATTCTGGCTTGTGGGACTCTGTTCGGGCCTATGCTTGCCTGCGGGAATCTCCTTTCAGGGTTATGCTGACCTGTGGGATTCTCAGTTTGGGCGTATTCTCGCCTGCAGGACATCTCTTCGGGCCTATTCTCGCCCGCGGGACCCTCCGTTCGGTCGTTTCTGGCCTGCGGGACTCTCCGTTCGGGCCTAATCTTGCCTGCAGGATTCTGCGTTCGGGCTTACTCTTGCTTGCCGGACAGGGTTCGGGCGTCTTCTTGCCTGCACGGCTCCTCTACTCGGGCCTCATTTTGCCTTCGGGACACCGTTCGGGTCTATTCTTGGTCCGGGAATCTCCGTTCGGGCCTATGCTGGCCTGCTGGACTCTGTTCGGGCCTATGCTTGCCTGCGGGAATGACCGTTCGGGCCTATGTTGGCCTGCGGGACTCTCCGTTCGGTCCTTTCTGGCCTGCGGGACTCTCCGTTCGGGCCTATTCTCTGGAGCGGGACTTTACTCGGGCCTATTCTTGCCTCCGGGCCTCCTCTATTCTTGCCTATTCTTGCCTCCGGGAATCTCCGTTCTGGCCTGTTCGGGCCTGCGGGACTCTGTTCGGGCCTATGCTTGCCTGCAGGAATCTCTGTTCCGCCCTACTCTGGCCTGCGGGACTCTCCGTTCGGGCCTATTCTGGCCTGCGGGACTCTGTTCGGGCCTATTCTTGCTCCGGGAATCGCCGGTCGGGCGTACCCTGGCTTGCGGGACTCTGTTAGGGCCTATGCTTGCCTGCAGGAATCTCTGTTCTGGCCTATTCTGGCCTGCAGGACTCTCCGTTCGGGCCTATTCTGGCCTGCAGGACTCTGTTTGGGCCTATGCTTGCCTACGGGAATCTCCGTTCAGGCGTATGCTGGCCTGCGGGTCTCTCCGTTCGGGCCTATTCTTGCCTGCGGGACTCTCCGTTTGGGCGTATCCTTGCCTGCGGGACTCTGTTCGGGCCTCTTCTTGCCCGCACGGCTCCTCTACTCGGGCCTATTTTTGCCTGTGGGACTCTATTGGGGCCTATTCTTGCCTCCGACAATCTCCGTTCGGGCCTATTCTGGCCTGCGGGACTCTTCGTTCGGGCCTAGGCTTCCCTTTGGCAATCTCCGTTCAGGCGTATGCTGGCCTGCGGGACTCTGTTCGGGCCTTTGGTTGCTTTCGGAAATCCCCGTTCTGGCCTATTCTGGCCTGCGGAATACTGTTCGGGGCTATTCTTGCTCCGGGAATCTCTGTTCGGGACTATTCTGGCCTGTGGGACTCTGTTCGGGCCCATGCCTGCCTGCGGGGCTCTCTGTTCAGGCCTTTTTCGCCTACGGGACTCTCCGTTCGGGCCTATTCTCTGGAGCGGGACTTTAGTCGGGCCTACTCTTGCCTACGGGGCTCCTCTATTCTTGCCTCTGGGATTCTGTTCGGGCCTATTCTTGTCTGCGGGACTCTCCGTTTGAGCCTATTCTTGCCTGTGGGTTCTCCGTTCAGGGCTACTCTTGCCAGCGGGACTCTGTTCGTGCCTCATCTTGCCTGCATGGCTGCTCTACTCGGGCCTACTCTTGCCTGCGGGACTCTGTTCGGGCCTATCCTTGCTCTGGGAATCTCCGTTCGGGCATACCCTGGCCTGTGGGACTCCGTTCGGGCCTATTCTGGCCTGCGGGACTCTGTTTGGGCCTATGCTTGCCTGCAGGAATCTCTGTTCCGGCCTATTGTGGCCTGCAGGACTCTCCGTTCGGGCCTATTCTGGCCTACGGGACTCTGTTTGGGCCTATGCTTGCCTACGGGAATCTCCGTTCAGGCGTATGCTGGCCTGCGGTATTCTCAATTTGGGCATATTCTCTCGCCTCCGGGACTTTCCTTTGGGCCTATTCTCGCCTGCGCATCTCTCCGTTCGGGCCTATTCTTGCCTGCGGGACTCTCCGTTCCGGCCTATTCTTGCCTGCGGGTCTCTCCGTTCGGGACAATTCTGACCTGCAAAACTCTCCGTTCGGACCTAATCTAGCCTCTGGGAGTCTCCTTTGGGGTCTCCTGTTGCGTGCGGGGCTGCTCCATTCCAGCCTTTTGTGCTTACGGAGTTCCGATATTCGGTCCTGTTCTAGCATGCGGAGCTCCGCTACTCAGGCCTGATTGTGCGTGCGGGGCTCCGCTACTCGGGCCTGTTGGTGCATGCGGGGCTCCACTACTTGGGCCTGTTCTTGCATGCGGGGCTCCGCTACTCGGGTCTGTTCGTGCTTGCAGGGCTCTGCTACTCGGGCCTGTTCGTGCGTGCGGGGATCCGCTATTCAGGCCTGATAGTGTGTGCGGGGCTCCTCTATTCAGGCCTGTCCTTCCCTGCGGGACTCTATTCGGGCCTATACTTCCCTGCGGGACTCTGTTCGGGCCTATTCTGGCCTGCGAGACCCTCCGTTCGCCCCTATCGTGGTCTGCGGGACCCTCGTTCGGGCCCATTCTCGCCTTCGAGACCCTCTGTTCGGGCTTTTCTGGCCTGCGGGACTCTCCGTTCGGGCCTATTCTTGTGAGCGGGTCTCTATTCCGGCCTATTTTTGCCTAAGGGCTCCTCTATTCGGGCCTATTCTGGCCTGCGGGACTCTCCGTTCGGGCCTATTCTCACCTGGGGAACTCTCCGTTCGGGCCTTTCTGGCCTTCGGGACTCTGTTCGGGTCTCTTCTTGCCAGCGGGGCTCTTCGTTTGGGCCTATTCTTGCCTGCAGAACTCTGTTCGGGCCTCTTCTTGCCTGCACAGCCCCTCTACTCGGGCCTATTTTTGCCTGCGGGACTCTGTCCAGGCCTATTGTTGCCCCCGGAAAACTCCGTTCAGTCCTATTCTGGCTTGTGGGACTCTGTTCGGGCCTATGCTTGCCTGCGGGAATCTCCTTTCAGGGTTATGCTGACCTGTGGGATTCTCAGTTTGGGCGTATTCTCGCCTGCAGGACATCTCTTCGGGCCTATTCTCGCCCGCGGGACCCTCCGTTCGGTCGTTTCTGGCCTGCGGGACTCTCCATTCGGGCCTAATCTTGGGAGCGGGAGCAGGACTCTACTCGGGCCTATTCTTGCCTAGGGGCCTCTTCTATTCGTGCTTCTTCTTGCCAGTGGGACTCTGTTCAGGCCCGTTCTTGCCTGCAGGATTCTGCGTTCGGGCTTATTCTTGCTTGCCGGACAGTGTTCGGGCGTCTTGTTGCCTGCACGGCTCCTCTACTCGGGCCTCATTTTGCCTTCGGGACACCGTTCGGGTCTATTCTTGGTCCGGGAATCTCCGTTCGGGCCTATGCTCGCCTGCTGGACTCTGTTCGGGCCTATGCTTGCCTGCGGGAATGACCGTTCGGGCCTATGTTTCCCTGCGGGACTGACCGTTCGGGCCTTTCTGACCTTCGGGACTCTGTTCGTGTCTCTTCTTGCCAGCGGGGCTCTTCGTTTGGGCCTATTCTTGCCTGCAGAACTCTGTTCGGGCCTCTTCTTGCCTGCACAGCCCCTCTACTCGGGCCTATTTTTGCCTGCGGGTCTCTGTCCAGGCCTATTGTTGCCCCCGGAAAACTCCGTTCGGTCCTATTCTGGCTTGTGGGACTCTGTTCGGGCCTATGCTTGCCTGCGGGAATCTCCTTTCAGGGTTATGCTGACCTGTGGGATTCTCAGTTTGGGCGTATTCTCGCCTGCAGGACATCTCTTCGGGCCTATTCTCGCCCGCGGGACCCTCCGTTCGGTCGTTTCTGGCCTGCGGGACTCTCCGTTCGGGCCTAATCTTGCCTGCAGGATTCTGCGTTCGGGCTTACTCTTGCTTGCCGGACAGGGTTCGGGCGTCTTCTTGCCTGCACGGCTCCTCTACTCGGGCCTCATTTTGCCTTCGGGACACCGTTCGGGTCTATTCTTGGTCCGGGAATCTCCGTTCGGGCCTATGCTGGCCTGCTGGACTCTGTTCGGGCCTATGCTTGCCTGCGGGAATGACCGTTCGGGCCTATGTTGGCCTGCGGAACTCTCCGTTCGGGCCATTCTGGCCTGCGGGACTCTCCGTTCGGGCCTATTCTCTGGAGCGGGACTTTACTCGGGCCTATTCTTGCCTCCGGGCCTCCTCTATTCTTGCCTATTCTTGCCTCCGGGAATCTCCGTTCTGGCCTGTTCGGGCCTGCGGGACTCTGTTCGGGCCTATGCTTGCCTGCAGGAATCTCTGTTCCGCCCTACTCTGGCCTGCGGGACTCTCCGTTCAGGCCTATTCTGGCCTGCGGGACTCTGTTCGGGCCTATTCTTGCTCCGGGAATCGCCGGTCGGGCGTACCCTGGCTTGCGGGACTCTGTTCGGGCCTATGCTTGCCTGCAGGAATCTCTGTTCTGGCCTATTCTGGCCTGCAGGACTCTCCGTTTGGGCCTATTCTGGCCTGCAGGACTCTGTTTGGGCCTATGCTTGCCTACGGGAATCTCCGTTCAGGCGTATGCTGGCCTGCGGGTCTCTCTGTTCGGGCCTATTCTTGCCTGCGGGACTCTCCGTTTGGGCGTATCCTTGCCTGCGGGACTCTGTTCGGGCCTCTTCTTGCCCGCACGGCTCCTCTACTCGGGCCTATTTTTGCCTGTGGGACTCTATTGGGGCCTATTCTTGCCTCCGACAATCTCCGTTCGGGCCTATTCTGGCCTGCGGGACTCTTCGTTCGGGCCTAGGCTTCCCTTTGGCAATCTCCGTTCAGGCGTATGCTGGCCTGCGGGACTCTGTTCGGGCCTTTGGTTGCTTTCGGAAATCCCCGTTCTGGCCTATTCTGGCCTGCGGAATTCTGTTCGGGGCTATTCTTGCTCCGGGAATCTCTGTTCGGGACTATTCTGGCCTGTGGGACTCTGTTCGGGCCCATGCCTGCCTGCGGGGCTCTCTGTTCAGGCCTTTTTCGCCTACGGGACTCTCCGTTCGGGCCTATTCTCTGGAGTGGGACTTTAGTCGGGCCTACTCTTGCCTACGGGGCTCCTCTATTCTTGCCTCTGGGATTCTGTTCGGGCCTACTCTTGTCTGCGGGACTCTCCCTTTGAGCCTATTCTTGCCTGCGGGTTCTCCGTTCAGGGCTACTCTTGCCAGCGAGACTCTGTTCGTGCCTCATCTTGCCTGCATGGCTGCTCTACTCGGGCCTACTCTTGCCTGCGGGACTCTGTTCGGGCCTATCCTTGCTCTGGGAAACTCCGTTCGGGCATACCCTGGCCTGCGGGACTCCGTTCGGGCCTATTCTGGCCTGCGGGACTCTGTTTGGGCCTATGCTTGCCTGCAGGAATCTCTGTTCCGGCCTATTGTGGCCTGCAGGACTCTCCGTTCGGGCCTATTTTGGCCTACGGGACTCTGTTTGGGCCTATGCTTGCCTACGGGAATCTCCGTTCAGGCGTATGCTGGCCTGCGGTATTCTCAATTTGGGCATATTCTCTCGCCTCCGGGACTTTCCTTTGGGCCTATTCTCGCCTGTGCAACTCTCCGTTCGGGCCTATTCTTGCCTGCGGGACTCTCCGTTCCGGCCTATTCTTGCCTGCGGGTCTCTCCGTTCAGGACAATTCTGACCTGCAAAACTCTCCGTTCGGACCTAATCTAGCCTCTGGGAGTCTCCTTTGGGGTCTCCTGTTGCGTGCGGGGCTGCTCCATTCCAGCCTTTTGTGCTTACGGAGCTCCGATATTCGGTCCTGTTCTAGCATGCGGAGCTCCGCTACTCAGGCCTGATTGTGCGTGCGGGGCTCCGCTACTCGGGCCTGTTGGTGCATGCGGGGCTCCACTACTTGGGCCTGTTCTTGCATGCGGGGCTCCGCTACTCGGGTCTGTTCGTGCTTGCAGGGCTCTGCTACTCGGGCCTGTTCGTGCGTGCGGGGATCCGCTATTCAGGCCTGATAGTGTGTGCGGGGCTCCTCTATTCAGGCCTGTCCTTCCCTGCGGGACTCTATTCGGGACTATACTTCCCTGCGGGACTCTGTTCGGGCCAATTCTGGCCTGCGAGACCCTCCGTTCGCCCCTATTGTGGTCTGCGGGACCCTCGTTCGGGCCCATTCTCACCTTCGAGACCCTCTGTTCGGGCTTTTCTGGCCTGCGGGACTCTCCGTTCGGGCCTATTCTTGTGAGCGGGTCTCTATTCGGGCCTATTTTTGCCTAAGGGCTCCTCTATTCGGGCCTATTGTGGCCTGCGGGACTCTCCGTTCGGGCCTATTCTCACCTGGGGAACTCTCCGTTCGGGCCTTTCTGGCCTTCGGGACTCTGTTCGGGTCTCTTCTTGCCAGCGGGGCTCTTCGTTTGGGCCTATTCTTGCCTGCAGAACTCTGTTCGGGCCTCTTCTTGCCTGCACAGCCCCTCTACTCGGGCCTATTTTTGTCTGCGGGACTCTGTCCAGGCCTATTGTTGCCCCCGGAAAACTCCGTTCGGTCCTATTCTGGCTTGTGGGACTCTGTTCGGGCCTATGCTTGCCTGCGGGAATCTCCTTTCAGGGTTATGCTGACCTGTGGGATTCTCAGTTTGGGCGTATTCTCGCCTGCAGGACATCTCTTCGGGCCTATTCTCGCCCGCGGGACCCTCCGTTCGGTCGTTTCTGGCCTGCGGGACTCTCCATTCGGGCCTAATCTTGGGAGCGGGAGCGGGACTCTACTCGGGCCTATTCTTGCCTAGGGGCCTCTTCTATTCGTGCTTCTTCTTGCCAGTGGGACTCTGTTCAGGCCCGTTCTTGCCTGCAGGATTCTGCGTTCGGGCTTATTCTTGCTTGCCGGACAGTGTTCGGGCGTCTTGTTGCCTGCACGGCTCCTCTACTCGGGCCTCATTTTGCCTTCGGGACACCGTTCGGGTCTATTCTTGGTCCGGGAATCTCCGTTCGGGCCTATGCTCGCCTGCTGGACTCTGTTCGGGCCTATGCTTGCCTGCGGGAATGACCGTTCGGGCCTATGTTTCCCTGCGGGACTGACCGTTCGGGCCTTTCTGACCTTCGGGACTCTGTTCGTGTCTCTTCTTGCCAGCGGGGCTCTTCGTTTGGGCCTATTCTTGCCTGCAGAACTCTGTTCGGGCCTCTTCTTGCCTGCACAGCCCCTCTACTCGGGCCTATTTTTGCCTGCGGGTCTCTGTCCAGGCCTATTGTTGCCCCCGGAAAACTCCGTTCGGTCCTATTCTGGCTTGTGGGACTCTGTTCGGGCCTATGCTTGCCTGCGGGAATCTCCTTTCAGGGTTATGCTGACCTGTGGGATTCTCAGTTTGGGCGTATTCTCGCCTGCAGGACATCTCTTCGGGCCTATTCTCGCCCGCGGGACCCTCCGTTCGGTCGTTTCTGGCCTGCGGGACTCTCCGTTCGGGCCTAATCTTGCCTGCAGGATTCTGCGTTCGGGCTTACTCTTGCTTGCCGGACAGGGTTCGGGCGTCTTCTTGCCTGCACGGCTCCTCTACTCGGGCCTCATTTTGCCTTCGGGACACCGTTCGGGTCTATTCTTGGTCCGGGAATCTCCGTTCGGGCCTATGCTCGCCTGCTGGACTCTGTTCGGGCCTATGCTTGCCTGCGGGAATGACCGTTCGGGCCTATGTTGGCCTGCGGGACTCTCCGTTCGGGCCATTCTGGCCTGCGGGACTCTCCGTTCGGGCCTATTCTCTGGAGCGGGACTTTACTCGGGCCTATTCTTGCCTCCGGGCCTCCTCTATTCTTGCCTATTCTTGCCTCCGGGAATCTCCGTTCTGGCCTGTTCGGGCCTGCAGGACTCTGTTCGGGCCTATGCTTGCCTGCAGGAATCTCTGTTCCGCCCTACTCTGGCCTGCGGGACTCTCCGTTCAGGCCTATTCTGGCCTGCGGGACTCTGTTCGGGGCTATTCTTGCTCCGGGAATCGCCGGTCGGGCGTACCCTGGCTTGCGGGACTCTGTTCGGGCCTATGCTTGCCTGCAGGAATCTCTGTTCTGGCCTATTCTGGCCTGCAGGACTCTCCGTTCGGGCCTATTCTGGCCTGCAGGACTCTGTTTGGGCCTATGCTTGCCTACGGGAATCTCCGTTCAGGCGTATGCTGGCCTGCGGGTGTCTCCGTTCGGGCCTATTCTTGCCTGCGGGACTCTCCGTTTGGGCGTATCCTTGCCTGCGGGACTCTGTTCGGGCCTCTTCTTGCCCGCACGGCTCCTCTACTCGGGCCTATTTTTGCCTGTGGGACTCTATTGGGGCCTATTCTTGCCTCCGACAATCTCCGTTCGGGCCTATTCTGGCCTGCGGGACTCTTCGTTCGGGCCTAGGCTTCCCTTTGGCAATCTCCGTTCAGGCGTATGCTGGCCTGCGGGACTCTGTTCGGGCCTTTGGTTGCTTTCGGAAATCCCTGTTCTGGCCTATTCTGGCCTGCGGAATACTGTTCTGGGCTATTCTTGCTCCGGGAATCTCTGTTCGGGACTATTCTGGCCTGTGGGACTCTGTTCGGGCCCATGCCTGCCTGCGGGGCTCTCTGTTCAGGCCTTTTTCGCCTACGGGACTCTCCGTTCGGGCCTATTCTCTGGAGCGGGACTTTAGTCGGGCCTACTCTTGCCTACGGGGCTCCTCTATTCTTGCCTCTGGGATTCTGTTCGGGCCTATTCTTGTCTGCGGGACTCTCCGTTTGAGCCTATTCTTGCCTGTGGGTTCTCCGTTCAGGGCTACTCTTGCCAGCGGGACTCTGTTCGTGCCTCATCTTGCCTGCATGGCTGCTCTACTCAGGCCTACTCTTGCCTTCGGGACTCTGTTCGGGCCTATCCTTGCTCTGGGAATCTCCGTTCGGGCATACCCTGGCCTGCGGGAGTCCGTTCGGGCCTATTCTGGCCTGCGGGACTCTGTTTGGTCCTATGCTTGCCTACGGGAATCTCCGTTCAGGCTTATGCTGGCCTGCGGTATTCTCAATTTGGGCATATTCTCTCGCCTCCGGGACTTTCCTTTGGGCCTATTCTCGCCTGTGCAACTCTCCGTTCCGGCCTATTCTTGCCTGCGGGTCTCTCCGTTCGGGACAATTCTGACCTGCAAAACTCTCCGTTCGGACCTAATCTAGCGTCTGGGAGTCTCCTTTGGGGTCTCCTGTTGCGTGCGGGGCTGCTCCATTCCAGCCTTTTGTGCTTACGGAGCTCCGATAATCGGTCCTGTTCTAGCATGCAGAGCTCCGCTACTCAGGCCTGATTGTGCGTGCGGGGCTCCGCTACTCGGGCCTGTTGGTGCATGCGGGGCTCCACTACTTGGGCCTGTTCTTGCATGCGGGGCTCCGCTACTCGGGTCTGTTCGTGCTTGCAGGTTTCTGCTACTCGGGCCTGTTCGTGCGTGCGGGGATCCGCTATTCAGGCCTGTCCTTCCCTGCGGGACTCTATTCGGGCCTATACTTCCCTGCGGGACTCTGTTCGGGCCTATTCTGGCCTGCGAGACCCTCCGTTCGCCCCTATCGTGGTCTGCGGGACCCTCGTTCGGGCCCATTCTCGCCTTCGAGACCCTCTGTTCGGGCTTTTCTGGCCTGCGGGACTCTCCGTTCGGGCCTATTCTTGTGAGCGGGTCTCTATTCCGGCCTATTTTTGCCTAAGGGCTCCTCTATTCGGGCCTATTCTGGCCTGCGGGACTCTCCGTTCGGGCCTATTCTCACCTGGGGAACTCTCCGTTCGGACCTTTCTGACCTTCGGGACTCGGTTCGGGTCTCTTCTTGCCAGCGGGGCTCTTCGTTTGGGCCTATTCTTGCCTGCAGGACTCTGTTCGGGCCTCTTCTTGCCTGCACAGCCCCTCTACTCGGGCCTATTTTTGCCTGCAGGACTCTGTCCAGGCCTATTGTTGCCCCCGGAAAACTCCGTTCGGTCCTATTCTGGCTTGTGGGACTCTGTTCGGGCCTATGCTTGCCTGCGGGAATCTCCTTTCAGGGTTATGCTGACCTGTGGGATTCTCAGTTTGGGCGTATTCTCGCCTGCAGGACATCTCTTCGGGCCTATTCTCGCCCGCGGGACCCTCCGTTCGGTCGTTTCTGGCCTGCGGGACTCTCCGTTCGGGCCTAATCTTGCCTGCAGGATTCTGCGTTCGGGCTTACTCTTGCTTGCCGGACAGGGTTCGGGCGTCTTCTTGCCTGCACGGCTCCTCTACTCGGGCCTCATTTTGCCTTCGGGACACCGTTCGGGTCTATTCTTGGTCCGGGAATCTCCGTTCGGGCCTATGCTGGCCTGCTGGACTCTGTTCGGGCCTATGCTTGCCTGCGGGAATGACCGTTCGGGCCTATGTTGGCCTGCGGGACTCTCCGTTCGGTCCTTTCTGGCCTGCGGGACTCTCCGTTCGGGCCTATTCTCTGGAGCGGGACTTTACTCGGGCCTATTCTTGCCTCCGGGCCTCCTCTATTCTTGCCTATTCTTGCCTCCGGGAATCTCCGTTCTGGCCTGTTCGGGCCTGCGGGACTCTGTTCGGGCCTATGCTTGCCTGCAGGAATCTCTGTTCCGCCCTACTCTGGCCTGCGGGACTCTCCGTTCGGGCCTATTCTGGCCTGCGGGACTCTGTTCGGGCCTATTCTTGCTCCGGGAATCGCCGGTCGGGCGTACCCTGGCTTGCGGGACTCTGTTCGGGCCTATGCTTGCCTGCAGGAATCTCTGTTCTGGCCTATTCTGGCCTGCAGGACTCTCCGTTCGGGCCTATTCTGGCCTGCAGGACTCTGTTTGGGCCTATGCTTGCCTACGGGAATCTCCGTTCAGGCGTATGCTGGCCTGCGGGTGTCTCCGTTCGGGCCTATTCTTGCCTGCGGGACTCTCCGTTTGGGCGTATCCTTGCCTGCGGGACTCTGTTCGGGCCTCTTCTTGCCCGCACGGCTCCTCTACTCGGGCCTATTTTTGCCTGTGGGACTCTATTGGGGCCTATTCTTGCCTCCGACAATCTCCGTTCGGGCCTATTCTGGCCTGCGGGACTCTTCGTTCGGGCCTAGGCTTCCCTTTGGCAATCTCCGTTCAGGCGTATGCTGGCCTGCGGGACTCTGTTCGGGCCTTTGGTTGCTTTCGGAAATCCCCGTTCTGGCCTATTCTGGCCTGCGGAATTCTGTTCGGGGCTATTCTTGCTCCGGGAATCTCTGTTCGGGACTATTCTGGCCTGTGGGACTCTGTTCGGGCCCATGCCTGCCTGCGGGGCTCTCTGTTCAGGCCTTTTTCGCCTACGGGACTCTCCGTTCGGGCCTATTCTCTGGAGTGGGACTTTAGTCGGGCCTACTCTTGCCTACGGGGCTCCTCTATTCTTGCCTCTGGGATTCTGTTCGGGCCTATTCTTGTCTGCGGGACTCTCCCTTTGAGCCTATTCTTGCCTGCGGGTTCTCCGTTCAGGGCTACTCTTGCCAGCGAGACTCTGTTCGTGCCTCATCTTGCCTGCATGGCTGCTCTACTCGGGCCTACTCTTGCCTGCGGGACTCTGTTCGGGCCTATCCTTGCTCTGGGAAACTCCGTTCGGGCATACCCTGGCCTGCGGGACTCCGTTCGGGCCTATTCTGGCCTGCGGGACTCTGTTTGGGCCTATGCTTGCCTGCAGGAATCTCTGTTCCGGCCTATTGTGGCCTGCAGGACTCTCCGTTCGGGCCTATTTTGGCCTACGGGACTCTGTTTGGGCCTATGCTTGCCTACGGGAATCTCCGTTCAGGCGTATGCTGGCCTGCGGTATTCTCAATTTGGGCATATTCTCTCGCCTCCGGGACTTTCCTTTGGGCCTATTCTCGCCTGTGCAACTCTCCGTTCGGGCCTATTCTTGCCTGCGGGACTCTCCGTTCCGGCCTATTCTTGCCTGCGGGTCTCTCCGTTCAGGACAATTCTGACCTGCAAAACTCTCCGTTCGGACCTAATCTAGCCTCTGGGAGTCTCCTTTGGGGTCTCCTGTTGCGTGCGGGGCTGCTCCATTCCAGCCTTTTGTGCTTACGGAGCTCCGATATTCGGTCCTGTTCTAGCATGCGGAGCTCCGCTACTCAGGCCTGATTGTGCGTGCGGGGCTCCGCTACTCGGGCCTGTTGGTGCATGCGGGGCTCCACTACTTGGGCCTGTTCTTGCATGCGGGGCTCCGCTACTCGGGTCTGTTCGTGCTTGCAGGGCTCTGCTACTCGGGCCTGTTCGTGCGTGCGGGGATCCGCTATTCAGGCCTGATAGTGTGTGCGGGGCTCCTCTATTCAGGCCTGTCCTTCCCTGCGGGACTCTATTCGGGACTATACTTCCCTGCGGGACTCTGTTCGGGCCAATTCTGGCCTGCGAGACCCTCCGTTCGCCCCTATTGTGGTCTGCGGGACCCTCGTTCGGGCCCATTCTCACCTTCGAGACCCTCTGTTCGGGCTTTTCTGGCCTGCGGGACTCTCCGTTCGGGCCTATTCTTGTGAGCGGGTCTCTATTCGGGCCTATTTTTGCCTAAGGGCTCCTCTATTCGGGCCTATTGTGGCCTGCGGGACTCTCCGTTCGGGCCTATTCTCACCTGGGGAACTCTCCGTTCGGGCCTTTCTGGCCTTCGGGACTCTGTTCGGGTCTCTTCTTGCCAGCGGGGCTCTTCGTTTGGGCCTATTCTTGCCTGCAGAACTCTGTTCGGGCCTCTTCTTGCCTGCACAGCCCCTCTACTCGGGCCTATTTTTGTCTGCGGGACTCTGTCCAGGCCTATTGTTGCCCCCGGAAAACTCCGTTCGGTCCTATTCTGGCTTGTGGGACTCTGTTCGGGCCTATGCTTGCCTGCGGGAATCTCCTTTCAGGGTTATGCTGACCTGTGGGATTCTCAGTTTGGGCGTATTCTCGCCTGCAGGACATCTCTTCGGGCCTATTCTCGCCCGCGGGACCCTCCGTTCGGTCGTTTCTGGCCTGCGGGACTCTCCATTCGGGCCTAATCTTGGGAGCGGGAGCGGGACTCTACTCGGGCCTATTCTTGCCTAGGGGCCTCTTCTATTCGTGCTTCTTCTTGCCAGTGGGACTCTGTTCAGGCCCGTTCTTGCCTGCAGGATTCTGCGTTCGGGCTTATTCTTGCTTGCCGGACAGTGTTCGGGCGTCTTGTTGCCTGCACGGCTCCTCTACTCGGGCCTCATTTTGCCTTCGGGACACCGTTCGGGTCTATTCTTGGTCCGGGAATCTCCGTTCGGGCCTATGCTCGCCTGCTGGACTCTGTTCGGGCCTATGCTTGCCTGCGGGAATGACCGTTCGGGCCTATGTTTCCCTGCGGGACTGACCGTTCGGGCCTTTCTGACCTTCGGGACTCTGTTCGTGTCTCTTCTTGCCAGCGGGGCTCTTCGTTTGGGCCTATTCTTGCCTGCAGAACTCTGTTCGGGCCTCTTCTTGCCTGCACAGCCCCTCTACTCGGGCCTATTTTTGCCTGCGGGTCTCTGTCCAGGCCTATTGTTGCCCCCGGAAAACTCCGTTCGGTCCTATTCTGGCTTGTGGGACTCTGTTCGGGCCTATGCTTGCCTGCGGGAATCTCCTTTCAGGGTTATGCTGACCTGTGGGATTCTCAGTTTGGGCGTATTCTCGCCTGCAGGACATCTCTTCGGGCCTATTCTCGCCCGCGGGACCCTCCGTTCGGTCGTTTCTGGCCTGCGGGACTCTCCGTTCGGGCCTAATCTTGCCTGCAGGATTCTGCGTTCGGGCTTACTCTTGCTTGCCGGACAGGGTTCGGGCGTCTTCTTGCCTGCACGGCTCCTCTACTCGGGCCTCATTTTGCCTTCGGGACACCGTTCGGGTCTATTCTTGGTCCGGGAATCTCCGTTCGGGCCTATGCTCGCCTGCTGGACTCTGTTCGGGCCTATGCTTGCCTGCGGGAATGACCGTTCGGGCCTATGTTGGCCTGCGGGACTCTCCGTTCGGGCCATTCTGGCCTGCGGGACTCTCCGTTCGGGCCTATTCTCTGGAGCGGGACTTTACTCGGGCCTATTCTTGCCTCCGGGCCTCCTCTATTCTTGCCTATTCTTGCCTCCGGGAATCTCCGTTCTGGCCTGTTCGGGCCTGCAGGACTCTGTTCGGGCCTATGCTTGCCTGCAGGAATCTCTGTTCCGCCCTACTCTGGCCTGCGGGACTCTCCGTTCAGGCCTATTCTGGCCTGCGGGACTCTGTTCGGGGCTATTCTTGCTCCGGGAATCGCCGGTCGGGCGTACCCTGGCTTGCGGGACTCTGTTCGGGCCTATGCTTGCCTGCAGGAATCTCTGTTCTGGCCTATTCTGGCCTGCAGGACTCTCCGTTCGGGCCTATTCTGGCCTGCAGGACTCTGTTTGGGCCTATGCTTGCCTACGGGAATCTCCGTTCAGGCGTATGCTGGCCTGCGGGTGTCTCCGTTCGGGCCTATTCTTGCCTGCGGGACTCTCCGTTTGGGCGTATCCTTGCCTGCGGGACTCTGTTCGGGCCTCTTCTTGCCCGCACGGCTCCTCTACTCGGGCCTATTTTTGCCTGTGGGACTCTATTGGGGCCTATTCTTGCCTCCGACAATCTCCGTTCGGGCCTATTCTGGCCTGCGGGACTCTTCGTTCGGGCCTAGGCTTCCCTTTGGCAATCTCCGTTCAGGCGTATGCTGGCCTGCGGGACTCTGTTCGGGCCTTTGGTTGCTTTCGGAAATCCCTGTTCTGGCCTATTCTGGCCTGCGGAATACTGTTCTGGGCTATTCTTGCTCCGGGAATCTCTGTTCGGGACTATTCTGGCCTGTGGGACTCTGTTCGGGCCCATGCCTGCCTGCGGGGCTCTCTGTTCAGGCCTTTTTCGCCTACGGGACTCTCCGTTCGGGCCTATTCTCTGGAGCGGGACTTTAGTCGGGCCTACTCTTGCCTACGGGGCTCCTCTATTCTTGCCTCTGGGATTCTGTTCGGGCCTATTCTTGTCTGCGGGACTCTCCGTTTGAGCCTATTCTTGCCTGTGGGTTCTCCGTTCAGGGCTACTCTTGCCAGCGGGACTCTGTTCGTGCCTCATCTTGCCTGCATGGCTGCTCTACTCAGGCCTACTCTTGCCTTCGGGACTCTGTTCGGGCCTATCCTTGCTCTGGGAATCTCCGTTCGGGCATACCCTGGCCTGCGGGAGTCCGTTCGGGCCTATTCTGGCCTGCGGGACTCTGTTTGGTCCTATGCTTGCCTACGGGAATCTCCGTTCAGGCTTATGCTGGCCTGCGGTATTCTCAATTTGGGCATATTCTCTCGCCTCCGGGACTTTCCTTTGGGCCTATTCTCGCCTGTGCAACTCTCCGTTCCGGCCTATTCTTGCCTGCGGGTCTCTCCGTTCGGGACAATTCTGACCTGCAAAACTCTCCGTTCGGACCTAATCTAGCGTCTGGGAGTCTCCTTTGGGGTCTCCTGTTGCGTGCGGGGCTGCTCCATTCCAGCCTTTTGTGCTTACGGAGCTCCGATAATCGGTCCTGTTCTAGCATGCAGAGCTCCGCTACTCAGGCCTGATTGTGCGTGCGGGGCTCCGCTACTCGGGCCTGTTGGTGCATGCGGGGCTCCACTACTTGGGCCTGTTCTTGCATGCGGGGCTCCGCTACTCGGGTCTGTTCGTGCTTGCAGGTTTCTGCTACTCGGGCCTGTTCGTGCGTGCGGGGATCCGCTATTCAGGCCTGTCCTTCCCTGCGGGACTCTATTCGGGCCTATACTTCCCTGCGGGACTCTGTTCGGGCCTATTCTGGCCTGCGAGACCCTCCGTTCGCCCCTATCGTGGTCTGCGGGACCCTCGTTCGGGCCCATTCTCGCCTTCGAGACCCTCTGTTCGGGCTTTTCTGGCCTGCGGGACTCTCCGTTCGGGCCTATTCTTGTGAGCGGGTCTCTATTCCGGCCTATTTTTGCCTAAGGGCTCCTCTATTCGGGCCTATTCTGGCCTGCGGGACTCTCCGTTCGGGCCTATTCTCACCTGGGGAACTCTCCGTTCGGACCTTTCTGACCTTCGGGACTCGGTTCGGGTCTCTTCTTGCCAGCGGGGCTCTTCGTTTGGGCCTATTCTTGCCTGCAGGACTCTGTTCGGGCCTCTTCTTGCCTGCACAGCCCCTCTACTCGGGCCTATTTTTGCCTGCAGGACTCTGTCCAGGCCTATTGTTGCCCCCGGAAAACTCCGTTCGGTCCTATTCTGGCTTGTGGGACTCTGTTCGGGCCTATGCTTGCCTGCGGGAATCTCCTTTCAGGGTTATGCTGACCTGTGGGATTCTCAGTTTGGGCGTATTCTCGCCTGCAGGACATCTCTTCGGGCCTATTCTCGCCCGCGGGACCCTCCGTTCGGTCGTTTCTGGCCTGCGGGACTCTCCGTTCGGGCCTAATCTTGCCTGCAGGATTCTGCGTTCGGGCTTACTCTTGCTTGCCGGACAGGGTTCGGGCGTCTTCTTGCCTGCACGGCTCCTCTACTCGGGCCTCATTTTGCCTTCGGGACACCGTTCGGGTCTATTCTTGGTCCGGGAATCTCCGTTCGGGCCTATGCTGGCCTGCTGGACTCTGTTCGGGCCTATGCTTGCCTGCGGGAATGACCGTTCGGGCCTATGTTGGCCTGCGGGACTCTCCGTTCGGTCCTTTCTGGCCTGCGGGACTCTCCGTTCGGGCCTATTCTCTGGAGCGGGACTTTACTCGGGCCTATTCTTGCCTCCGGGCCTCCTCTATTCTTGCCTATTCTTGCCTCCGGGAATCTCCGTTCTGGCCTGTTCGGGCCTGCGGGACTCTGTTCGGGCCTATGCTTGCCTGCAGGAATCTCTGTTCCGCCCTACTCTGGCCTGCGGGACTCTCCGTTCGGGCCTATTCTGGCCTGCGGGACTCTGTTCGGGCCTATTCTTGCTCCGGGAATCGCCGGTCGGGCGTACCCTGGCTTGCGGGACTCTGTTCGGGCCTATGCTTGCCTGCAGGAATCTCTGTTCTGGCCTATTCTGGCCTGCAGGACTCTCCGTTCGGGCCTATTCTGGCCTGCAGGACTCTGTTTGGGCCTATGCTTGCCTACGGGAATCTCCGTTCAGGCGTATGCTGGCCTGCGGGTGTCTCCGTTCGGGCCTATTCTTGCCTGCGGGACTCTCCGTTTGGGCGTATCCTTGCCTGCGGGACTCTGTTCGGGCCTCTTCTTGCCCGCACGGCTCCTCTACTCGGGCCTATTTTTGCCTGTGGGACTCTATTGGGGCCTATTCTTGCCTCCGACAATCTCCGTTCGGGCCTATTCTGGCCTGCGGGACTCTTCGTTCGGGCCTAGGCTTCCCTTTGGCAATCTCCGTTCAGGCGTATGCTGGCCTGCGGGACTCTGTTCGGGCCTTTGGTTGCTTTCGGAAATCCCCGTTCTGGCCTATTCTGGCCTGCGGAATACTGTTCGGGGCTATTCTTGCTCCGGGAATCTCTGTTCGGGACTATTCTGGCCTGTGGGACTCTGTTCGGGCCCATGCCTGCCTGCGGGGCTCTCTGTTCAGGCCTTTTTCGCCTACGGGACTCTCCGTTCGGGCCTATTCTCTGGAGCGGGACTTTAGTCGGGCCTACTCTTGCCTACGGGGCTCCTCTATTCTTGCCTCTGGGATTCTGTTCGGGCCTATTCTTGTCTGCGGGACTCTCCGTTTGAGCCTATTCTTGCCTGTGGGTTCTCCGTTCAGGGCTACTCTTGCCAGCGGGACTCTGTTCGTGCCTCATCTTGCCTGCATGGCTGCTCTACTCGGGCCTACTCTTGCCTGCGGGACTCTGTTCGGGCCTATCCTTGCTCTGGGAATCTCCGTTCGGGCATACCCTGGCCTGCGGGAGTCCGTTCGGGCCTATTCTGGCCTGCGGGACTCTGTTTGGGCCTATGCTTGCCTACGGGAATCTCCGTTCAGGCGTATGCTGGCCTGCGGTATTCTCAATTTGGGCATATTCTCTCGCCTCCGGGACTTTCCTTTGGGCCTATTCTCGCCTGCGCATCTCTCCGTTCGGGCCTATTCTTGCCTGCGGGACTCTCCGTTCCGGCCTATTCTTGCCTGCGGGTCTCTCCGTTCCGGACAATTCTGACCTGCAAAACTCTCCGTTCGGACCTAATCTAGCCTCTGGGAGTCTCCTTTGGGGTCTCCTGTTGCGTGCGGGGCTGCTCCATTCCAGCCTTTTGTGCTTACGGAGCTCCGATAATCGGTCCTGTTCTAGCATGCGGAGCTCCGCTACTCAGGCCTGATTGTGCGTGCGGGGCTCCGCTACTCGGGCCTGTTGGTGCATGCGGGGCTCCACTACTTGGGCCTGTTCTTGCATGCGGGGCTCCGCTACTCGGGTCTGTTCGTGCTTGCAGGTTTCTGCTACTCGGGCCTGTTCGTGCGTGCGGGGATCCGCTATTCAGGCCTGATAGTGTGTGCTGGGCTCCTCTATTCAGGCCTGTCCTTTCCTGCGGGACTCTATTCGGGCCTATACTTCCCTGCGGGACTCTGTTCGGGCCTATTCTGGCCTGCGAGACCCTCCGTTCGCCCCTATCGTGGTCTGCGGGACCCTCGTTCGGGCCCATTCTCGCCTTCGAGACCCTCTGTTCGGGCTTTTCTGGCCTGCGGGACTCTCCGTTCGGGCCTATTCTTGTGAGCGGGTCTCTATTCCGGCCTATTTTTGCCTAAGGGCTCCTCTATTCGGGCCTATTCTGGCCTGCGGGACTCTCCGTTCGGGCCTATTCTCACCTGGGGAACTCTCCGTTCGGACCTTTCTGACCTTCGGGACTCGGTTCGGATCTCTTCTTGCCAGCGGGGCTCTTCGTTTGGGCCTATTCTTGCCTGCAGGACTCTGTTCGGGCCTCTTCTTGCCTGCACAGCGCCTCTACTCGGGCCTATTTTTGCCTGCAGGACTCTGTCCAGGCCTATTGTTGCCCCCGGAAAACTCCGTTCGGTCCTATTCTGGCTTGTGGGACTCTGTTCGGGCCTATGCTTGCCTGCGGGAATCTCCTTTCAGGGTTATGCTGACCTGTGGGATTCTCAGTTTGGGCGTATTCTCGCCTGCAGGACATCTCTTCGGGCCTATTCTCGCCCGCGGGACCCTCCGTTCGGTCGTTTCTGGCCTGCGGGACTCTCCGTTCGGGCCTAATCTTGCCTGCAGGATTCTGCGTTCGGGCTTACTCTTGCTTGCCGGACAGGGTTCGGGCGTCTTCTTGCCTGCACGGCTCCTCTACTCGGGCCTCATTTTGCCTTCGGGACACCGTTCGGGTCTATTCTTGGTCCGGGAATCTCCGTTCGGGCCTATGCTGGCCTGCTGGACTCTGTTCGGGCCTATGCTTGCCTGCGGGAATGACCGTTCGGGCCTATGTTGGCCTGCGGGACTCTCCGTTCGGTCCTTTCTGGCCTGCGGGACTCTCCGTTCGGGCCTATTCTCTGGAGCGGGACTTTACTCGGGCCTATTCTTGCCTCCGGGCCTCCTCTATTCTTGCCTATTCTTGCCTCCGGGAATCTCCGTTCTGGCCTGTTCGGGCCTGCGGGACTCTGTTCGGGCCTATGCTTGCCTGCAGGAATCTCTGTTCCGCCCTACTCTGGCCTGCGGAACTCTCCGTTCGGGCCTATTCTGGCCTGCGGGACTCTGTTCGGGCCTATTCTTGCTCCGGGAATCGCCGGTCGGGCGTACCCTGGCTTGCGGGACTCTGTTCGGGCCTATGCTTGCCTGCAGGAATCTCTGTTCTGGCCTATTCTGGCCTGCAGGACTCTCCGTTCGGGCCTATTCTGGCCTGCAGGACTCTGTTTGGGCCTATGCTTGCCTACGGGAATCTCCGTTCAGGCGTATGCTGGCCTGCGGGTCTCTCCGTTCGGGCCTATTCTTGCCTGCGGGACTCTCCGTTTGGGCGTATCCTTGCCTGCGGGACTCTGTTCGGGCCTCTTCTTGCCCGCACGGCTCCTCTACTCGGGCCTATTTTTGCCTGTGGGACTCTATTGGGGCCTATTCTTGCCTCCGACAATCTCCGTTCGGGCCTATTCTGGCCTGCGGGACTCTTCGTTCGGGCCTAGGCTTCCCTTTGGCAATCTCCGTTCAGGCGTATGCTGGCCTGCGGGACTCTGTTCGGGCCTTTGGTTGCTTTCGGAAATCCCCGTTCTGGCCTATTCTGGCCTGCGGAATACTGTTCGGGGCTATTCTTGCTCCGGGAATCTCTGTTCGGGACTATTCTGGCCTGTGGGACTCTGTTCGGGCCCATGCCTGCCTGCGGGGCTCTCTGTTCAGGCCTTTTTCGCCTACGGGACTCTCCGTTCGGGCCTATTCTCTGGAGTGGGACTTTAGTCGGGCCTACTCTTGCCTACGGGGCTCCTCTATTCTTGCCTCTGGGATTCTGTTCGGGCCTATTCTTGTCTGCGGGACTCTCCGTTTGAGCCTATTCTTGCCTGTGGGTTCTCCGTTCAGGGCTACTCTTGCCAGCGGGACTCTGTTCGTGCCTCATCTTGCCTGCATGGCTGCTCTACTCGGGCCTACTCTTGCCTGCGGGACTCTGTTCGGGCCTATCCTTGCTCTGGGAATCTCCGTTCGGGCATACCCTGGCCTGCGGGAGTCCGTTCGGGCCTATTCTGGCCTGCGGGACTCTGTTTGGGCCTATGCTTGCCTACGGGAATCTCCGTTCAGGCGTATGCTGGCCTGCGGTATTCTCAATTTGGGCATATTCTCTCGCCTCCGGGACTTTCCTTTGGGCCTATTCTCGCCTGCGCATCTCTCCGTTCGGGCCTATTCTTGCCTGCGGGACTCTCCGTTCCGGCCTATTCTTGCCTGCGGGTCTCTCCGTTCCGGACAATTCTGACCTGCAAAACTCTCCGTTGGGACCTAATCTAGCCTCTGGGAGTCTCCTTTGGGGTCTCCTGTTGCGTGCGGGGCTGCTCCATTCCAGCCTTTTGTGCTTACGGAGCTCCGATAATCGGTCCTGTTCTAGCATGCGGAGCTCCGCTACTCAGGCCTGATTGTGCGTGCGGGGCTCCGCTACTCGGGCCTGTTGGTGCATGCGGGGCTCCACTACTTGGGCCTGTTCTTGCATGCGGGGCTCCGCTACTCGGGTCTGTTCGTGCTTGCAGGTTTCTGCTACTCGGGCCTGTTCGTGCGTGCGGGGATCCGCTATTCAGGCCTGATAGTGTGTGCTGGGCTCCTCTATTCAGGCCTGTCCTTCCCTGCGGGACTCTATTCGGGCCTATACTTCCCTGCGGGACTCTGTTCGGGCCTATTCTGGCCTGCGAGACCCTCCGTTCGCCCCTATCGTGGTCTGCGGGACCCTCGTTCGGGCCCATTCTCGCCTTCGAGACCCTCTGTTCGGGCTTTTCTGGCCTGCGGGACTCTCCGTTCGGGCCTATTCTTGTGAGCGGGTCTCTATTCGGGCCTATTTTTGCCTAAGGGCTCCTCTATTCGGGCCTATTCTGGCCTGCGGGACTCTCCGTTCGGGCCTATTCTCACCTGGGGAACTCTCCGTTCGGACCTTTCTGACCTTCGGGACTCGGTTCGGATCTCTTCTTGCCAGCGGGGCTCTTCGTTTGGGCCTATTCTTGCCTGCAGGACTCTGTTCGGGCCTCTTCTTGCCTGCACAGCCCCTCTACTCGGGCCTATTTTTGCCTGCAGGACTCTGTCCAGGCCTATTGTTGCCCCCGGAAAACTCCGTTCGGTCCTATTCTGGCTTGTGGGACTCTGTTCGGGCCTATGCTTGCCTGCGGGAATCTCCTTTCAGGGTTATGCTGACCTGTGGGATTCTCAGTTTGGGCGTATTCTCGCCTGCAGGACATCTCTTCGGGCCTATTCTCGCCCGCGGGACCCTCCGTTCGGTCGTTTCTGGCCTGCGGGACTCTCCGTTCGGGCCTAATCTTGCCTGCAGGATTCTGCGTTCGGGCTTACTCTTGCTTGCCGGACAGGGTTCGGGCGTCTTGTTGCCTGCACGGCTCCTCTACTCGGGCCTCATTTTGCCTTCGGGACACCGTTCGGGTCTATTCTTGGTCCGGGAATCTCCGTTCGGGCCTATGCTGGCCTGCTGGACTCTTTTCGGGCCTATGCTTGCCTGCGGGAATGACCGTTCGGGCCTATGTTGGCCTGCGGGACTCTCCGTTCGGGCCTTTCTGGCCTGCGGGACTCTCCGTTCGGGACTATTCTCTGGAGCGGGACTTTAATCGGGCCTATTCTTGCCTCCGGGCCTCCTCTATTCTTGCCTATTCTTGCCTCCGGGAATCTCCGTTCTGGCCTGTTCAGGCCTGCGGGACTCTGTTCGGGCCTATGCTTGCCTGCAGGAATCTCTGTTCCGCCCTACTCTGGCCTGCGGGACTCTCCGTTCGGGCCTATTCTGGCCTGCGGGACTCTGTTCGGGCCTATTCTTGCTCCGGGAATCGCCGGTCGGGCGTACCCTGGCTTGCGGGACTCTGTTCGGGCCTATGCTTGCCTGCAGGAATCTCTGTTCTGGCCTATTCTGGCCTGCAGGACTCTCCGTTCGGGCGTATTCTGGCCTGCAGGACTCTGTTTGGGGCTATGCTTGCCTACGGGAATCTCCGTTCAGGCGTATGCTGGCCTGCGGGTCTCTCTGTTCGGGCCTATTCTTGCCTGCGGGACTCTCCGTTCGTGCCTATTCTTGCCTGCGGGACTCTCCGTTTGGGCGTATCCTTGCCTGCGGGACTCTGTTCGGGCCTCTTCTTGCCCGCACGGCTCCTCTACTCGGGCCTATTTTTGCCTGTGGGACTCTATTGGGGCCTATTCTTGCGTCCGACAATCTCCGTTCGGGCCTATTCTGGCCTGCGGGACTCTTCGTTCGGGCCTAGGCTTCCCTTTGGCAATCTCCGTTCAGGCGTATGCTGGCCTGCGGGACTCTGTTCGGGCCTTTGGTTGCTTTCGGAAATCCCCGTTCTGGCCTGCGGAATTCTGTTCGGGGCTATTCTTGCTCCGGGAATCTCTGTTCGGGACTATTCTGGCCTGTGGGACTCTGTTCGGGCCCATGCCTGCCTGCGGGGCTCTCTGTTCAGGCCTTTTTCGCCTACGGGACTCTCCGTTCGGGCCTATTCTCTGGAGCGGGACTTTAGTCGGGCCTACTCTTGCCTACGGGGCTCCTCTATTCTTGCCTCTGGGATTCTGTTCGGGCCTATTCTTGTCTGCGGGACTCTCCGTTTGAGCCTATTCTTGCCTGTGGGTTCTCCGTTCAGGGCTACTCTTGCCAGCGGGACTCTGTTCGTGCCTCATCTTGCCTGCATGGCTGCTCTACTCGGGCCTACTCTTGCCTGTGGGACTCTGTTCGGGCCTATCCTTGCTCTGGGAATCTCCGTTCGGGCATACCCTGGCCTGCGGGACTCCGTTCGGGCCTATTCTGGCCTGCGGGACTCTGTTTGTCCCTATGCTTGCCTGCAGGAATCTCTGTTCCGGCCTATTGTGGCCTGCAGGACTCTCCGTTCGGGCCTATTCTGGCCTACGGGCCTCTGTTTGGGCCTATGCTTGCCTACGGGAATCTCCGTTCAGGCGTATGCTGGCCTGCGGTATTCTCAATTTGGGCATATTCTCTCGCCTCCGGGACTTTCCTTTGGGCCTATTCTCGCCTGCGCATCTCTCCGTTCGGGCCTATTCTTGCCTGCGGGACTCTCCGTTCCGGCCTATTCTTGCCTGCGGGTCTCTCCGTTCGGGACAATTCTGACCTGCAAAACTCTCCGTTCGGACCTAATCTAGCCTCTGGGAGTCTCCTTTGGGGTCTCCTGTTGCGTGCGGGGCTGCTCCATTCCAGCCTTTTGTGCTTACGGAGTTCCGATATTCGGTCCTGTTCTAGCATGCGGAGCTCCGCTACTCAGGCCTGATTGTGCGTGCGGGGCTCCGCTACTCGGGCCTGTTGGTGCATGCGGGGCTCCACTACTTGGGCCTGTTCTTGCATGCGGGGCTCCGCTACTCGGGTCTGTTCGTGCTTGCAGGGCTCTGCTACTCGGGCCTGTTCGTGCGTGCGGGGATCCGCTATTCAGGCCTGATAGTGTGTGCGGGGCTCCTCTATTCAGGCCTGTCCTTCCCTGCGGGACTCTATTCGGGCCTATACTTCCCTGCGGGACTCTGTTCGGGCCTATTCTGGCCTGCGAGACCCTCCGTTCGCCCCTATCGTGGTCTGCGGGACCCTCGTTCGGGCCCATTCTCGCCTTCGAGACCCTCTGTTCGGGCTTTTCTGGCCTGCGGGACTCTCCGTTCGGGCCTATTCTGGCCTGCAGGACTCTGTTTGGGCCTATGCTTGCCTACGGGAATCTCCGTTCAGGCGTATGCTGGCCTGCGGGTGTCTCCGTTCGGGCCTATTCTTGCCTGCGGGACTCTCCGTTTGGGCGTATCCTTGCCTGCGGGACTCTGTTCGGGCCTCTTCTTGCCCGCACGGCTCCTCTACTCGGGCCTATTTTTGCCTGTGGGACTCTATTGGGGCCTATTCTTGCCTCCGACAATCTCCGTTCGGGCCTATTCTGGCCTGCGGGACTCTTCGTTCGGGCCTAGGCTTCCCTTTGGCAATCTCCGTTCAGGCGTATGCTGGCCTGCGGGACTCTGTTCGGGCCTTTGGTTGCTTTCGGAAATCCCTGTTCTGGCCTATTCTGGCCTGCGGAATACTGTTCTGGGCTATTCTTGCTCCGGGAATCTCTGTTCGGGACTATTCTGGCCTGTGGGACTCTGTTCGGGCCCATGCCTGCCTGCGGGGCTCTCTGTTCAGGCCTTTTTCGCCTACGGGACTCTCCGTTCGGGCCTATTCTCTGGAGCGGGACTTTAGTCGGGCCTACTCTTGCCTACGGGGCTCCTCTATTCTTGCCTCTGGGATTCTGTTCGGGCCTATTCTTGTCTGCGGGACTCTCCGTTTGAGCCTATTCTTGCCTGTGGGTTCTCCGTTCAGGGCTACTCTTGCCAGCGGGACTCTGTTCGTGCCTCATCTTGCCTGCATGGCTGCTCTACTCAGGCCTACTCTTGCCTTCGGGACTCTGTTCGGGCCTATCCTTGCTCTGGGAATCTCCGTTCGGGCATACCCTGGCCTGCGGGAGTCCGTTCGGGCCTATTCTGGCCTGCGGGACTCTGTTTGGGCCTATGCTTGCCTACGGGAATCTCCGTTCAGGCTTATGCTGGCCTGCGGTATTCTCAATTTGGGCATATTCTCTCGCCTCCGGGACTTTCCTTTGGGCTTATTCTCGCCTGTGCAACTCTCCATTCCGGCCTATTCTTGCCTGCGGGTCTCTCCGTTCGGGACAATTCTGACCTGCAAAACTCTCCGTTCGGACCTAATCTAGCCTCTGGGAGTCTCCTTTGGGGTCTCCTGTTGCGTGCGGGGTGCTCCATTCCAGCCTTTTGTGCTTACGGAGCTCCGATAATCAGTCCTGTTCTAGCATGCAGAGCTCCGCTACTCAGGCCTGATTGTGCGTGCGGGGCTCCGCTACTCGGGCCTGTTGGTGCATGCGGGGCTCCACTACTTGGGCCTGTTCTTGCATGCGGGGCTCCGCTACTCGGGTCTGTTCGTGCTTGCAGGTTTCTGCTACTCGGGCCTGTTCGTGCGTGCGGGGATCCGCTATTCAGGCCTGATAGTGTGTGCTGGGCTCCTCTATTCAGGCCTGTCCTTCCCTGCGGGACTCTATTCGGGCCTATACTTCCCTGCGGGACTCTGTTCGGGCCTATTCTGGCCTGCGAGACCCTCCGTTCGCCCCTATCGTGGTCTGCGGGACCCTCGTTCGGGCCCATTCTCGCCTTCGAGACCCTCTGTTCGGGCTTTTCTGGCCTGCGGGACTCTCCGTTCGGGCCTATTCTTGTGAGCGGGTCTCTATTCCGGCCTATTTTTGCCTAAGGGCTCCTCTATTCGGGCCTATTCTGGCCTGCGGGACTCTCCGTTCGGGCCTATTCTCACCTGGGGAACTCTCCGTTCGGACCTTTCTGACCTTCGGGACTCGGTTCGGGTCTCTTCTTGCCAGCGGGGCTCTTCGTTTGGGCCTATTCTTGCCTGCAGGACTCTGTTCGGGCCTCTTCTTGCCTGCACAGCCCCTCTACTCGGGCCTATTTTTGCCTGCAGGACTCTGTCCAGGCCTATTGTTGCCCCCGGAAAACTCCGTTCGGTCCTATTCTGGCTTGTGGGACTCTGTTCGGGCCTATGCTTGCCTGCGGGAATCTCCTTTCAGGGTTATGCTGACCTGTGGGATTCTCAGTTTGGGCGTATTCTCGCCTGCAGGACATCTCTTCGGGCCTATTCTCGCCCGCGGGACCCTCCGTTCGGTCGTTTCTGGCCTGCGGGACTCTCCATTCGGGCCTAATCTTGGGAGCTGGAGCAGGACTCTACTCGGGCCTATTCTTGCCTAGGGGCCTCTTCTATTCGTGCTTCTTCTTGCCAGTGGGACTCTGTTCAGGCCCGTTCTTGCCTGCAGGATTCTGCGTTCGGGCTTATTCTTGCTTGCCGGACAGTGTTCGGGCGTCTTGTTGCCTGCACGGCTCCTCTACTCGGGCCTCATTTTGCCTTCGGGACACCGTTCGGGTCTATTCTTGGTCCGGGAATCTCCGTTCGGGCCTATGCTCGCCTGCTGGACTCTGTTCGGGCCTATGCTTGCCTGCGGGAATGACCGTTCGGGCCTATGTTTCCCTGCGGGACTGACCGTTCGGGCCTTTCTGACCTTCGGGACTCTGTTCGTGTCTCTTCTTGCCAGCGGGGCTCTTCGTTTGGGCCTATTCTTGCCTGCAGAACTCTGTTCGGGCCTCTTCTTGCCTGCACAGCCCCTCTACTCGGGCCTATTTTTGCCTGCGGGTCTCTGTCCAGGCCTATTGTTGCCCCCGGAAAACTCCGTTCGGTCCTATTCTGGCTTGTGGGACTCTGTTCGGGCCTATGCTTGCCTGCGGGAATCTCCTTTCAGGGTTATGCTGACCTGTGGGATTCTCAGTTTGGGCGTATTCTCGCCTGCAGGACATCTCTTCGGGCCTATTCTCGCCCGCGGGACCCTCCGTTCGGTCGTTTCTGGCCTGCGGGACTCTCCGTTCGGGCCTAATCTTGCCTGCAGGATTCTGCGTTCGGGCTTACTCTTGCTTGCCGGACAGGGTTCGGGCGTCTTCTTGCCTGCACGGCTCCTCTACTCGGGCCTCATTTTGCCTTCGGGACACCGTTCGGGTCTATTCTTGGTCCGGGAATCTCCGTTCGGGCCTATGCTGGCCTGCTGGACTCTGTTCGGGCCTATGCTTGCCTGCGGGAATGACCGTTCGGGCCTATGTTGGCCTGCGGAACTCTCCGTTCGGGCCATTCTGGCCTGCGGGACTCTCCGTTCGGGCCTATTCTCTGGAGCGGGACTTTACTCGGGCCTATTCTTGCCTCCGGGCCTCCTCTATTCTTGCCTATTCTTGCCTCCGGGAATCTCCGTTCTGGCCTGTTCGGGCCTGCGGGACTCTGTTCGGGCCTATGCTTGCCTGCAGGAATCTCTGTTCCGCCCTACTCTGGCCTGCGGGACTCTCCGTTCAGGCCTATTCTGGCCTGCGGGACTCTGTTCGGGCCTATTCTTGCTCCGGGAATCGCCGGTCGGGCGTACCCTGGCTTGCGGGACTCTGTTCGGGCCTATGCTTGCCTGCAGGAATCTCTGTTCTGGCCTATTCTGGCCTGCAGGACTCTCCGTTCGGGCCTATTCTGGCCTGCAGGACTCTGTTTGGGCCTATGCTTGCCTACGGGAATCTCCGTTCAGGCGTATGCTGGCCTGCGGGTCTCTCTGTTCGGGCCTATTCTTGCCTGCGGGACTCTCCGTTTGGGCGTATCCTTGCCTGCGGGACTCTGTTCGGGCCTCTTCTTGCCCGCACGGCTCCTCTACTCGGGCCTATTTTTGCCTGTGGGACTCTATTGGGGCCTATTCTTGCCTCCGACAATCTCCGTTCGGGCCTATTCTGGCCTGCGGGACTCTTCGTTCGGGCCTAGGCTTCCCTTTGGCAATCTCCGTTCAGGCGTATCCTGGCCTGCGGGACTCTGTTCGGGCCTTTGGTTGCTTTCGGAAATCCCCGTTCTGGCCTATTCTGGCCTGCGGAATTCTGTTCGGGGCTATTCTTGCTCCGGGAATCTCTGTTCGGGACTATTCTGGCCTGTGGGACTCTGTTCGGGCCCATGCCTGCCTGCGGGGCTCTCTGTTCAGGCCTTTTTCGCCTACGGGACTCTCCGTTCGGGCCTATTCTCTGGAGTGGGACTTTAGTCGGGCCTACTCTTGCCTACGGGGCTCCTCTATTCTTGCCTCTGGGATTCTGTTCGGGCCTATTCTTGTCTGCGGGACTCTCCCTTTGAGCCTATTCTTGCCTGCGGGTTCTCCGTTCAGGGCTACTCTTGCCAGCGAGACTCTGTTCGTGCCTCATCTTGCCTGCATGGCTGCTCTACTCGGGCCTACTCTTGCCTGCGGGACTCTGTTCGGGCCTATCCTTGCTCTGGGAAACTCCGTTCGGGCATACCCTGGCCTGCGGGACTCCGTTCGGGCCTATTCTGGCCTGCGGGACTCTGTTTGGGCCTATGCTTGCCTGCAGGAATCTCTGTTCCGGCCTATTGTGGCCTGCAGGACTCTCCGTTCGGGCCTATTTTGGCCTACGGGACTCTGTTTGGGCCTATGCTTGCCTACGGGAATCTCCGTTCAGGCGTATGCTGGCCTGCGGTATTCTCAATTTGGGCATATTCTCTCGCCTCCGGGACTTTCCTTTGGGCCTATTCTCGCCTGTGCAACTCTCCGTTCGGGCCTATTCTTGCCTGCGGGACTCTCCGTTCCGGCCTATTCTTGCCTGCGGGTCTCTCCGTTCGGGACAATTCTGACCTGCAAAACTCTCCGTTCGGACCTAATCTAGCCTCTGGGAGTCTCCTTTGGGGTCTCCTGTTGCGTGCGGGGCTGCTCCATTCCAGCCTTTTGTGCTTACGGAGCTCCGATATTCGGTCCTGTTCTAGCATGCGGAGCTCCGCTACTCAGGCCTGATTGTGCGTGCGGGGCTCCGCTACTCGGGCCTGTTGGTGCATGCGGGGCTCCACTACTTGGGCCTGTTTTTGCATGCGGGGCTCCGCTACTCGGGTCTGTTCGTGCTTGCAGGGCTCTGCTACTCGGGCCTGTTCGTGCGTGCGGGGATCCGCTATTCAGGCCTGATAGTGTGTGCGGGGCTCCTCTATTCAGGCCTGTCCTTCCCTGCGGGACTCTATTCGGGACTATACTTCCCTGCGGGACTCTGTTCGGGCCAATTCTGGCCTGCGAGACCCTCCGTTCGCCCCTATTGTGGTCTGCGGGACCCTCGTTCGGGCCCATTCTCACCTTCGAGACCCTCTGTTCGGGCTTTTCTGGCCTGCGGGACTCTCCGTTCGGGCCTATTCTTGTGAGCGGGTCTCTATTCGGGCCTATTTTTGCCTAAGGGCTCCTCTATTCGGGCCTATTGTGGCCTGCGGGACTCTCCGTTCGGGCCTATTCTCACCTGGGGAACTCTCCGTTCGGGCCTTTCTGGCCTTCGGGACTCTGTTCGGGTCTCTTCTTGCCAGCGGGGCTCTTCGTTTGGGCCTATTCTTGCCTGCAGAACTCTGTTCGGGCCTCTTCTTGCCTGCACAGCCCCTCTACTCGGGCCTATTTTTGCCTGCGGGACTCTGTCCAGGCCTATTGTTGCCCCCGGAAAACTCCGTTCGGTCCTATTCTGGCTTGTGGGACTCTGTTCGGGCCTATGCTTGCCTGCGGGAATCTCCTTTCAGGGTTATGCTGACCTGTGGGATTCTCAGTTTGGGCGTATTCTCGCCTGCAGGACATCTCTTCGGGCCTATTCTCGCCCGCGGGACCCTCCGTTCGGTCGTTTCTGGCCTGCGGGACTCTCCATTCGGGCCTAATCTTGGGAGCTGGAGCAGGACTCTACTCGGGCCTATTCTTGCCTAGGGGCCTCTTCTATTCGTGCTTCTTCTTGCCAGTGGGACTCTGTTCAGGCCCGTTCTTGCCTGCAGGATTCTGCGTTCGGGCTTATTCTTGCTTGCCGGACAGTGTTCGGGCGTCTTGTTGCCTGCACGGCTCCTCTACTCGGGCCTCATTTTGCCTTCGGGACACCGTTCGGGTCTATTCTTGGTCCGGGAATCTCCGTTCGGGCCTATGCTCGCCTGCTGGACTCTGTTCGGGCCTATGCTTGCCTGCGGGAATGACCGTTCGGGCCTATGTTTCCCTGCGGGACTGACCGTTCGGGCCTTTCTGACCTTCGGGACTCTGTTCGTGTCTCTTCTTGCCAGCGGGGCTCTTCGTTTGGGCCTATTCTTGCCTGCAGAACTCTGTTCGGGCCTCTTCTTGCCTGCACAGCCCCTCTACTCGGGCCTATTTTTGCCTGCGGGTCTCTGTCCAGGCCTATTGTTGCCCCCGGAAAACTCCGTTCGGTCCTATTCTGGCTTGTGGGACTCTGTTCGGGCCTATGCTTGCCTGCGGGAATCTCCTTTCAGGGTTATGCTGACCTGTGGGATTCTCAGTTTGGGCGTATTCTCGCCTGCAGGACATCTCTTCGGGCCTATTCTCGCCCGCGGGACCCTCCGTTCGGTCGTTTCTGGCCTGCGGGACTCTCCGTTCGGGCCTAATCTTGCCTGCAGGATTCTGCGTTAGGGCTTACTCTTGCTTGCCGGACAGGGTTCGGGCGTCTTCTTGCCTGCACGGCTCCTCTACTCGGGCCTCATTTTGCCTTCGGGACACCGTTCGGGTCTATTCTTGGTCCGGGAATCTCCGTTCGGGCCTATGCTCGCCTGCTGGACTCTGTTCGGGCCTATGCTTGCCTGCGGGAATGACCGTTCGGGCCTATGTTGGCCTGCGGGACTCTCCGTTCGGGCCATTCTGGCCTGCGGGACTCTCCGTTCGGGCCTATTCTCTGGAGCGGGACTTTACTCGGGCCTATTCTTGCCTCCGGGCCTCCTCTATTCTTGCCTATTCTTGCCTCCGGGAATCTCCGTTCTGGCCTGTTCGGGCCTGCAGGACTCTGTTCGCGCCTATGCTTGCCTGCAGGAATCTCTGTTCCGCCCTACTCTGGCCTGCGGGACTCTCCGTTCAGGCCTATTCTGGCCTGCGGGACTCTGTTCGGGCCTATTCTTGCTCCGGGAATCGCCGGTCGGGCGTACCCTGGCTTGCGGGACTCTGTTAGGGCCTATGCTTGCCTGCAGGAATCTCTGTTCTGGCCTATTCTGGCCTGCAGGACTCTCCGTTCGGGCCTATTCTGGCCTGCAGGACTCTGTTTGGGCCTATGCTTGCCTACGGGAATCTCCGTTCAGGCGTATGCTGGCCTGCGGGTGTCTCCGTTCGGGCCTATTCTTGCCTGCGGGACTCTCCGTTTGGGCGTATCCTTGCCTGCGGGACTCTGTTCGGGCCTCTTCTTGCCCGCACGGCTCCTCTACTCGGGCCTATTTTTGCCTGTGGGACTCTATTGGGGCCTATTCTTGCCTCCGACAATCTCCGTTCGGGCCTATTCTGGCCTGCGGGACTCTTCGTTCGGGCCTAGGCTTCCCTTTGGCAATCTCCGTTCAGGCGTATGCTGGCCTGCGGGACTCTGTTCGGGCCTTTGGTTGCTTTCGGAAATCCCTGTTCTGGCCTATTCTGGCCTGCGGAATACTGTTCTGGGCTATTCTTGCTCCGGGAATCTCTGTTCGGGACTATTCTGGCCTGTGGGACTCTGTTCGGGCCCATGCCTGCCTGCGGGGCTCTCTGTTCAGGCCTTTTTCGCCTACGGGACTCTCCGTTCGGGCCTATTCTCTGGAGCGGGACTTTAGTCGGGCCTACTCTTGCCTACGGGGCTCCTCTATTCTTGCCTCTGGGATTCTGTTCGGGCCTATTCTTGTCTGCGGGACTCTCCGTTTGAGCCTATTCTTGCCTGTGGGTTCTCCGTTCAGGGCTACTCTTGCCAGCGGGACTCTGTTCGTGCCTCATCTTGCCTGCATGGCTGCTCTACTCAGGCCTACTCTTGCCTTCGGGACTCTGTTCGGGCCTATCCTTGCTCTGGGAATCTCCGTTCGGGCATACCCTGGCCTGCGGGAGTCCGTTCGGGCCTATTCTGGCCTGCGGGACTCTGTTTGGGCCTATGCTTGCCTACGGGAATCTCCGTTCAGGCTTATGCTGGCCTGCGGTATTCTCAATTTGGGCATATTCTCTCGCCTCCGGGACTTTCCTTTGGGCTTATTCTCGCCTGTGCAACTCTCCGTTCCGGCCTATTCTTGCCTGCGGGTCTCTCCGTTCGGGACAATTCTGACCTGCAAAACTCTCCGTTCGGACCTAATCTAGCCTCTGGGAGTCTCCTTTGGGGTCTCCTGTTGCGTGCGGGGCTGCTACATTCCAGCCTTTTGTGCTTACGGAGCTCCGATAATCGGTCCTGTTCTAGCATGCAGAGCTCCGCTACTCAGGCCTGATTGTGCGTGCGGGGCTCCGCTACTCGGGCCTGTTGGTGCATGCGGGGCTCCACTACTTGGGCCTGTTCTTGCATGCGGGGCTCCGCTACTCGGGTCTGTTCGTGCTTGCAGGTTTCTGCTACTCGGGCCTGTTCGTGCGTGCGGGGATCCGCTATTCAGGCCTGATAGTGTGTGCTGGGCTCCTCTATTCAGGCCTGTCCTTCCCTGCGGGACTCTATTCGGGCCTATACTTCCCTGCGGGACTCTGTTCGGGCCTATTCTGGCCTGCGAGACCCTCCGTTCGCCCCTATCGTGGTCTGCGGGACCCTCGTTCGGGCCCATTCTCGCCTTCGAGACCCTCTGTTCGGGCTTTTCTGGCCTGCGGGACTCTCCGTTCGGGCCTATTCTTGTGAGCGGGTCTCTATTCCGGCCTATTTTTGCCTAAGGGCTCCTCTATTCGGGCCTATTCTGGCCTGCGGGACTCTCCGTTCGGGCCTATTCTCACCTGGGGAACTCTCCGTTCGGACCTTTCTGACCTTCGGGACTCGGTTCGGGTCTCTTCTTGCCAGCGGGGCTCTTCGTTTGGGCCTATTCTTGCCTGCAGGACTCTGTTCGGGCCTCTTCTTGCCTGCACAGCCCCTCTACTCGGGCCTATTTTTGCCTGCAGGACTCTGTCCAGGCCTATTGTTGCCCCCGGAAAACTCCGTTCGGTCCTATTCTGGCTTGTGGGACTCTGTTCGGGCCTATGCTTGCCTGCGGGAATCTCCTTTCAGGGTTATGCTGACCTGTGGGATTCTCAGTTTGGGCGTATTCTCGCCTGCAGGACATCTCTTCGGGCCTATTCTCGCCCGCGGGACCCTCCGTTCGGTCGTTTCTGGCCTGCGGGACTCTCCGTTCGGGCCTAATCTTGCCTGCAGGATTCTGCGTTCGGGCTTACTCTTGCTTGCCGGACAGGGTTCGGGCGTCTTCTTGCCTGCACGGCTCCTCTACTCGGGCCTCATTTTGCCTTCGGGACACCGTTCGGGTCTATTCTTGGTCCGGGAATCTCCGTTCGGGCCTATGCTGGCCTGCTGGACTCTGTTCGGGCCTATGCTTGCCTGCGGGAATGACCGTTCGGGCCTATGTTGGCCTGCGGGACTCTCCGTTCGGTCCTTTCTGGCCTGCGGGACTCTCCGTTCGGGCCTATTCTCTGGAGCGGGACTTTACTCGGGCCTATTCTTGCCTCCGGGCCTCCTCTATTCTTGCCTATTCTTGCCTCCGGGAATCTCCGTTCTGGCCTGTTCGGGCCTGCGGGACTCTGTTCGGGCCTATGCTTGCCTGCAGGAATCTCTGTTCCGCCCTACTCTGGCCTGCGGGACTCTCCGTTCGGGCCTATTCTGGCCTGCGGGACTCTGTTCGGGGCTATTCTTGCTCCGGGAATCGCCGGTCGGGCGTACCCTGGCTTGCGGGACTCTGTTCGGGCCTATGCTTGCCTGCAGGAATCTCTGTTCTGGCCTATTCTGGCCTGCAGGACTCTCCGTTCGGGCCTATTCTGGCCTGCAGGACTCTGTTTGGGCCTATGCTTGCCTACGGGAATCTCCGTTCAGGCGTATGCTGGCCTGCGGGTGTCTCCGTTCGGGCCTATTCTTGCCTGCGGGACTCTCCGTTTGGGCGTATCCTTGCCTGCGGGACTCTGTTCGGGCCTCTTCTTGCCCGCACGGCTCCTCTACTCGGGCCTATTTTTGCCTGTGGGACTCTATTGGGGCCTATTCTTGCCTCCGACAATCTCCGTTCGGGCCTATTCTGGCCTGCGGGACTCTTCGTTCGGGCCTAGGCTTCCCTTTGGCAATCTCCGTTCAGGCGTATGCTGGCCTGCGGGACTCTGTTCGGGCCTTTGGTTGCTTTCGGAAATCCCCGTTCTGGCCTATTCTGGCCTGCGGAATACTGTTCGGGGCTATTCTTGCTCCGGGAATCTCTGTTCGGGACTATTCTGGCCTGTGGGACTCTGTTCGGGCCCATGCCTGCCTGCGGGGCTCTCTGTTCAGGCCTTTTTCGCCTACGGGACTCTCCGTTCGGGCCTATTCTCTGGAGCGGGACTTTAGTCGGGCCTACTCTTGCCTACGGGGCTCCTCTATTCTTGCCTCTGGGATTCTGTTCGGGCCTATTCTTGTCTGCGGGACTCTCCGTTTGAGCCTATTCTTGCCTGTGGGTTCTCCGTTCAGGGCTACTCTTGCCAGCGGGACTCTGTTCGTGCCTCATCTTGCCTGCATGGCTGCTCTACTCGGGCCTACTCTTGCCTGCGGGACTCTGTTCGGGCCTATCCTTGCTCTGGGAATCTCCGTTCGGGCATACCCTGGCCTGCGGGAGTCCGTTCGGGCCTATTCTGGCCTGCGGGACTCTGTTTGGGCCTATGCTTGCCTACGGGAATCTCCGTTCAGGCGTATGCTGGCCTGCGGTATTCTCAATTTGGGCATATTCTCTCGCCTCCGGGACTTTCCTTTGGGCCTATTCTCGCCTGTGCATCTCTCCGTTCGGGCCTATTCTTGCCTGCGGGACTCTCCGTTCCGGCCTATTCTTGCCTGCGGGTCTCTCCGTTCCGGACAATTCTGACCTGCAAAACTCTCCGTTCGGACCTAATCTAGCCTCTGGGAGTCTCCTTTGGGGTCTCCTGTTGCGTGCGGGGCTGCTCCATTCCAGCCTTTTGTGCTTACGGAGCTCCGATAATCGGTCCTGTTCTAGCATGCGGAGCTCCGCTACTCAGGCCTGATTGTGCGTGCGGGGCTCCGCTACTCGGGCCTGTTGGTGCATGCGGGGCTCCACTACTTGGGCCTGTTCTTGCATGCGGGGCTCCGCTACTCGGGTCTGTTCGTGCTTGCAGGTTTCTGCTACTCGGGCCTGTTCGTGCGTGCGGGGATCCGCTATTCAGGCCTGATAGTGTGTGCTGGGCTCCTCTATTCAGGCCTGTCCTTCCCTGCGGGACTCTATTCGGGCCTATACTTCCCTGCGGGACTCTGTTCGGGCCTATTCTGGCCTGCGAGACCCTCCGTTCGCCCCTATCGTGGTCTGCGGGACCCTCGTTCGGGCCCATTCTCGCCTTCGAGACCCTCTGTTCGGGCTTTTCTGGCCTGCGGGACTCTCCGTTCGGGCCTATTCTTGTGAGCGGGTCTCTATTCCGGCCTATTTTTGCCTAAGGGCTCCTCTATTCGGGCCTATTCTGGCCTGCGGGACTCTCCGTTCGGGCCTATTCTCACCTGGGGAACTCTCCGTTCGGACCTTTCTGACCTTCGGGACTCGGTTCGGATCTCTTCTTGCCAGCGGGGCTCTTCGTTTGGGCCTATTCTTGCCTGCAGGACTCTGTTCGGGCCTCTTCTTGCCTGCACAGCCCCTCTCCTCGGGCCTCTTTTTGCCTGCAGGACTCTGTCCAGGCCTATTGTTGCCCCCGGAAAACTCCGTTCGGTCCTATTCTGGCTTGTGGGACTCTGTTCGGGCCTATGCTTGCCTGCGGGAATCTCCTTTCAGGGTTATGCTGACCTGTGGGATTCTCAGTTTGGGCGTATTCTCGCCTGCAGGACATCTCTTCGGGCCTATTCTCGCCCGCGGGACCCTCCGTTCGGTCGTTTCTGGCCTGCGGGACTCTCCGTTCGGGCCTAATCTTGCCTGCAGGATTCTGCGTTCGGGCTTACTCTTGCTTGCCGGACAGGGTTCGGGCGTCTTCTTGCCTGCACGGCTCCTCTACTCGGGCCTCATTTTGCCTTCGGGACACCGTTCAGGTCTATTCTTGGTCCGGGAATCTCCGTTCGGGCCTATGCTGGCCTGCTGGACTCTGTTCGGGCCTATGCTTGCCTGCGGGAATGACCGTTCGGGCCTATGTTGGCCTGCGGGACTCTCCGTTCGGGCCTTTCTGGCCTGCGGGACTCTCCGTTCGGGACTATTCTCTGGAGCGGGACTTTACTCGGGCCTATTCTTGCCTCCGGGCCTCCTCTATTCTTGCCTATTCTTGCCTCCGGGAATCTCCGTTCTGGCCTGTTCAGGCCTGCGGGACTCTGTTCGGGCCTATGCTTGCCTGCAGGAATCTCTGTTCCGCCCTACTCTGGCCTGCGGGACTCTCCGTTCGGGCCTATTCTGGCCTGCGGGACTCTGTTCGGGCCTATTCTTGCTCCGGGAATCGCCGGTCGGGCGTACCCTGGCTTGCGGGACTCTGTTCGGGCCTATGCTTGCCTGCAGGAATCTCTGTTCTGGCCTATTCTGGCCTGCAGGACTCTCCGTTCGGGCGTATTCTGGCCTGCAGGACTCTGTTTGGGCCTATGCTTGCCTACGGGAATCTCCGTTCAAGCGTATGCTGGCCTGCGGGTCTCTCTGTTCGGGCCTATTCTTGCCTGCGGGACTCTCCGTTCGTGCCTATTCTTGCCTGCGGGACTCTCCGTTTGGGCGTATCCTTGCCTGCGGGACTCTGTTCGGGCCTCTTCTTGCCCGCACGGCTCCTCTACTCGGGCCTATTTTTGCCTGTGGGACTCTATTGGGGCCTATTCTTGCGTCCGACAATCTCCGTTCGGGCCTATTCTGGCCTGCGGGACTCTTCGTTCGGGCCTAGGCTTCCCTTTGGCAATCTCCGTTCAGGCGTATGCTGGCCTGCGGGACTCTGTTCGGGCCTTTGGTTGCTTTCGGAAATCCCCGTTCTGGCCTGCGGAATTCTGTTCGGGGCTATTCTTGCTCCGGGAATCTCTGTTCGGGACTATTCTGGCCTGTGGGACTCTGTTCGGGCCCATGCCTGCCTGCGGGGCTCTCTGTTCAGGCCTTTTTCGCCTACGGGACTCTCCGTTCGGGCCTATTCTCTGGAGCGGGACTTTAGTCGGGCCTACTCTTGCCTACGGGGCTCCTCTATTCTTGCCTCTGGGATTCTGTTCGGGCCTATTCTTGTCTGCGGGACTCTCCGTTTGAGCCTATTCTTGCCTGTGGGTTCTCCGTTCAGGGCTACTCTTGCCAGCGGGACTCTGTTCGTGCCTCATCTTGCCTGCATGGCTGCTCTACTCGGGCCTACTCTTGCCTGTGGGACTCTGTTCGGGCCTATCCTTGCTCTGGGAATCTCCGTTCGGGCATACCCTGGCCTGCGGGACTCCGTTCGGGCCTATTCTGGCCTGCGGGACTCTGTTTGGCCCTATGCTTGCCTGCAGGAATCTCTGTTCCGGCCTATTGTGGCCTGCAGGACTCTCCGTTCGGGCCTATTCTGGCCTACGGGCCTCTGTTTGGGCCTATGCTTGCCTACGGGAATCTCCGTTCAGGCGTATGCTGGCCTGCGGTATTCTCAATTTGGGCATATTCTCTCGCCTCCGGGACTTTCCTTTGGGCCTATTCTCGCCTGCGCATCTCTCCGTTCGGGCCTATTCTTGCCTGCGGGACTCTCCGTTCCGGCCTATTCTTGCCTGCGGGTCTCTCCGTTCGGGACAATTCTGACCTGCAAAACTCTCCGTTCGGACCTAATCTAGCCTCTGGGAGTCTCCTTTGGGGTCTCCTGTTGCGTGCGGGGCTGCTCCATTCCAGCCTTTTGTGCTTACGGAGCTCCGATATTCGGTCCTGTTCTAGCATGCGGAGCTCCGCTACTCAGGCCTGATTGTGCGTGCGGGGCTCCGCTACTCGGGCCTGTTGGTGCATGCGGGGCTCCACTACTTGGGCCTGTTCTTGCATGCGGGGCTCCGCTACTCGGGTCTGTTCGTGCTTGCAGGGTTCTGCTACTCGGGCCTGTTCGTGCGTGCGGGGATCCGCTATTCAGGCCTGATAGTGTGTGCGGGGCTCCTCTATTCAGGCCTGTCCTTCCCTGCGGGACTCTATTCGGGCCTATACTTCCCTGCGGGACTCTGTTCGGGCCTATTCTGGCCTGCGAGACCCTCGGTTCGCCCCTATCGTGGTCTGCGGGACCCTCGTTCGGGCCCATTCTCGCCTTCGAGACCCTCCGTTCGGGCCTATTCTTGTGAGCGGGTCTCTATTCGGGCCTATTTTTGCCTAAGGGCTCCTCTATTCGGGCCTATTCTGGCCTGCGGGACTCTCCGTTCGGGCCTATTCTCACCTGGGGAACTCTCCGTTCGGGCCTTTCTGGCCTTCGGGACTCTGTTCGGGTCTCTTCTTGCCAGCGGGGCTCTTCGTTTGGGCCTATTCTTGCCTGCAGAACTCTGTTCGGGCCTCTTCTTGCCTGCACAGCCCCTCTACTCGGGCCTCTTTTTGCCTGCGGGACTCTGTCCAGGCCTATTGTTGCCCCCGGAAAACTCCGTTCAGTCCTATTCTGGCTTGTGGGACTCTGTTCGGGCCTATGCTTGCCTGCGGGAATCTCCTTTCAGGGTTATGCTGACCTGTGGGATTCTCAGTTTGGGCGTATTCTCGCCTGCAGGACATCTCTTCGGGCCTATTCTCGCCCGCGGGACCCTCCGTTCGGTCGTTTCTGGCCTGCGGGACTCTCCATTCGGGCCTAATCTTGGGAGCGGGAGCGGGACTCTACTCGGGCCTATTCTTGCCTAGGGGCCTCTTCTATTCGTGCTTCTTCTTGCCAGTGGGACTCTGTTCAGGCCCGTTCTTGCCTGCAGGATTCTGCGTTCGGGCTTATTCTTGCTTGCCGGACAGTGTTCGGGCGTCTTGTTGCCTGCACGGCTCCTCTACTCGGGCCTCATTTTGCCTTCGGGACACCGTTCGGGTCTATTCTTGGTCCGGGAATCTCCGTTCGGGCCTATGCTCGCCTGCTGGACTCTGTTCGGGCCTATGCTTGCCTGCGGGAATGACCGTTCGGGCCTATGTTTCCCTGCGGGACTGACCGTTCGGGCCTTTCTGACCTTCGGGACTCTGTTCGTGTCTCTTCTTGCCAGCGGGGCTCTTCGTTTGGGCCTATTCTTGCCTGCAGAACTCTGTTCGGGCCTCTTCTTGCCTGCACAGCCCCTCTACTCGGGCCTATTTTTGCCTGCGGGTCTCTGTCCAGGCCTATTGTTGCCCCCGGAAAACTCCGTTCGGTCCTATTCTGGCTTGTGGGACTCTGTTCGGGCCTATGCTTGCCTGCGGGAATCTCCTTTCAGGGTTATGCTGACCTGTGGGATTCTCAGTTTGGGCGTATTCTCGCCTGCAGGACATCTCTTCGGGCCTATTCTCGCCCGCGGGACCCTCCGTTCGGTCGTTTCTGGCCTGCGGGACTCTCCGTTCGGGCCTAATCTTGCCTGCAGGATTCTGCGTTCGGGCTTACTCTTGCTTGCCGGACAGGGTTCGGGCGTCTTCTTGCCTGCACGGCTCCTCTACTCGGGCCTCATTTTGCCTTAGGGACACCGTTCGGGTCTATTCTTGGTCCGGGAATCTCCGTTCGGGCCTATGCTGGCCTGCTGGACTCTGTTCGGGCCTATGCTTGCCTGCGGGAATGACCGTTCGGGCCTATGTTGGCCTGCGGAACTCTCCGTTCGGGCCATTCTGGCCTGCGGGACTCTCCGTTCGGGCCTATTCTCTGGAGCGGGACTTTACTCGGGCCTATTCTTGCCTCCGGGCCTCCTCTATTCTTGCCTATTCTTGCCTCCGGGAATCTCCGTTCTGGCCTGTTCGGGCCTGCGGGACTCTGTTCGGGCCTATGCTTGCCTGCAGGAATCTCTGTTCCGCCCTACTCTGGCCTGCGGGACTCTCCGTTCAGGCCTATTCTGGCCTGCGGGACTCTGTTCGGGCCTATTCTTGCTCCGGGAATCGGCGGTCGGGCGTACCCTGGCTTGCGGGACTCTGTTCGGGCCTATGCTTGCCTGCAGGAATCTCTGTTCTGGCCTATTCTGGCCTGCAGGACTCTCCGTTCGGGCCTATTCTGGCCTGCAGGACTCTGTTTGGGCCTATGCTTGCCTACGGGAATCTCCGTTCAGGCGTATGCTGGCCTGCGGGTCTCTCTGTTCGGGCCTATTCTTGCCTGCGGGACTCTCCGTTTGGGCGTATCCTTGCCTGCGGGACTCTGTTCGGGCCTCTTCTTGCCCGCACGGCTCCTCTACTCGGGCCTATTTTTGCCTGTGGGACTCTATTGGGGCCTATTCTTGCCTCCGACAATCTCCGTTCGGGCCTATTCTGGCCTGCGGGACTCTTCGTTCGGGCCTAGGCTTCCCTTTGGCAATCTCCGTTCAGGCGTATGCTGGCCTGCGGGACTCTGTTCGGGCCTTTGGTTGCTTTCGGAAATCCCCGTTCTGGCCTATTCTGGCCTGCGGAATTCTGTTCTGGGCTATTCTTGCTCCGGGAATCTCTGTTCGGGACTATTCTGGCCTGTGGGACTCTGTTCGGGCCCATGCCTGCCTGCGGGGCTCTCTGTTCAGGCCTTTTTCGCCTACGGGACTCTCCGTTCGGGCCTATTCTCTGGAGTGGGACTTTAGTCGGGCCTACTCTTGCCTACGGGGCTCCTCTATTCTTGCCTCTGGGATTCTGTTCGGGCCTATTCTTGTCTGCGGGACTCTCCGTTTGAGCCTATTCTTGCCTGTGGGTTCTCCGTTCAGGGCTACTCTTGCCAGCGGGACTCTGTTCGTGCCTCATCTTGCCTGCATGGCTGCTCTACTCGGGCCTACTCTTGCCTGTGGGACTCTGTTCGGGCCTATCCTTGCTCTGGGAATCTCCGTTCGGGCATACCCTGGCCTGCGGGACTCCGTTCGGGCCTATTCTGGCCTGCGGGACTCTGTTTGGCCCTATGCTTGCCTGCAGGAATCTCTGTTCCGGCCTATTGTGGCCTGCAGGACTCTCCGTTCGGGCCTATTCTGGCCTACGGGCCTCTGTTTGGGCCTATGCTTGCCTACGGGAATCTCCGTTCAGGCGTATGCTGGCCTGCGGTATTCTCAATTTGGGCATATTCTCTCGCCTCCGGGACTTTCCTTTGGGCCTATTCTCGCCTGCGCATCTCTCCGTTCGGGCCTATTCTTGCCTGCGGGACTCTCCGTTCCGGCCTATTCTTGCCTGCGGGTCTCTCCGTTCGGGACAATTCTGACCTGCAAAACTCTCCGTTCGGACCTAATCTAGCCTCTGGGAGTCTCCTTTGGGGTCTCCTGTTGCGTGCGGGGCTGCTCCATTCCAGCCTTTTGTGCTTACGGAGCTCCGATATTCGGTCCTGTTCTAGCATGCGGAGCTCCGCTACTCAGGCCTGATTGTGCGTGCGGGGCTCCGCTACTCGGGCCTGTTGGTGCATGCGGGGCTCCACTACTTGGGCCTGTTCTTGCATGCGGGGCTCCGCTACTCGGGTCTGTTCGTGCTTGCAGGGTTCTGCTACTCGGGCCTGTTCGTGCGTGCGGGGATCCGCTATTCAGGCCTGATAGTGTGTGCGGGGCTCCTCTATTCAGGCCTGTCCTTCCCTGCGGGACTCTATTCGGGCCTATACTTCCCTGCGGGACTCTGTTCGGGCCTATTCTGGCCTGCGAGACCCTCGGTTCGCCCCTATCGTGGTCTGCGGGACCCTCGTTCGGGCCCATTCTCGCCTTCGAGACCCTCCGTTCGGGCCTATTCTTGTGAGCGGGTCTCTATTCGGGCCTATTTTTGCCTAAGGGCTCCTCTATTCGGGCCTATTCTGGCCTGCGGGACTCTCCGTTCGGGCCTATTCTCACCTGGGGAACTCTCCGTTCGGGCCTTTCTGGCCTTCGGGACTCTGTTCGGGTCTCTTCTTGCCAGCGGGGCTCTTCGTTTGGGCCTATTCTTGCCTGCAGAACTCTGTTCGGGCCTCTTCTTGCCTGCACAGCCCCTCTACTCGGGCCTCTTTTTGCCTGCGGGACTCTGTCCAGGCCTATTGTTGCCCCCGGAAAACTCCGTTCAGTCCTATTCTGGCTTGTGGGACTCTGTTCGGGCCTATGCTTGCCTGCGGGAATCTCCTTTCAGGGTTATGCTGACCTGTGGGATTCTCAGTTTGGGCGTATTCTCGCCTGCAGGACATCTCTTCGGGCCTATTCTCGCCCGCGGGACCCTCCGTTCGGTCGTTTCTGGCCTGCGGGACTCTCCATTCGGGCCTAATCTTGGGAGCGGGAGCGGGACTCTACTCGGGCCTATTCTTGCCTAGGGGCCTCTTCTATTCGTGCTTCTTCTTGCCAGTGGGACTCTGTTCAGGCCCGTTCTTGCCTGCAGGATTCTGCGTTCGGGCTTATTCTTGCTTGCCGGACAGTGTTCGGGCGTCTTGTTGCCTGCACGGCTCCTCTACTCGGGCCTCATTTTGCCTTCGGGACACCGTTCGGGTCTATTCTTGGTCCGGGAATCTCCGTTCGGGCCTATGCTCGCCTGCTGGACTCTGTTCGGGCCTATGCTTGCCTGCGGGAATGACCGTTCGGGCCTATGTTTCCCTGCGGGACTGACCGTTCGGGCCTTTCTGACCTTCGGGACTCTGTTCGTGTCTCTTCTTGCCAGCGGGGCTCTTCGTTTGGGCCTATTCTTGCCTGCAGAACTCTGTTCGGGCCTCTTCTTGCCTGCACAGCCCCTCTACTCGGGCCTATTTTTGCCTGCGGGTCTCTGTCCAGGCCTATTGTTGCCCCCGGAAAACTCCGTTCGGTCCTATTCTGGCTTGTGGGACTCTGTTCGGGCCTATGCTTGCCTGCGGGAATCTCCTTTCAGGGTTATGCTGACCTGTGGGATTCTCAGTTTGGGCGTATTCTCGCCTGCAGGACATCTCTTCGGGCCTATTCTCGCCCGCGGGACCCTCCGTTCGGTCGTTTCTGGCCTGCGGGACTCTCCGTTCGGGCCTAATCTTGCCTGCAGGATTCTGCGTTCGGGCTTACTCTTGCTTGCCGGACAGGGTTCGGGCGTCTTCTTGCCTGCACGGCTCCTCTACTCGGGCCTCATTTTGCCTTAGGGACACCGTTCGGGTCTATTCTTGGTCCGGGAATCTCCGTTCGGGCCTATGCTGGCCTGCTGGACTCTGTTCGGGCCTATGCTTGCCTGCGGGAATGACCGTTCGGGCCTATGTTGGCCTGCGGAACTCTCCGTTCGGGCCATTCTGGCCTGCGGGACTCTCCGTTCGGGCCTATTCTCTGGAGCGGGACTTTACTCGGGCCTATTCTTGCCTCCGGGCCTCCTCTATTCTTGCCTATTCTTGCCTCCGGGAATCTCCGTTCTGGCCTGTTCGGGCCTGCGGGACTCTGTTCGGGCCTATGCTTGCCTGCAGGAATCTCTGTTCCGCCCTACTCTGGCCTGCGGGACTCTCCGTTCAGGCCTATTCTGGCCTGCGGGACTCTGTTCGGGCCTATTCTTGCTCCGGGAATCGGCGGTCGGGCGTACCCTGGCTTGCGGGACTCTGTTCGGGCCTATGCTTGCCTGCAGGAATCTCTGTTCTGGCCTATTCTGGCCTGCAGGACTCTCCGTTCGGGCCTATTCTGGCCTGCAGGACTCTGTTTGGGCCTATGCTTGCCTACGGGAATCTCCGTTCAGGCGTATGCTGGCCTGCGGGTCTCTCTGTTCGGGCCTATTCTTGCCTGCGGGACTCTCCGTTTGGGCGTATCCTTGCCTGCGGGACTCTGTTCGGGCCTCTTCTTGCCCGCACGGCTCCTCTACTCGGGCCTATTTTTGCCTGTGGGACTCTATTGGGGCCTATTCTTGCCTCCGACAATCTCCGTTCGGGCCTATTCTGGCCTGCGGGACTCTTCGTTCGGGCCTAGGCTTCCCTTTGGCAATCTCCGTTCAGGCGTATGCTGGCCTGCGGGACTCTGTTCGGGCCTTTGGTTGCTTTCGGAAATCCCCGTTCTGGCCTATTCTGGCCTGCGGAATTCTGTTCTGGGCTATTCTTGCTCCGGGAATCTCTGTTCGGGACTATTCTGGCCTGTGGGACTCTGTTCGGGCCCATGCCTGCCTGCGGGGCTCTCTGTTCAGGCCTTTTTCGCCTACGGGACTCTCCGTTCGGGCCTATTCTCTGGAGTGGGACTTTAGTCGGGCCTACTCTTGCCTACGGGGCTCCTCTATTCTTGCCTCTGGGATTCTGTTCGGGCCTATTCTTGTCTGCGGGACTCTCCGTTTGAGCCTATTCTTGCCTGTGGGTTCTCCGTTCAGGGCTACTCTTGCCAGCGGGACTCTGTTCGTGCCTCATCTTGCCTGCATGGCTGCTCTACTCGGGCCTACTCTTGCCTGTGGGACTCTGTTCGGGCCTATCCTTGCTCTGGGAATCTCCGTTCGGGCATACCCTGGCCTGCGGGACTCCGTTCGGGCCTATTCTGGCCTGCGGGACTCTGTTTGGCCCTATGCTTGCCTGCAGGAATCTCTGTTCCGGCCTATTGTGGCCTGCAGGACTCTCCGTTCGGGCCTATTCTGGCCTACGGGCCTCTGTTTGGGCCTATGCTTGCCTACGGGAATCTCCGTTCAGGCGTATGCTGGCCTGCGGTATTCTCAATTTGGGCATATTCTCTCGCCTCCGGGACTTTCCTTTGGGCCTATTCTCGCCTGCGCATCTCTCCGTTCGGGCCTATTCTTGCCTGCGGGACTCTCCGTTCCGGCCTATTCTTGCCTGCGGGTCTCTCCGTTCGGGACAATTCTGACCTGCAAAACTCTCCGTTCGGACCTAATCTAGCCTTTGGGAGTCTCCTTTGGGGTCTCCTGTTGCGTGCGGGGCTGCTCCATTCCAGCCTTTTGTGCTTACGGAGCTCCGATATTCGGTCCTGTTCTAGCATGCGGAGCTCCGCTACTCAGGCCTGATTGTGCGTGCGGGGCTCCGCTACTCGGGCCTGTTGGTGCATGCGGGGCTCCACTACTTGGGCCTGTTCTTGCATGCGGGGCTCCGCTACTCGGGTCTGTTCGTGCTTGCAGGGCTCTGCTACTCGGGCCTGTTCGTGCGTGCGGGGATCCGCTATTCAGGCCTGATAGTGTGTGCGGGGCTCCTCTATTCAGGCCTTTCCTTCCCTCCGGGACTCTATTCGGGCCTATACTTCCCTGCGGGACTCTCTTCGGGCCTATTCTGGCCTGCGAGACCCTCGGTTCGCCCCTATCGTGGTCTGCGGGACCCTCGTTCGGGCCCATCCTCGCCTTCGAGACCCTCCGTTCGGGCCTATTCTTGTGAGCGGGTCTCTATTCGGGCCTATTTTTGCCTAAGGGCTCCTCTATTCGGGCCTATTGTGGCCTGCGGGACTCTCCGTTCGGGCCTATTCTCACCTGGGGAACTCTCCGTTCGGGCCTTTCTGGCCTTCGGGACTCTGTTCGGGTCTCTTCTTGCCAGCGGGGCTCTTCGTTTGGGCCTATTCTTGCCTGCAGGACTCTGTTCGGGCCTCTTCTTGCCTGCACAGCCCCTCTACTCGGGCCTCTTTTTGCCTGCGGGACTCTGTCCAGGCCTATTGTTGCCCCCGGAAAACTCCGTTCGGTCCTATTCTGGCTTGTGGGACTCTGTTCGGGCCTATGCTTGCCTGCGGGAATCTCCTTTCAGGGTTATGCTGACCTGTGGGATTCTCAGTTTGGGCGTATTCTCGCCTGCAGGACATCTCTTCGGGCCTATTCTCGCCCGCGGGACCCTCCGTTCGGTCGTTTCTGGCCTGCGGGACTCTCCGTTCGGGCCTAATCTTGCCTGCAGGATTCTGCGTTCGGGCTTACTCTTGCTTGCCGGACAGGGTTCGGGCGTCTTCTTGCCTGCACGGCTCCTCTACTCGGGCCTCATTTTGCCTTCGGGACACCGTTCGGGTCTATTCTTGGTCCGGGAATCTCCGTTCGGGCCTATGCTGGCCTGCTGGACGCTGTTCGGGCCTATGCTTGCCTGCGGGAATGACCGTTCGGGCCTATGTTGGCCTGCGGGACTCTCCGTTCGGGCCATTCTGGCCTGCGGGACTCTCCGTTCGGGCCTATTCTCTGGAGCGGGACTTTACTCGGGCCTATTCTTGCCTCCGGGCCTCCTCTATTCTTGCCTATTCTTGCCTCCGGGAATCTCCGTTCTGGCCTGTTCGGGCCTGCAGGACTCTGTTCGGGCCTATGCTTGCCTGCAGGAATCTCTGTTCCGCCCTACTCTGGCCTGCGGGACTCTCCGTTCGGGCCTATTCTGGCCTGCGGGACTCTGTTCGGGCCTATTCTTGCTCCGGGAATCGCCGGTCGGGCGTACCCTGGCTTGCGGGACTCTGTTAGGGCCTATGCTTGCCTGCAGGAATCTCTGTTCTGGCCTATTCTGGCCTGCAGGACTCTCCGTTCGGGCCTATTCTGGCCTGCAGGACTCTGTTTGGGCCTATGCTTGCCTACGGGAATCTCCGTTCAGGCGTATGCTGGCCTGCGGGTCTCTCCATTCGGGCCTATTCTTGCCTGCGGGACTCTCCGTTTGGGCGTATCCTTGCCTGCGGGACTCTGTTCGGGCCTCTTCTTGCCCGCACGGCTCCTCTACTCGGGCCTATTTTTGCCTGTGGGACTCTATTGGGGCCTATTCTTGCCTCCGACAATCTCCGTTCGGGCCTATTCTGGCCTGCGGGACTCTTCGTTCGGGCCTAGGCTTCCCTTTGGCAATCTCCGTTCAGGCGTATGCTGGCCTGCGGGACTCTGTCGGGCCTTTGGTTGCTTTCGGAAATCCCCGTTCTGGCCTATTCTGGCCTGCGGAATACTGTTCGGGGCTATTCTTGCTCCGGGAATCTCTGTTCGGGACTATTCTGGCCTGTGGGACTCTGTTCGGGCCCATGCCTGCCTGCGGGGCTCTCTGTTCAGGCCTTTTTCGCCTACGGGACTCTCCGTTCGGGCCTATTCTCTGGAGCGGGACTTTAGTCGGGCCTACTCTTGCCTACGGGGCTCCTCTATTCTTGCCTCTGGGATTCTGTTCGGGCCTATTCTTGTCTGCGGGACTCTCCGTTTGAGCCTATTGTTGCCTGTGGGTTCTCCGTTCAGGGCTACTCTTGCCAGCGGGACTCTGTTCGTGCCTCATCTTGCCTGCATGGCTGCTCTACTCGGGCCTACTCTTGCCTGCGGGACTCTGTTCGGGCCTATCCTTGCTCTGGGAATCTCCGTTCGGGCATACCCTGGCCTGCGGGACTCCGTTCGGGCCTATTCTGGCCTGCGGGACTCTGTTTGGGCCTATGCTTGCCTACGGGAATCTCCGTTCAGGCGTATGCTGGCCTGCGGTATTCTCAATTTGGGCATATTCTCTCGCCTCCGGGACTTTCCTTTGGGCCTATTCTCGCCTGTGCAACTCTCCGTTCGGGCCTATTCTTGCCTGCGGGACTCTCCGTTCCGGCCTATTCTTGCCTGCGGGTCTCTCCGTTCGGGACAAATCTGACCTGCAAAACTCTCCGTTCGGACCTAATCTAGCGTCTGGGAGTCTCCTTTGGGGTCTCCTGTTGCGTGCGGGGCTGCTCCATTCCAGCCTTTTGTGCTTACGGAGCTCCGATAATCGGTCCTGTTCTAGCATGCGGAGCTCCGCTACTCAGGCCTGATTGTGCGTGCGGGGCTCCGCTACTCGGGCCTGTTGGTGCATGCGGGGCTCCACTACTTGGGCCTGTTCTTGCATGCGGGGCTCCGCTACTCGGGTCTGTTCGTGCTTGCAGGTTTCTGCTACTCGGGCCTGTTCGTGCGTGCGGGGATCCGCTATTCAGGCCTGATAGTGTGTGCTGGGCTCCTCTATTCAGGCCTGTCCTTCCCTGCGGGACTCTATTCGGGCCTATACTTCCCTGCGGGACTCTGTTCGGGCCTATTCTGGCCTGCGAGACCCTCCGTTCGCCCCTATCGTGGTCTGCGGGACCCTCGTTCGGGCCCATTCTCGCCTTCGAGACCCTCTGTTCGGGCTTTTCTGGCCTGCGGGACTCTCCGTTCGGGCCTATTCTTGTGAGCGGGTCTCTATTCCGGCCTATTTTTGCCTAAGGGCTCCTCTATTCGGGCCTATTCTGGCCTGCGGGACTCTCCGTTCGGGCCTATTCTCACCTGGGGAACTCTCCGTTCGGACCTTTCTGACCTTCGGGACTCGGTTCGGGTCTCTTCTTGCCAGCGGGGCTCTTCGTTTGGGCCTATTCTTGCCTGCAGGACTCTGTTCGGGCCTCTTCTTGCCTGCACAGCCCCTCTACTCGGGCCTCTTTTTGCCTGCGGGACTCTGTCCAGGCCTATTGTTGCCCCCGGAAAACTCCGTTCGGTCCTATTCTGGCTTGTGGGACTCTGTTCGGGCCTATGCTTGCCTGGGGGAATCTCCTTTCAGGGTTATGCTGACCTGTGGGATTCTCAGTTTGGGCGTATTCTCGCCTGCAGGACATCTCTTCGGGCCTATTCTCGCCCGCGGGACCCTCCGTTCGGTCGTTTCTGGCCTGCGGGACTCTCCGTTCGGGCCTAATCTTGCCTGCAGGATTCTGCGTTCGGGCTTACTCTTGCTTGCCGGACAGGGTTCGGGCGTCTTCTTGCCTGCACGGCTCCTCTACTCGGGCCTCATTTTGCCTTCGGGACACCGTTCGGGTCTATTCTTGGTCCGGGAATCTCCGTTCGGGCCTATGCTGGCCTGCTGGACTCTGTTCGGGCCTATGCTTGCCTGCGGGAATGACCGTTCGGGCCTATGTTGGCCTGCGGGACTCTCCGTTCGGGCCTTTCTGGCCTGCGGGACTCTCCGTTCGGGACTATTCTCTGGAGCGGGACTTTACTCGGGCCTATTCTTGCCTCCGGGCCTCCTCTATTCTTGCCTATTCTTGCCTCCGGGAATCTCCGTTCTGGCCTGTTCGGGCCTGCGGGACTCTGTTCGGGCCTATGCTTGCCTGCAGGAATCTCTGTTCCGCCCTACTCTGGCCTGCGGGACTCTCCGTTCGGGCCTATTCTGGCCTGCGGGACTCTGTTCGGGCCTATTCTTGCTCCGGGAATCGCCGGTCGGGCGTACCCTGGCTTGCGGGACTCTGTTCGGGCCTATGCTTGCCTGCAGGAATCTCTGTTCTGGCCTATTCTGGCCTGCAGGACTCTCCGTTCGGGCCTATTCTGGCCTGCAGGACTCTGTTTGGGCCTATGCTTGCCTACGGGAATCTCCGTTCAGGCGTATGCTGGCCTGCGGGTCTCTCTGTTCGGGCCTATTCTTGCCTGCGGGTCTCTCCGTTCGTGCCTATTCTTGCCTGCGGGACTCTCCGTTTGGGCGTATCCTTGCCTGCGGGACTCTGTTCGGGCCTCTTCTTGCCCGCACGGCTCCTCTACTCGGGCCTATTTTTGCCTGTGGGACTCTATTGGGGCCTATTCTTGCCTCCGACAATCTCCGTTCGGGCCTATTCTGGCCTGCGGGACTCTTCGTTCGGGCCTAGGCTTCCCTTTGGCAATCTCCGTTCAGGCGTATGCTGGCCTGCGGGACTCTGTTCGGGCCTTTGGTTGCTTTCGGAAATCCCTGTTCTGGCCTGCGGAATTCTGTTCGGGGCTATTCTTGCTCCGGGAATCTCTGTTCGGGACTATTCTGGCCTGTGGGACTCTGTTCGGGCCCATGCCTGCCTGCGGGGCTCTCTGTTCAGGCCTTTTTCGCCTACGGGACTCTCCGTTCGGGCCTATTCTCTGGAGCGGGACTTTAGTCGGGCCTACTCTTGCCTACGGGGCTCCTCTATTCTTGCCTCTGGGATTCTGTTCGGGCCTATTCTTGTCTGCGGGACTCTCCGTTTGAGCCTATTCTTGCCTGTGGGTTCTCCGTTCAGGGCTACTCTTGCCAGCGGGACTCTGTTCGTGCCTCATCTTGCCTGCATGGCTGCTCTACTCGGGCCTACTCTTGCCTGTGGGACTCTGTTCGGGCCTATCCTTGCTCTGGGAATCTCCGTTCGGGCATACCCTGGCCTGCGGGACTCCGTTCGGGCCTATTCTGGCCTGCGGGACTCTGTTTGGCCCTATGCTTGCCTGCAGGAATCTCTGTTCCGGCCTATTGTGGCCTGCAGGACTCTCCGTTCGGGCCTATTCTGGCCTACGGGCCTCTGTTTGGGCCTATGCTTGCCTACGGGAATCTCCGTTCAGGCGTATGCTGGCCTGCGGTATTCTCAATTTGGGCATATTCTCTCGCCTCCGGGACTTTCCTTTGGGCCTCTTCTCGCCTGCGCATCTCTCCGTTCGGGCCTATTCTTGCCTGCGGGACTCTCCGTTCCGGCCTATTCTTGCCTGCGGGTCTCTCCGTTCGGGACAATTCTGACCTGCAAAACTCTCCGTTCGGACCTAATCTAGCCTCTGGGAGTCTCCTTTGGGGTCTCCTGTTGCGTGCGGGGCTGCTCCATTCCAGCCTTTTGTGCTTACGGAGCTCCGATATTCGGTCCTGTTCTAGCATGCGGAGCTCCGCTACTCAGGCCTGATTGTGCGTGCGGGGCTCCGCTACTCGGGCCTGTTGGTGCATGCGGGGCTCCACTACTTGGGCCTGTTCTTGCATGCGGGGCTCCGCTACTCGGGTCTGTTCGTGCTTGCAGGGCTCTGCTACTCGGGCCTGTTCGTGCGTGCGGGGATCCGCTATTCAGGCCTGATAGTGTGTGCGGGGCTCCTCTATTCAGGCCTGTCCTTCCCTGCGGGACTCTATTCGGGCCTATACTTCCCTGCGGGACTCTCTTCGGGCCTATTCTGGCCTGCGAGACCCTCGGTTCGCCCCTATCGTGGTCTGCGGGACCCTCGTTCGGGCCCATTCTCGCCTTCGAGACCCTCCGTTCGGGCCTATTCTTGTGAGCGGGTCTCTATTCGGGCCTATTTTTGCCTAAGGGCTCCTCTATTCGGGCCTATTCTGGCCTGCGGGACTCTCCGTTCGGGCCTATTCTCACCTGGGGAACTCTCCGTTCGGGCCTTTCTGGCCTTCGGGACTCTGTTCGGGTCTCTTCTTGCCAGCGGGTCTCTTCGTTTGGGCCTATTCTTGCCTGCAGGACTCTGTTCGGGCCTCTTCTTGCCTGCACAGCCCCTCTACTCGGGCCTCTTTTTGCCTGCGGGACTCTGTCCAGGCCTATTGTTGCCCCCGGAAAACTCCGTTCGGTCCTATTCTGGCTTGTGGGACTCTGTTCGGGCCTATGCTTGCCTGCGGGAATCTCCTTTCAGGGTTATGCTGACCTGTGGGATTCTCAGTTTGGGCGTATTCTCGCCTGCAGGACATCTCTTCGGGCCTATTCTCGCCCGCGGGACCCTCCGTTCGGTCGTTTCTGGCCTGCGGGACTCTCCATTCGGGCCTAATCTTGGGAGCGGGAGCGGGACTCTACTCGGGCCTATTCTTGCCTAGGGGCCTCTTCTATTCGTGCTTCTTCTTGCCAGTGGGACTCTGTTCAGGCCCGTTCTTGCCTGCAGGATTCTGCGTTCGGGCTTATTCTTGCTTGCCGGACAGTGTTCGGGCGTCTTGTTGCCTGCACGGCTCCTCTACTCGGGCCTCATTTTGCCTTCGGGACACCGTTCGGGTCTATTCTTGGTCCGGGAATCTCCGTTCGGGCCTATGCTGGCCTGCTGGACTCTGTTCGGGCCTATGCTTGCCTGCGGGAATGACCGTTCGGGCCTATGTTGGCCTGCGGAACTCTCCGTTCGGGCCATTCTGGCCTGCGGGACTCTCCGTTCGGGCCTATTCTCTGGAGCGGGACTTTACTCGGGCCTATTCTTGCCTCCGGGCCTCCTCTATTCTTGCCTATTCTTGCCTCCGGGAATCTCCGTTCTGGCCTGTTCGGGCCTGCGGGACTCTGTTCGGGCCTATGCTTGCCTGCAGGAATCTCTGTTCCGCCCTACTCTGGCCTGCGGGACTCTCCGTTCAGGCCTATTCTGGCCTGCGGGACTCTGTTCGGGCCTATTCTTGCTCCGGGAATCGCCGGTCGGGCGTACCCTGGCTTGCGGGACTCTGTTCGGGCCTATGCTTGCCTGCAGGAATCTCTGTTCTGGCCTATTCTGGCCTGCAGGACTCTCCGTTCGGGCCTATTCTGGCCTGCAGGACTCTGTTTGGGCCTATGCTTGCCTACGGGAATCTCCGTTCAGGCGTATGCTGGCCTGCGGGTCTCTCCATTCGGGCCTATTCTTGCCTGCGGGACTCTCCGTTTGGGCGTATCCTTGCCTGCGGGACTCTGTTCGGGCCTCTTCTTGCCCGCACGGCTCCTCTACTCGGGCCTATTTTTGCCTGTGGGACTCTATTGGGGCCTATTCTTGCCTCCGACAATCTCCGTTCGGGCCTATTCTGGCCTGCGGGACTCTTCGTTCGGGCCTAGGCTTCCCTTTGGCAATCTCCGTTCAGGCGTATGCTGGCCTGCGGGACTCTGTCGGGCCTTTGGTTGCTTTCGGAAATCCCCGTTCTGGCCTATTCTGGCCTGCGGAATACTGTTCGGGGCTATTCTTGCTCCGGGAATCTCTGTTCGGGACTATTCTGGCCTGTGGGACTCTGTTCGGGCCCATGCCTGCCTGCGGGGCTCTCTGTTCAGGCCTTTTTCGCCTACGGGACTCTCCGTTCGGGCCTATTCTCTGGAGCGGGACTTTAGTCGGGCCTACTCTTGCCTACGGGGCTCCTCTATTCTTGCCTCTGGGATTCTGTTCGGGCCTATTCTTGTCTGCGGGACTCTCCGTTTGAGCCTATTGTTGCCTGTGGGTTCTCCGTTCAGGGCTACTCTTGCCAGCGGGACTCTGTTCGTGCCTCATCTTGCCTGCATGGCTGCTCTACTCGGGCCTACTCTTGCCTGCGGGACTCTGTTCGGGCCTATCCTTGCTCTGGGAATCTCCGTTCGGGCATACCCTGGCCTGCGGGACTCCGTTCGGGCCTATTCTGGCCTGCGGGACTCTGTTTGGGCCTATGCTTGCCTACGGGAATCTCCGTTCAGGCGTATGCTGGCCTGCGGTATTCTCAATTTGGGCATATTCTCTCGCCTCCGGGACTTTCCTTTGGGCCTATTCTCGCCTGTGCAACTCTCCGTTCGGGCCTATTCTTGCCTGCGGGTCTCTCCGTTCGGGACAAATCTGACCTGCAAAACTCTCCGTTCGGACCTAATCTAGCGTCTGGGAGTCTCCTTTGGGGTCTCCTGTTGCGTGCGGGGCTGCTCCATTCCAGCCTTTTGTGCTTACGGAGCTCCGATAATCGGTCCTGTTCTAGCATGCGGAGCTCCGCTACTCAGGCCTGATTGTGCGTGCGGGGCTCCGCTACTCGGGCCTGTTGGTGCATGCGGGGCTCCACTACTTGGGCCTGTTCTTGCATGCGGGGCTCCGCTACTCGGGTCTGTTCGTGCTTGCAGGTTTCTGCTACTCGGGCCTGTTCGTGCGTGCGGGGATCCGCTATTCAGGCCTGATAGTGTGTGCTGGGCTCCTCTATTCAGGCCTGTCCTTCCCTGCGGGACTCTATTCGGGCCTATACTTCCCTGCGGGACTCTGTTCGGGCCTATTCTGGCCTGCGAGACCCTCCGTTCGCCCCTATCGTGGTCTGCGGGACCCTCGTTCGGGCCCATTCTCGCCTTCGAGACCCTCTGTTCGGGCTTTTCTGGCCTGCGGGACTCTCCGTTCGGGCCTATTCTTGTGAGCGGGTCTCTATTCCGGCCTATTTTTGCCTAAGGGCTCCTCTATTCGGGCCTATTCTGGCCTGCGGGACTCTCCGTTCGGGCCTATTCTCACCTGGGGAACTCTCCGTTCGGACCTTTCTGACCTTCGGGACTCGGTTCGGGTCTCTTCTTGCCAGCGGGGCTCTTCGTTTGGGCCTATTCTTGCCTGCAGGACTCTGTTCGGGCCTCTTCTTGCCTGCACAGCCCCTCTACTCGGGCCTCTTTTTGCCTGCGGGACTCTGTCCAGGCCTATTGTTGCCCCCGGAAAACTCCGTTCGGTCCTATTCTGGCTTGTGGGACTCTGTTCGGGCCTATGCTTGCCTGGGGGAATCTCCTTTCAGGGTTATGCTGACCTGTGGGATTCTCAGTTTGGGCGTATTCTCGCCTGCAGGACATCTCTTCGGGCCTATTCTCGCCCGCGGGACCCTCCGTTCGGTCGTTTCTGGCCTGCGGGACTCTCCGTTCGGGCCTAATCTTGCCTGCAGGATTCTGCGTTCGGGCTTACTCTTGCTTGCCGGACAGGGTTCGGGCGTCTTCTTGCCTGCACGGCTCCTCTACTCTGGCCTCATTTTGCCTTCGGGACACCGTTCGGGTCTATTCTTGGTCCGGGAATCTCCGTTCGGGCCTATGCTGGCCTGCTGGACTCTGTTCGGGCCTATGCTTGCCTGCGGGAATGACCGTTCGGGCCTATGTTGGCCTGCGGGACTCTCCGTTCGGGCCTTTCTGGCCTGCGGGACTCTCCGTTCGGGACTATTCTCTGGAGCGGGACTTTACTCGGGCCTATTCTTGCCTCCGGGCCTCCTCTATTCTTGCCTATTCTTGCCTCCGGGAATCTCCGTTCTGGCCTGTTCGGGCCTGCGGGACTCTGTTCGGGCCTATGCTTGCCTGCAGGAATCTCTGTTCCGCCCTACTCTGGCCTGCGGGACTCTCCGTTCGGGCCTATTCTGGCCTGCGGGACTCTGTTCGGGCCTATTCTTGCTCCGGGAATCGCCGGTCGGGCGTACCCTGGCTTGCGGGACTCTGTTCGGGCCTATGCTTGCCTGCAGGAATCTCTGTTCTGGCCTATTCTGGCCTGCAGGACTCTCCGTTCGGGCCTATTCTGGCCTGCAGGACTCTGTTTGGGCCTATGCTTGCCTACGGGAATCTCCGTTCAGGCGTATGCTGGCCTGCGGGTCTCTCTGTTCGGGCCTATTCTTGCCTGCGGGTCTCTCCGTTCGTGCCTATTCTTGCCTGCGGGACTCTCCGTTTGGGCGTATCCTTGCCTGCGGGACTCTGTTCGGGCCTCTTCTTGCCCGCACGGCTCCTCTACTCGGGCCTATTTTTGCCTGTGGGACTCTATTGGGGCCTATTCTTGCGTCCGACAATCTCCGTTCGGGCCTATTCTGGCCTGCGGGACTCTTCGTTCGGGCCTAGGCTTCCCTTTGGCAATCTCCGTTCAGGCGTATGCTGGCCTGCGGGACTCTGTTCGGGCCTTTGGTTGCTTTCGGAAATCCCTGTTCTGGCCTGCGGAATTCTGTTCGGGGCTATTCTTGCTCCGGGAATCTCTGTTCGGGACTATTCTGGCCTGTGGGACTCTGTTCGGGCCCATGCCTGCCTGCGGGGCTCTCTGTTCAGGCCTTTTTCGCCTACGGGACTCTCCGTTCGGGCCTATTCTCTGGAGCGGGACTTTAGTCGGGCCTACTCTTGCCTACGGGGCTCCTCTATTCTTGCCTCTGGGATTCTGTTCGGGCCTATTCTTGTCTGCGGGACTCTCCGTTTGAGCCTATTCTTGCCTGTGGGTTCTCCGTTCAGGGCTACTCTTGCCAGCGGGACTCTGTTCGTGCCTCATCTTGCCTGCATGGCTGCTCTACTCGGGCCTACTCTTGCCTGTGGGACTCTGTTCGGGCCTATCCTTGCTCTGGGAATCTCCGTTCGGGCATACCCTGGCCTGCGGGACTCCGTTCGGGCCTATTCTGGCCTGCGGGACTCTGTTTGGCCCTATGCTTGCCTGCAGGAATCTCTGTTCCGGCCTATTGTGGCCTGCAGGACTCTCCGTTCGGGCCTATTCTGGCCTACGGGCCTCTGTTTGGGCCTATGCTTGCCTACGGGAATCTCCGTTCAGGCGTATGCTGGCCTGCGGTATTCTCAATTTGGGCATATTCTCTCGCCTCCGGGACTTTCCTTTGGGCCTCTTCTCGCCTGCGCATCTCTCCGTTCGGGCCTATTCTTGCCTGCGGGACTCTCCGTTCCGGCCTATTCTTGCCTGCGGGTCTCTCCGTTCGGGACAATTCTGACCTGCAAAACTCTCCGTTCGGACCTAATCTAGCCTCTGGGAGTCTCCTTTGGGGTCTCCTGTTGCGTGCGGGGCTGCTCCATTCCAGCCTTTTGTGCTTACGGAGCTCCGATATTCGGTCCTGTTCTAGCATGCGGAGCTCCGCTACTCAGGCCTGATTGTGCGTGCGGGGCTCCGCTACTCGGGCCTGTTGGTGCATGCGGGGCTCCACTACTTGGGCCTGTTCTTGCATGCGGGGCTCCGCTACTCGGGTCTGTTCGTGCTTGCAGGGCTCTGCTACTCGGGCCTGTTCGTGCGTGCGGGGATCCGCTATTCAGGCCTGATAGTGTGTGCGGGGCTCCTCTATTCAGGCCTGTCCTTCCCTGCGGGACTCTATTCGGGCCTATACTTCCCTGCGGGACTCTCTTCGGGCCTATTCTGGCCTGCGAGACCCTCGGTTCGCCCCTATCGTGGTCTGCGGGACCCTCGTTCGGGCCCATTTTCGCCTTCGAGACCCTCCGTTCGGGCCTATTCTTGTGAGCGGGTCTCTATTCGGGCCTATTTTTGCCTAAGGGCTCCTCTATTCGGGCCTATTCTGGCCTGCGGGACTCTCCGTTCGGGCCTATTCTCACCTGGGGAACTCTCCGTTCGGGCCTTTCTGGCCTTCGGGACTCTGTTCGGGTCTCTTCTTGCCAGCGGGTCTCTTCGTTTGGGCCTATTCTTGCCTGCAGGACTCTGTTCGGGCCTCTTCTTGCCTGCACAGCCCCTCTACTCGGGCCTCTTTTTGCCTGCGGGACTCTGTCCAGGCCTATTGTTGCCCCCGGAAAACTCCGTTCGGTCCTATTCTGGCTTGTGGGACTCTGTTCGGGCCTATGCTTGCCTGCGGGAATCTCCTTTCAGGGTTATGCTGACCTGTGGGATTCTCAGTTTGGGCGTATTCTCGCCTGCAGGACATCTCTTCGGGCCTATTCTCGCCCGCGGGACCCTCCGTTCGGTCGTTTCTGGCCTGCGGGACTCTCCATTCGGGCCTAATCTTGGGAGCGGGAGCGGGACTCTACTCGGGCCTATTCTTGCCTAGGGGCCTCTTCTATTCGTGCTTCTTCTTGCCAGTGGGACTCTGTTCAGGCCCGTTCTTGCCTGCAGGATTCTGCGTTCGGGCTTATTCTTGCTTGCCGGACAGTGTTCGGGCGTCTTGTTGCCTGCACGGCTCCTCTACTCGGGCCTCATTTTGCCTTCGGGACACCGTTCGGGTCTATTCTTGGTCCGGGAATCTCCGTTCGGGCCTATGCTCGCCTGCTGGACTCTGTTCGGGCCTATGCTTGCCTGCGGGAATGACCGTTCGGGCCTATGTTTCCCTGCGGGACTGACCGTTCGGGCCTTTCTGACCTTCGGGACTCTGTTCGTGTCTCTTCTTGCCAGCGGGGCTCTTCGTTTGGGCCTATTCTTGCCTGCAGAACTCTGTTCGGGCCTCTTCTTGCCTGCACAGCCCCTCTACTCGGGCCTATTTTTGCCTGCGGGTCTCTGTCCAGGCCTATTGTTGCCCCCGGAAAACTCCGTTCGGTCCTATTCTGGCTTGTGGGACTCTGGTCGGGCCTATGCTTGCCTGCGGGAATCTCCTTTCAGGGTTATGCTGACCTGTGGGATTCTCAGTTTGGGCGTATTCTCGCCTGCAGGACATCTCTTCGGGCCTATTCTCGCCCGCGGGACCCTCCGTTCGGTCGTTTCTGGCCTGCGGGACTCTCCGTTCGGGCCTAATCTTGCCTGCAGGATTCTGCGTTCGGGCTTACTCTTGCTTGTCGGACAGGGTTCGGGCGTCTTCTTGCCTGCACGGCTCCTCTACTCGGGCCTCATTTTGCCTTCGGGACACCGTTCGGGTCTATTCTTGGTCCGGGAATCTCCGTTCGGGCCTATGCTGGCCTGCTGGACTCTGTTCGGGCCTATGCTTGCCTGCGGGAATGACCGTTCGGGCCTATGTTGGCCTGCGGAACTCTCCGTTCGGGCCATTCTGGCCTGCGGGACTCTCCGTTCGGGCCTATTCTCTGGAGCGGGACTTTACTCGGGCCTATTCTTGCCTCCGGGCCTCCTCTATTCTTGCCTATTCTTGCCTCCGGGAATCTCCGTTCTGGCCTGTTCGGGCCTGCGGGACTCTGTTCGGGCCTATGCTTGCCTGCAGGAATCTCTGTTCCGCCCTACTCTGGCCTGCGGGACTCTCCGTTCAGGCCTATTCTGGCCTGCGGGACTCTGTTCGGGCCTATTCTTGCTCCGGGAATCGCCGGTCGGGCGTACCCTGGCTTGCAGGACTCTGTTCGGGCCTATGCTTGCCTGCAGGAATCTCTGTTCTGGCCTATTCTGGCCTGCAGGACTCTCCGTTCGGGCCTATTCTGGCCTGCAGGACTCTGTTTGGGCCTATGCTTGCCTACGGGAATCTCCGTTCAGGCGTATGCTGGCCTGCGGGTCTCTCCATTCGGGCCTATTCTTGCCTGCGGGACTCTCCGTTTGGGCGTATCCTTGCCTGCGGGACTCTGTTCGGGCCTCTTCTTGCCCGCACGGCTCCTCTACTCGGGCCTATTTTTGCCTGTGGGACTCTATTGGGGCCTATTCTTGCCTCCGACAATCTCCGTTCGGGCCTATTCTGGCCTGCGGGACTCTTCGTTCGGGCCTAGGCTTCCCTTTGGCAATCTCCGTTCAGGCGTATGCTGGCCTGCGGGACTCTGTCGGGCCTTTGGTTGCTTTCGGAAATCCCCGTTCTGGCCTATTCTGGCCTGCGGAATACTGTTCGGGGCTATTCTTGCTCCGGGAATCTCTGTTCGGGACTATTCTGGCCTGTGGGACTCTGTTCGGGCCCATGCCTGCCTGCGGGGCTCTCTGTTCAGGCCTTTTTCGCCTACGGGACTCTCCGTTCGGGCCTATTCTCTGGAGCGGGACTTTAGTCGGGCCTACTCTTGCCTACGGGGCTCCTCTATTCTTGCCTCTGGGATTCTGTTCGGGCCTATTCTTGTCTGCGGGACTCTCCGTTTGAGCCTATTGTTGCCTGTGGGTTCTCCGTTCAGGGCTACTCTTGCCAGCGGGACTCTGTTCGTGCCTCATCTTGCCTGCATGGCTGCTCTACTCGGGCCTACTCTTGCCTGCGGGACTCTGTTCGGGCCTATCCTTGCTCTGGGAATCTCCGTTCGGGCATACCCTGGCCTGCGGGACTCCGTTCGGGCCTATTCTGGCCTGCGGGACTCTGTTTGGGCCTATGCTTGCCTACGGGAATCTCCGTTCAGGCGTATGCTGGCCTGCGGTATTCTCAATTTGGGCATATTCTCTCGCCTCCGGGACTTTCCTTTGGGCCTATTCTCGCCTGTGCAACTCTCCGTTCGGGCCTATTCTTGCCTGCGGGACTCTCCGTTCCGGCCTATTCTTGCCTGCGGGTCTCTCCGTTCGGGACAAATCTGACCTGCAAAACTCTCCGTTCGGACCTAATCTAGCGTCTGGGAGTCTCCTTTGGGGTCTCCTGTTGCGTGCGGGGCTGCTCCATTCCAGCCTTTTGTGCTTACGGAGCTCCGATAATCGGTCCTGTTCTAGCATGCGGAGCTCCGCTACTCAGGCCTGATTGTGCGTGCGGGGCTCCGCTACTCGGGCCTGTTGGTGCATGCGGGGCTCCACTACTTGGGCCTGTTCTTGCATGCGGGGCTCCGCTACTCGGGTCTGTTCGTGCTTGCAGGTTTCTGCTACTCGGGCCTGTTCGTGCGTGCGGGGATCCGCTATTCAGGCCTGATAGTGTGTGCTGGGCTCCTCTATTCAGGCCTGTCCTTCCCTGCGGGACTCTATTCGGGCCTATACTTCCCTGCGGGACTCTGTTCGGGCCTATTCTGGCCTGCGAGACCCTCCGTTCGCCCCTATCGTGGTCTGCGGGACCCTCGTTCGGGCCCATTCTCGCCTTCGAGACCCTCTGTTCGGGCTTTTCTGGCCTGCGGGACTCTCCGTTCGGGCCTATTCTTGTGAGCGGGTCTCTATTCCGGCCTATTTTTGCCTAAGGGCTCCTCTATTCGGGCCTATTCTGGCCTGCGGGACTCTCCGTTCGGGCCTATTCTCACCTGGGGAACTCTCCGTTCGGACCTTTCTGACCTTCGGGACTCGGTTCGGGTCTCTTCTTGCCAGTGGGGCTCTTCGTTTGGGCCTATTCTTGCCTGCAGGACTCTGTTCGGGCCTCTTCTTGCCTGCACAGCCCCTCTACTCGGGCCTCTTTTTGCCTGCGGGACTCTGTCCAGGCCTATTGTTGCCCCCGGAAAACTCCGTTCGGTCCTATTCTGGCTTGTGGGACTCTGTTCGGGCCTATGCTTGCCTGGGGGAATCTCCTTTCAGGGTTATGCTGACCTGTGGGATTCTCAGTTTGGGCGTATTCTCGCCTGCAGGACATCTCTTCGGGCCTATTCTCGCCCGCGGGACCCTCCGTTCGGTCGTTTCTGGCCTGCGGGACTCTCCGTTCGGGCCTAATCTTGCCTGCAGGATTCTGCGTTCGGGCTTACTCTTGCTTGCCGGACAGGGTTCGGGCGTCTTCTTGCCTGCACGGCTCCTCTACTCGGGCCTCATTTTGCCTTCGGGACACCGTTCGGGTCTATTCTTGGTCCGGGAATCTCCGTTCGGGCCTATGCTGGCCTGCTGGACTCTGTTCGGGCCTATGCTTGCCTGCGGGAATGACCGTTCGGGCCTATGTTGGCCTGCGGGACTCTCCGTTCGGGCCTTTCTGGCCTGCGGGACTCTCCGTTCGGGACTATTCTCTGGAGCGGGACTTTACTCGGGCCTATTCTTGCCTCCGGGCCTCCTCTATTCTTGCCTATTCTTGCCTCCGGGAATCTCCGTTCTGGCCTGTTCGGGCCTGCGGGACTCTGTTCGGGCCTATGCTTGCCTGCAGGAATCTCTGTTCCGCCCTACTCTGGCCTGCGGGACTCTCCGTTCGGGCCTATTCTGGCCTGCGGGACTCTGTTCGGGCCTATTCTTGCTCCGGGAATCGCCGGTCGGGCGTACCCTGGCTTGCGGGACTCTGTTCGGGCCTATGCTTGCCTGCAGGAATCTCTGTTCTGGCCTATTCTGGCCTGCAGGACTCTCCGTTCGGGCCTATTCTGGCCTGCAGGACTCTGTTTGGGCCTATGCTTGCCTACGGGAATCTCCGTTCAGGCGTATGCTGGCCTGCGGGTCTCTCTGTTCGGGCCTATTCTTGCCTGCGGGTCTCTCCGTTCGTGCCTATTCTTGCCTGCGGGACTCTCCGTTTGGGCGTATCCTTGCCTGCGGGACTCTGTTCGGGCCTCTTCTTGCCCGCACGGCTCCTCTACTCGGGCCTATTTTTGCCTGTGGGACTCTATTGGGGCCTATTCTTGCCTCCGACAATCTCCGTTCGGGCCTATTCTGGCCTGCGGGACTCTTCGTTCGGGCCTAGGCTTCCCTTTGGCAATCTCCGTTCAGGCGTATGCTGGCCTGCGGGACTCTGTTCGGGCCTTTGGTTGCTTTCGGAAATCCCTGTTCTGGCCTGCGGAATTCTGTTCGGGGCTATTCTTGCTCCGGGAATCTCTGTTCGGGACTATTCTGGCCTGTGGGACTCTGTTCGGGCCCATGCCTGCCTGCGGGGCTCTCTGTTCAGGCCTTTTTCGCCTACGGGACTCTCCGTTCGGGCCTATTCTCTGGAGCGGGACTTTAGTCGGGCCTACTCTTGCCTACGGGGCTCCTCTATTCTTGCCTCTGGGATTCTGTTCGGGCCTATTCTTGTCTGCGGGACTCTCCGTTTGAGCCTATTCTTGCCTGTGGGTTCTCCGTTCAGGGCTACTCTTGCCAGCGGGACTCTGTTCGTGCCTCATCTTGCCTGCATGGCTGCTCTACTCGGGCCTACTCTTGCCTGTGGGACTCTGTTCGGGCCTATCCTTGCTCTGGGAATCTCCGTTCGGGCATACCCTGGCCTGCGGGACTCCGTTCGGGCCTATTCTGGCCTGCGGGACTCTGTTTGGCCCTATGCTTGCCTGCAGGAATCTCTGTTCCGGCCTATTGTGGCCTGCAGGACTCTCCGTTCGGGCCTATTCTGGCCTACGGGCCTCTGTTTGGGCCTATGCTTGCCTACGGGAATCTCCGTTCAGGCGTATGCTGGCCTGCGGTATTCTCAATTTGGGCATATTCTCTCGCCTCCGGGACTTTCCTTTGGGCCTCTTCTCGCCTGCGCATCTCTCCGTTCGGGCCTATTCTTGCCTGCGGGACTCTCCGTTCCGGCCTATTCTTGCCTGCGGGTCTCTCCGTTCGGGACAATTCTGACCTGCAAAACTCTCCGTTCGGACCTAATCTAGCCTCTGGGAGTCTCCTTTGGGGTCTCCTGTTGCGTGCGGGGCTGCTCCATTCCAGCCTTTTGTGCTTACGGAGCTCCGATATTCGGTCCTGTTCTAGCATGCGGAGCTCCGCTACTCAGGCCTGATTGTGCGTGCGGGGCTCCGCTACTCGGGCCTGTTGGTGCATGCGGGGCTCCACTACTTGGGCCTGTTCTTGCATGCGGGGCTCCGCTACTCGGGTCTGTTCGTGCTTGCAGGGCTCTGCTACTCGGGCCTGTTCGTGCGTGCGGGGATCCGCTATTCAGGCCTGATAGTGTGTGCGGGGCTCCTCTATTCAGGCCTGTCCTTCCCTGCGGGACTCTATTCGGGCCTATACTTCCCTGCGGGACTCTGTTCGGGCCTATTCTGGCCTGCGAGACCCTCGGTTCGCCCCTATCGTGGTCTGCGGGACCCTCGTTCGGGCCCATTCTCGCCTTCGAGACCCTCCGTTCGGGCCTATTCTTGTGAGCGGGTCTCTATTCGGGCCTATTTTTGCCTAAGGGCTCCTCTATTCGGGCCTATTCTGGCCTGCGGGACTCTCCGTTCGGGCCTATTCTCACCTGGGGAACTCTCCGTTCGGGCCTTTCTGGCCTTCGGGACTCTGTTCGGGTCTCTTCTTGCCAGCGGGGCTCTTCGTTTGGGCCTATTCTTGCCTGCAGGACTCTGTTCGGGCCTCTTCTTGCCTGCACAGCCCCTCTACTCGGGCCTCTTTTTGCCTGCGGGACTCTGTCCAGGCCTATTGTTGCCCCCGGAAAACTCCGTTCGGTCCTATTCTGGCTTGTGGGACTCTGTTCGGGCCTATGCTTGCCTGCGGGAATCTCCTTTCAGGGTTATGCTGACCTGTGGGATTCTCAGTTTGGGCGTATTCTCGCCTGCAGGACATCTCTTCGGGCCTATTCTCGCCCGCGGGACCCTCCGTTCGGTCGTTTCTGGCCTGCGGGACTCTCCATTCGGGCCTAATCTTGGGAGCGGGAGCGGGACTCTACTCGGGCCTATTCTTGCCTAGGGGCCTCTTCTATTCGTGCTTCTTCTTGCCAGTGGGACTCTGTTCAGGCCCGTTCTTGCCTGCAGGATTCTGCGTTCGGGCTTATTCTTGCTTGCCGGACAGTGTTCGGGCGTCTTGTTGCCTGCACGGCTCCTCTACTCGGGCCTCATTTTGCCTTCGGGACACCGTTCGGGTCTATTCTTGGTCCGGGAATCTCCGTTCGGGCCTATGCTCGCCTGCTGGACTCTGTTCGGGCCTATGCTTGCCTGCGGGAATGACCGTTCGGGCCTATGTTTCCCTGCGGGACTGACCGTTCGGGCCTTTCTGACCTTCGGGACTCTGTTCGTGTCTCTTCTTGCCAGCGGGGCTCTTCGTTTGGGCCTATTCTTGCCTGCAGAACTCTGTTCGGGCCTCTTCTTGCCTGCACAGCCCCTCTACTCGGGCCTCTTTTTGCCTGCGGGTCTCTGTCCAGGCCTATTGTTGCCCCCGGAAAACTCCGTTCGGTCCTATTCTGGCTTGTGGGACTCTGTTCGGGCCTATGCTTGCCTGCGGGAATCTCCTTTCAGGGTTATGCTGACCTGTGGGATTCTCAGTTTGGGCGTATTCTCGCCTGCAGGACATCTCTTCGGGCCTATTCTCGCCCGCGGGACCCTCCGTTCGGTCGTTTCTGGCCTGCGGGACTCTCCGTTCGGGCCTAATCTTGCCTGCAGGATTCTGCGTTCGGGCTTACTCTTGCTTGCCGGACAGGGTTCGGGCGTCTTCTTGCCTGCACGGCTCCTCTACTCGGGCCTCATTTTGCCTTCGGGACACCGTTCGGGTCTATTCTTGGTCCGGGAATCTCCGTTCGGGCCTATGCTGGCCTGCTGGACTCTGTTCGGGCCTATGCTTGCCTGCGGGAATGACCGTTCGGGCCTATGTTGGCCTGCGGGACTCTCCGTTCGGGCCATTCTGGCCTGCGGGACTCTCCGTTCGGGCCTATTCTCTGGAGCGGGACTTTACTCGGGCCTATTCTTGCCTCCGGGCCTCCTCTATTCTTGCCTATTCTTGCCTCCGGGAATCTCCGTTCTGGCCTGTTCGGGCCTGCGGGACTCTGTTCGGGCCTATGCTTGCCTGCAGGAATCTCTGTTCCGCCCTACTCTGGCCTGCGGGACTCTCCGTTCAGGCCTATTCTGGCCTGCGGGACTCTGTTCGGGCCTATTCTTGCTCCGGGAATCGCCGGTCGGGCGTACCCTGGCTTGCGGGACTCTGTTCGGGCCTATGCTTGCCTGCAGGAATCTCTGTTCTGGCCTATTCTGGCCTGCAGGACTCTCCGTTCGGGCCTATTCTGGCCTGCAGGACTCTGTTTGGGCCTATGCTTGCCTACGGGAATCTCCGTTCAGGCGTATGCTGGCCTGCGGGTCTCTCTGTTCGGGCCTATTCTTGCCTGCGGGACTCTCCGTTTGGGCGTATCCTTGCCTGCGGGACTCTGTTCGGGCCTCTTCTTGCCCGCACGGCTCCTCTATTCGGGCCTATTTTTGCCTGTGGGACTCTATTGGGGCCTATTCTTCCCTCCGACAATCTCCGTTCGGGCCTATTCTGGCCTGCGGGACTCTTCGTTCGGGCCTAGGCTTCCCTTTGGCAATCTCCGTTCAGGCGTATGCTGGCCTGCGGGACTCTGTTCGGGCCTTTGGTTGCTTTCGGAAATCCCCGTTCTGGCCTATTCTGGCCTGCGGAATTCTGTTCTGGGCTATTCTTGCTCCGGGAATCTCTGTTCGGGACTATTCTGGCCTGTGGGACTCTGTTCGGGCCCATGCCTGCCTGCGGGGCTCTCTGTTCAGGCCTTTTTCGCCTACGGGACTCTCCGTTCGGGCCTATTCTCTGGAGTGGGACTTTAGTCGGGCCTACTCTTGCCTACGGGGCTCCTCTATTCTTGCCTCTGGGATTCTGTTCGGGCCTATTCTTGTCTGCGGGACTCTCCGTTTGAGCCTATTCTTGCCTGTGGGTTCTCCGTTCAGGGCTACTCTTGCCAGCGGGACTCTGTTCGTGCCTCATCTTGCCTGCATGGCTGCTCTACTCGGGCCTACTCTTGCCTGTGGGACTCTGTTCGGGCCTATCCTTGCTCTGGGAATCTCCGTTCGGGCATACCCTGGCCTGCGGGACTCCGTTCGGGCCTATTCTGGCCTGCGGGACTCTGTTTGGCCCTATGCTTGCCTGCAGGAATCTCTGTTCCGGCCTATTGTGGCCTGCAGGACTCTCCGTTCGGGCCTATTCTGGCCTACGGGCCTCTGTTTGGGCCTATGCTTGCCTACGGGAATCTCCGTTCAGGCGTATGCTGGCCTGCGGTATTCTCAATTTGGGCATATTCTCTCGCCTCCGGGACTTTCCTTTGGGCCTCTTCTCGCCTGCGCATCTCTCCGTTCGGGCCTATTCTTGCCTGCGGGACTCTCCGTTCCGGCCTATTCTTGCCTGCGGGTCTCTCCGTTCGGGACAATTCTGACCTGCAAAACTCTCCGTTCGGACCTAATCTAGCCTCTGGGAGTCTCCTTTGGGGTCTCCTGTTGCGTGCGGGGCTGCTCCATTCCAGCCTTTTGTGCTTACGGAGCTCCGATATTCGGTCCTGTTCTAGCATGCGGAGCTCCGCTACTCAGGCCTGATTGTGCGTGCGGGGCTCCGCTACTCGGGCCTGTTGGTGCATGCGGGGCTCCACTACTTGGGCCTGTTCTTGCATGCGGGGCTCCGCTACTCGGGTCTGTTCGTGCTTGCAGGGCTCTGCTACTCGGGCCTGTTCGTGCGTGCGGGGCTCCGCTATTCAGGCCTGATAGTGTGTGCGGGGCTCCTCTATTCAGGCCTGTCCTTCCCTGCGGGACTCTATTCGGGCCTATACTTCCCTGCGGGACTCTCTTCGGGCCTATTCTGGCCTGCGAGACCCTCCGTTCGCCCCTATCGTGGTCTGCGGGACCCTCGTTCGGGCCCATTCTCGCCTTCGAGACCCTCCGTTCGGGCCTATTCTTGTGAGCGGGTCTCTATTCGGGCCTATTTTTGCCTAAGGGCTCCTCTATTCGGGCCTATTCTGGCCTGCGGGACTCTCCGTTCGGGCCTATTCTCACCTGGGGAACTCTCCGTTCGGGCCTTTCTGGCCTTCGGGACTCTGTTCGGGTCTCTTCTTGCCAGCGGGGCTCTTCGTTTGGGCCTATTCTTGCCTGCAGGACTCTGTTCGGGCCTCTTCTTGCCTGCACAGCCCCTCTACTCGGGCCTCTTTTTGCCTGCGGGACTCTGTCCAGGCCTATTGTTGCCCCCGGAAAACTCCGTTCGGTCCTATTCTGGCTTGTGGGACTCTGTTCGGGCCTATGCTTGCCTGCGGGAATCTCCTTTCAGGGTTATGCTGACCTGTGGGATTCTCAGTTTGGGCGTATTCTCGCCTGCAGGACATCTCTTCGGGCCTATTCTCGCCCGCGGGACCCTCCGTTCGGTCGTTTCTGGCCTGCGGGACTCTCCATTCGGGCCTAATCTTGGGAGCGGGAGCGGGACTCTACTCGGGCCTATTCTTGCCTAGGGGCCTCTTCTATTCGTGCTTCTTCTTGCCAGTGGGACTCTGTTCAGGCCCGTTCTTGCCTGCAGGATTCTGCGTTCGGGCTTATTCTTGCTTGCCGGACAGTGTTCGGGCGTCTTCTTGCCTGCACGGCTCCTCTACTCGGGCCTCATTTTGCCTTCGGGACACCGTTCGGGTCTATTCTTGGTCCGGGAATCTCCGTTCGGGCCTATGCTCGCCTGCTGGACTCTGTTCGGGCCTATGCTTGCCTGCGGGAATGACCGTTCGGGCCTATGTTTCCCTGCGGGACTGACCGTTCCAGCCTTTCTGACCTTCGGGACTCTGTTCGTGTCTCTTCTTGCCAGCGGGGCTCTTCGTTTGGGCCTATTCTTGCCTGCAGAACTCTGTTCGGGCCTCTTCTTGCCTGCACAGCCCCTCTACTCGGGCTTATTTTTGCCTGCGGGTCTCTGTCCAGGCCTATTGTTGCCCCCGGAAAACTCCGTTCGGTCCTATTCTGGCTTGTGGGACTCTGTTCGGGCCTATGCTTGCCTGCGGGAATCTCCTTTCAGGGTTATGCTGACCTGTGGGATTCTCAGTTTGGGCGTATTCTCGCCTGCAGGACATCTCTTCGGGCCTATTCTCGCCCGCGGGACCCTCCGTTCGGTCGTTTCTGGCCTGCGGGACTCTCCGTTCGGGCCTAATCTTGCCTGCAGGATTCTGCGTTCGGGCTTACTCTTGCTTGCCGGACAGGGTTCGGGCGTCTTCTTGCCTGCACGGCTCCTCTACTCGGGCCTCATTTTGCCTTCGGGACACCGTTCGGGTCTATTCTTGGTCCGGGAATCTCCGTTCGGGCCTATGCTCGCCTGCTGGACTCTGTTCGGGCCTATGCTTGCCTGCGGAAATGACCGTTCGGGCCTATGTTGGCCTGCGGGACTCTCCGTTCGGGCCATTCTGGCCTGCGGGACTCTCCGTTCGGGCCTATTCTCTGGAGCGGGACTTTACTCGGGCCTATTCTTGCCTCCGGGCCTCCTCTATTCTTGCCTATTCTTGCCTCCGGGAATCTCCGTTCTGGCCTGTTCGGGCCTGCAGGACTCTGTTCGGGCCTATGCTTGCCTGCAGGAATCTCTGTTCCGCCCTACTCTGGCCTGCGGGACTCTCCGTTCGGGCCTATTCTGGCCTGCGGGACTCTGTTCGGGGCTATTCTTGCTCCGGGAATCGCCGGTCGGGCGTACCCTGGCTTGCAGGACTCTGTTAGGGCCTATGCTTGCCTGCAGGAATCTCTGTTCTGGCCTATTCTGGCCTGCAGGACTCTCCGTTCGGGCCTATTCTGGCCTGCAGGACTCTGTTTGGGCCTATGCTTGCCTACGGGAATCTCCGTTCAGGCGTATGCTGGCCTGCGGGTCTCTCCGTTCGGGCCTATTCTTGCCTGCGGGACTCTCCGTTTGGGCGTATCCTTGCCTGCGGGACTCTGTTCGGGCCTCTTCTTGCCCGCACGGCTCCTCTACTCGGGCCTATTTTTGCCTGTGGGACTCTATTGGGGCCTATTCTTGCCTCCGACAATCTCCGTTCGGGCCTATTCTGGCCTGCGGGACTCTTCGTTCGGGCCTAGGCTTCCCTTTGGCAATCTCCGTTCAGGCGTATGCTGGCCTGCGGGACTCTGTTCGGGCCTTTGGTTGCTTTCGGAAATCCCCGTTCTGGCCTATTCTGGCCTGCGGAATACTGTTCGGGGCTATTCTTGCTCCGGGAATCTCTGTTCGGGACTATTCTGGCCTGTGGGACTCTGTTCGGGCCCATGTCTGCCTGCGGGGCTCTCTGTTCAGGCCTTTTACGCCTACGGGACTCTCCGTTCGGGCCTATTCTCTGGAGCGGGACTTTAGTCGGGCCTACTCTTGCCTACGGGGCTCCTCTATTCTTGCCTCTGGGATTCTGTTCGGGCCTATTCTTGTCTGCGGGACTCTCCGTTTGAGCCTATTCTTGCCTGTGGGTTCTCCGTTCAGGGCCACTCTTGCCAGCGGGACTCAGTTCGTGCCTCATCTTGCCTGCATGGCTGCTCTACTCGGGCCTACTCTTGCCTGCGGGACTCTGTTCGGGCCTATCCTTGCTCTGGGAATCTCCGTTCGGGCATACCCTGGCCTGCGGGAGTCCGTTCGGGCCTATTCTGGCCTGCGGGACTCTGTTTGGGCCTATGCTTGCCTACGGGAATCTCTGTTCAGGCGTATGCTGGCCTGCGGTATTCTCAATTTGGGCATATTCTCTCGCCTCCGGGACTTTCCTTTGGGCCTATTCTCGCCTGTGCAACTCTCCGTTCGGGCCTATTCTTGCCTGCGGGACTCTCCGTTCCGGCCTATTCTTGCCTGCGGGTCTCTCCGTTCGGGACAATTCTGACCTGCAAAACTCTCCGTTCGGACCTAATCTAGCGTCTGGGAGTCTCCTTTGGGGTCTCCTGTTGCGTGCGGGGCTGCTCCATTCCAGCCTTTTGTGCTTACGGAGCTCCGATAATCGGTCCTGTTCTAGCATGCGGAGCTCCGCTACTCAGGCCTGATTGTGCGTGCGGGGCTCCGCTACTCGGGCCTGTTGGTGCATGCGGGGCTCCACTACTTGGGCCTGTTCTTGCATGCGTGGCTCCGCTACTCGGGTCTGTTCGTGCTTTCAGGTTTCTGCTACTCGGGCCTGTTCGTGCGTGCGGGGATCCGCTATTCAGGCCTGATAGTGTGTGCTGGGCTCCTCTATTCAGGCCTGTCCTTCCCTGCGGGACTCTATTCGGGCCTATACTTCCCTGCGGGACTCTGTTCGGGCCTATTCTGGCCTGCGAGACCCTCCGTTCGCCCCTATCGTGGTCTGCGGGACCCTCGTTCGGGCCCATTCTCGCCTTCGAGACCCTCTGTTCGGGCTTTTCTGGCCTGCGGGACTCTCCGTTCGGGCCTATTCTTGTGAGCGGGTCTCTATTCCGGCCTATTTTTGCCTAAGGGCTCCTCTATTCGGGCCTATTCTGGCCTGCGGGACTCTCCGTTCGGGCCTATTCTCACCTGGGGAACTCTCCGTTCGGACCTTTCTGACCTTCGGGACTCGGTTCGGGTCTCTTCTTGCCAGCGGGGCTCTTCGTTTGGGCCTATTCTTGCCTGCAGGACTCTGTTCGGGCCTCTTCTTGCCTGCACAGCCCCTCTACTCGGGCCTATTTTTGCCTGCGGGACTCTGTCCAGGCCTATTGTTGCCCCCGGAAAACTCCGTTCGGTCCTATTCTGGCTTGTGGGACTCTGTTCGGGCCTATGCTTGCCTGGGGGAATCTCCTTTCAGGGTTATGCTGACCTGTGGGATTCTCAGTTTGGGCGTATTCTCGCCTGCAGGACATCTCTTCGGGCCTATTCTCGCCCGCGGGACCCTCCGTTCGGTCGTTTCTGGCCTGCGGGACTCTCCGTTCGGGCCTAATCTTGCCTGCAGGATTCTGCGTTCGGGCTTACTCTTGCTTGCCGGACAGGGTTCGGGCGTCTTCTTGCCTGCACGGCTCCTCTACTCGGGCCTCATTTTGCCTTCGGGACACCGTTCGGGTCTATTCTTGGTCCGGGAATCTCCGTTCGGGCCTATGCTGGCCTGCTGGACTCTGTTCGGGCCTATGCTTGCCTGCGGGAATGACCGTTCGGGCCTATGTTGGCCTGCGGGACTCTCCGTTCGGGCCTTTCTGGCCTGCGGGACACTCCGTTCGGGACTATTCTCTGGAGCGGGACTTTACTCGGGCCTATTCTTGCCTCCGGGCCTCCTCTATTCTTGCCTATTCTTGCCTCCGGGAATCTCCGTTCTGGCCTGTTCGGGCCTGCGGGACTCTGTTCGGGCCTATGCTTGCCTGCAGGAATCTCTGTTCCGCCCTACTCTGGCCTGCGGGACTCTCCGTTCGGGCCTATTCTGGCCTGCGGGACTCTGTTCGGGGCTATTCTTGCTCCGGGAATCGCCGGTCGGGCGTACCCTGGCTTGCGGGACTCTGTTCGGGCCTATGCTTGCCTGCAGGAATCTCTGTTCTGGCCTATTCTGGCCTGCAGGACTCTCCGTTCGGGCCTATTCTGGCCTGCAGGACTCTGTTTGGGCCTATGCTTGCCTACGGGAATCTCCGTTGAGGCGTATGCTGGCCTGCGGGTCTCTCTGTTCGGGCCTATTCTTGCCTGCGGGTCTCTCCGTTCGTGCCTATTCTTGCCTGCGGGACTCTCCGTTTGGGCGTATCCTTGCCTGCGGGACTCTGTTCGGGCCTCTTCTTGCCCGCACGGCTCCTCTACTCGGGCCTATTTTTGCCTGTGGGACTCTATTCGGGCCTATTCTTGCCTCCGACAATCTCCGTTCGGGCCTATTCTGGCCTGCGGGACTCTTCGTTCGGGCCTAGGCTTCCCTTTGGCAATCTCCGTTCAGGCGTATGCTGGCCTGCGGGACTCTGTTCGGGCCTTTGGTTGCTTTCGGAAATCCCCGTTCTGGCCTGCGGAATTCTGTTCTGGGCTATTCTTGCTCCGGGAATCTCTGTTCGGGACTATTCTGGCCTGTGGGACTCTGTTCGGGCCCATGCCTGCCTGCGGGGCTCTCTGTTCAGGCCTTTTTCGCCTACGGGACTCTCCGTTCGGGCCTATTCTCTGGAGCGGGACTTTAGTCGGGCCTACTCTTGCCTACGGGGCTCCTCTATTCTTGCCTCTGGGATTCTGTTCGGGCCTATTCTTGTCTGCGGGACTCTCCGTTTGAGCCTATTCTTGCCTGTGGGTTCTCCGTTCAGGGCTACTCTTGCCAGCGGGACTCTGTTCGTGCCTCATCTTGCCTGCATGGCTGCTCTACTCGGGCCTACTCTTGCCTGCGGGACTCTGTTCGGGCCTATCCTTGCTCTGGGAATCTCCGTTCGGGCATACCCTGGCCTGCGGGACTCCGTTCGGGCCTATTCTGGCCTGCGGGACTCTGTTTGGGCCTATGCTTGCCTGCAGGAATCTCTGTTCCGGCCTATTGTGGCCTGCAGGACTCTCCGTTCGGGCCTATTCTGGCCTACGGGCCTCTGTTTGGGCGTATGCTTGCCTACGGGAATCTCCGTTCAGGCGTATGCTGGCCTGCGGTATTCTCAATTTGGGCATATTCTCTCGCCTCCGGGACTTTCCTTTGGGCCTATTCTCGCCTGCGCATCTCTCCGTTCGGGCCTATTCTTGCCTGCGGGACTCTCCGTTCCGGCCTATTCTTGCCTGCCGGTCTCTCCGTTCCGGACAATTCTGACCTGCAAAACTCTCCGTTCGGACCTAATCTAGCGTCTGGGAGTCTCCTTTGGGGTCTCCTGTTGCGTGCGGGGCTGCTCCATTCCAGCCTTTTGTGCTTACGGAGCTCCGATATTCGGTCCTGTTCTAGCATGCGGAGCTCCGCTACTCAGGCCTGATTGTGCGTGCGGGGCTCCGCTACTCGGGCCTGTTGGTGCATGCGGGGCTCCACTACTTGGGCCTGTTCTTGCATGCGGGGCTCCGCTACTCGGGTCTGTTCGTGCTTGCAGGGCTCTGCTACTCGGGCCTGTTCGTGCGTGCGGGGATCCGCTATTCAGGCCTGATAGTGTGTGCGGGGCTCCTCTATTCAGGCCTGTCCTTCCCTGCGGGACTCTATTCGGGCCTATACTTCCCTGCGGGACTCTGTTCGGGCCTATTCTGGCCTGCGAGACCCTCGGTTCGCCCCTATCGTGGTCTGCGGGACCCTCGTTCGGGCCCATTCTCGCCTTCGAGACCCTCCGTTCGGGCCTATTCTTGTGAGCGGGTCTCTATTCGGGCCTATTTTTGCCTAAGGGCTCCTCTATTCGGGCCTATTGTGGCCTGCGGGACTCTCCGTTCGGGCCTATTCTCACCTGGGGAACTCTCCGTTCGGGCCTTTCTGGCCTTCGGGACTCTGTTCGGGTCTCTTCTTGCCAGCGGGGCTCTTCGTTTGGGCCTCTTCTTGCCTGCAGAACTCTGTTCGGGCCTCTTCTTGCCTGCACAGCCCCTCTACTCGGGCCTATTTTTGCCTGCGGGACTCTGTCCAGGCCTATTGTTGCCCCCGGAAAACTCCGTTCGGTCCTATTCTGGCTTGTGGGACTCTGTTCGGGCCTATGCTTGCCTGCGGGAATCTCCTTTCAGGGTTATGCTGACCTGTGGGATTCTCAGTTTGGGCGTATTCTCGCCTGCAGGACATCTCTTCGGGCCTATTCTCGCCCGCGGGACCCTCCGTTCGGTCGTTTCTTGCCTGCGGGACTCTCCGTTCGGGCCTATTCTCTGGAGCGGGACTTTACTCGGGCCTATTCTTGCCTCCGGGCCTCCTCTATTCTTGCCTATTCTTTCCTCTGGGAATCTCCGTTCTGGCCTGTTCGGGCCTGCGGGACTCTGTTCGGGCCTATGCTTGCCTGCAGGAATCTCTGTTCCGCCCTACTCTGGCCTGCGGGACTCTCCGTTCGGGCCTATTCTGGCCTGCGGGACTCTGTTCGGGCCTATTCTTGCTCCGGGAATCGCCGGTCGGGCGTACCCTGGCTTGCGGGACTCTGTTCGGGCCTATGCTTGCCTGCAGGAATCTCTGTTCTGGCCTATTCTGGCCTGCAGGACTCTCCGTTCGGGCCTATTCTGGCCTGCAGGACTCTGTTTGGGCCTATGCTTGCCTACGGGAATCTCCGTTCAGGCGTATGCTGGCCTGCGGGTCTCTCCGTTCGGGCCTATTCTTGCCTCTGGGACTCTCTGTTTGGGCATATCCTTGCCTGCGGGACTCTATTCGGGCCTCTTCTTGCCCGCACGGCTCCTCTACTCGGGCCTATTTTTGCCTGTGGGACTCTATTGGGGCCTATTCTTGCCTCCGACAATCTCCGTTCGGGCCTATTCTGGCCTGCGGGACTCTTCGTTCGGGCCTAGGCTTCCCTTTGGCAATCTCCGTTCAGGCGTATGCTGGCCTGCGGGACTCTGTTCGGGCCTTTGGTTGCTTTCGGAAATCCCCGTTCTGGCCTGCGGAATTCTGTTCGGGGCTATTCTTGCTCCGGGAATCTCTGTTCGGGACTATTCTGGCCTGTGGGACTCTGTTCGGGCCCATGCCTGCCTACGGGGCTCTCTGTTCAGGCCTTTTTCGCCTACGGGACTCTCCGTTCGGGCCTATTCTCTGGAGCAGGACTTTAGTCGGGCCTACTCTTGCCTACGGGGCTCCTCTATTCTTGCCTCTGGGATTCTGTTCGGGCCTATTCTTGTCTGCGGGACTCTCCGTTTGAGCCTATTCTTGCCTGTGGGTTCTCCGTTCAGGGCTACTCTTGCCAGCGGGACTCTGTTCGTGCCTCATCTTGCCTGCATGGCTGCTCTACTCGGGCCTACTCTTGCCTGCGGGACTCTGTTCGGGCCTATCCTTGCTCTGGGAATCTCCGTTCGGGCATACCCTGGCCTGCGGGACTCCGTTCGGGCCTATTCTGGCCTGCGGGACTCTGTTTGGGCCTATGCTTGCCTGCAGGAATCTCCGTTCAGGCGTATGCTGGCCTGCGGTATTCTCAATTTGGGCATATTCTCTCGCCTCCGGGACTTTCCTTTGGGCCTATTCTCGCCTGCGCATCTCTCCGTTCGGGCCTATTCTTGCCTGCGGGACTCTCCGTTCCGGCCTATTCTTGCCTGCGGGTCTCTGCGTTCGGGACAATTCTGACCTGCAAAACTCTCCGTTCGGACCTAATCTAGCCTCTGGGAGTCTCCTTTGGGGTCTCCTGTTGCGTGCGGGGCTGCTCCATTCCAGCCTTTTGTGCTTACGGAGCTCCGATATTCGGTCCTGTTCTAGCATGCGGAGCTCCGCTACTCAGGCCTGATTGTGCGTGCGGGGCTCCGCTACTCGGGCCTGTTGGTGCATGCGGGGCTCCACTACTTGGGCCTGTTCTTGCATGCGGGGCTCCGCTACTCGGGTCTGTTCGTGCTTGCAGGGCTCTGCTACTCGGGCCTGTTCGTGCGTGCGGGGCTCCGCTATTCAGGCCTGATAGTGTGTGCGGGGCTCCTCTATTCAGGCCTGTCCTTCCCTGCGGGACTCTATTCGGGACTATACTTCCCTGCGGGACTCTGTTCGGGCCTATTCTGACCTGCGAGACCCTCCGTTCGCCCCTATTGTGGTCTGCGGAACCCTCGTTCGGGCCCATTCTCACCTTCGAGACCCTCTGTTCGGGCTTTTCTGGCCTGCGGGACTCTCCGTTCGGGCCTATTCTTGTGAGCGGGTCTCTATTTGGGCCTATTTTTGCCTAAGGGCTCCTCTATTCGGGCCTATTGTGGCCTGCGGGACTCTCCGTTCGGGCCTATTCTCACCTGGGGAACTCTCCGTTCGGGCCTTTCTGGCCTTCGGGACTCTGTTCGGGTCTCTTCTTGCCAGCGGGGCTCTTCGTTTGGGCCTATTCTTGCCTGCAGGACTCTGTTCGGGCCTCTTCTTGCCTGCACAGCCCCTCTACTCGGGCCTCTTTTTGCCTGCGGGACTCTGTCCAGGCCTATTGTTGCCCCCGGAAAACTCCGTTCGGTCCTATTCTGGCTTGTGGGACTCTGTTCGGGCCTATGCTTGCCTGCGGGAATCTCCTTTCAGGGTTATGCTGACCTGTGGGATTCTCAGTTTGGGCGTATTCTCGCCTGCAGGACATCTCTTCGGGCCTATTCTCGCCCGCGGGACCCTCCGTTCGGTCGTTTCTGGCCTGCGGGACTCTCCATTCGGGCCTAATCTTGGGAGCGGGAGCGGGACTCTACTCGGGCCTATTCTTGCCTAGGGGCCTCTTCTATTCGTGCTTCTTCTTGCCAGTGGGACTCTGTTCAGGCCCGTTCTTGCCTGCAGGATTCTGCGTTCGGGCTTATTCTTGCTTGCCGGACAGTGTTCGGGCGTCTTGTTGCCTGCACGGCTCCTCTACTCGGGCCTCATTTTGCCTTCGGGACACCGTTCGGGTCTATTCTTGGTCCGGGAATCTCCGTTCGGGCCTATGCTCGCCTGCTGGACTCTGTTCGGGCCTATGCTTGCCTGCGGGAATGACCGTTCGGGCCTATGTTTCCCTGCGGGACTGACCGTTCGGGCCTTTCTGACCTTCGGGACTCTGTTCGTGTCTCTTCTTGCCAGCGGGGCTCTTCGTTTGGGCCTATTCTTGCCTGCAGAACTCTGTTCGGGCCTCTTCTTGCCTGCACAGCCCCTCTACTCGGGCCTATTTTTGCCTGCGGGTCTCTGTCCAGGCCTATTGTTGCCCCCGGAAAACTCCGTTCGGTCCTATTCTGGCTTGTGGGACTCTGTTCGGGCCTATGCTTGCCTGCGGGAATCTCCTTTCAGGGTTATGCTGACCTGTGGGATTCTCAGTTTGGGCGTATTCTCGCCTGCAGGACATCTCTTCGGGCCTATTCTCGCCCGCGGGACCCTCCGTTCGGTCGTTTCTGGCCTGCGGGACTCTCCGTTCGGGCCTAATCTTGCCTGCAGGATTCTGCGTTCGGGCTTACTCTTGCTTGCCGGACAGGGTTCGGGCGTCTTCTTGCCTGCACGGCTCCTCTACTCGGGCCTCATTTTGCCTTCGGGACACCGTTCGGGTCTATTCTTGGTCCGGGAATCTCCGTTCGGGCCTATGCTCGCCTGCTGGACTCTGTTCGGGCCTATGCTTGCCTGCGGGAATGACCGTTCGGGCCTATGTTGGCCTGCGGGACTCTCCGTTCGGGCCATTCTGGCCTGCGGGACTCTCCGTTCGGGCCTATTCTCTGGAGCGGGACTTTACTCGGGCCTATTCTTGCCTCCGGGCCTCCTCTATTCTTGCCTATTCTTGCCTCCGGGAATCTCCGTTCTGGCCTGTTCGGGCCTGCAGGACTCTGTTCGGGCCTATGCTTGCCTGCAGGAATCTCTGTTCCGCCCTACTCTGGCCTGCGGGACTCTCCGTTCGGGCCTATTCTGGCCTGCGGGACTCTGTTCGGGCCTATTCTTGCTCCGGGAATCGCCGGTCGGGTGTACCCTGGCTTGCGGGACTCTGTTAGGCCCTATGCTTGCCTGCAGGAATCTCTGTTCTGGCCTATTCTGGCCTGCAGGACTCTCCGTTCGGGCCTATTCTGGCCTGCAGGACTCTGTTTGGGCCTATGCTTGCCTACGGGAATCTCCGTTCAGGCGTATGCTGGCCTGCGGGTCTCTCCGTTCGGGCCTATTCTTGCCTGCGGGACTCTCCGTTTGGGCGTATCCTTGCCTGCGGGACTCTGTTCGGGCCTCTTCTTGCCCGCACGGCTCCTCTACTCGGGCCTATTTTTGCCTGTGGGACTCTATTGGGGCCTATTCTTGCCTCCGACAATCTCCGTTCGGGCCTATTCTGGCCTGCGGGACTCTTCGTTCGGGCCTAGGCTTCCCTTTGGCAATCTCCGTTCAGGCGTATGCTGGCCTCCGGGACTCTGTTCGGGCCTTTGGTTGCTTTCGGAAATCCCCGTTCTGGCCTATTCTGGCCTGCGGAATACTGTTCGGGGCTATTCTTGCTCCGGGAATCTCTGTTCGGGACTATTCTGGCCTGTGGGACTCTGTTCGGGCCCATGCCTGCCTGCGGGGCTCTCTGTTCAGGCCTTTTTCGCCTACGGGACTCTCCGTTCGGGCCTATTCTCTGGAGCGGGACTTTAGTCGGGCCTACTCTTGCCTACGGGGCTCCTCTATTCTTGCCTCTGGGATTCTGTTCGGGCCTATTCTTGTCTGCGGGACTCTCCGTTTGAGCCTATTCTTGCCTGTGGGTTCTCCGTTCAGGGCTACTCTTGCCAGCAGGACTCTGTTCGTGCCTCATCTTGCCTGCATGGCTGCTCTACTCGGGCCTACTCTTGCCTGCGGGACTCTGTTCGGGCCTATCCTTGCTCTGGGAATCTCCGTTCGGGCATACCCTGGCCTGCGGGAGTCCGTTCGGGCCTATTCTGGCCTGCGGGACTCTGTTTGGGCCTATGCTTGCCTACGGGAATCTCCGTTCAGGCGTATGCTGGCCTGCGGTATTCTCAATTTGGGCATATTCTCTCGCCTCCGGGACTTTCCTTTGGGCCTATTCTCGCCTGTGCAACTCTCCGTTCGGGCCTATTCTTGCCTGCGGGACTCTCCGTTCCGGCCTATTCTTGCCTGCGGGTCTCTCCTTTCGGGACAATTCTGACCTGCAAAACTCTCCGTTCGGACCTAATCTAGCCTCTGGGAGTCTCCTTTGGGGTCTCCTGTTGCGTGCGGGGCTGCTCCATTCCAGCCTTTTGTGCTTACGGAGCTCCGATAATCGGTCCTGTTCTAGCATGCGGAGCTCCGCTACTCAGGCCTGATTGTGCGTGCGGGGCTCCGCTACTCGGGCCTGTTGGTGCATGCGGGGCTCCACTACTTGGGCCTGTTCTTGCATGCGGGGCTCCGCTACTCGGGTCTGTTCGTGCTTGCAGGTTTCTGCTACTCGGGCCTGTTCGTGCGTGCGGGGATCCGCTATTCAGGCCTGATAGTGTGTGCTGGGCTCCTCTATTCAGGCCTGTCCTTCCCTGCGGGACTCTATTCGGGCCTATACTTCCCTGCGGGACTCTGTTCGGGCCTATTCTGGCCTGCGAGACCCTCCGTTCGCCCCTATCGTGGTCTGCGGGACCCTCGTTCGGGCCCATTCTCGCCTTCGAGACCCTCTGTTCGGGCTTTTCTGGCCTGCGGGACTCTCCGTTCGGGCCTATTCTTGTGAGCGGGTCTCTATTCCGGCCTATTTTTGCCTAAGGGCTCCTCTATTCGGGCCTATTCTGGCCTGCGGGACTCTCCGTTCGGGCCTATTCTCACCTGGGGAACTCTCCGTTCGGACCTTTCTGACCTTCGGGACTCGGTTCGGGTCTCTTCTTGCCAGCGGGGCTCTTCGTTTGGGCCTATTCTTGCCTGCAGGACTCTGTTCGGGCCTCTTCTTGCCTGCACAGCCCCTCTACTCGGGCCTATTTTTGCCTGCGGGACTCTGTCCAGGCCTATTGTTGCCCCCGGAAAACTCCGTTCGGTCCTATTCTGGCTTGTGGGACTCTGTTCGGGCCTATGCTTGCCTGGGGGAATCTCCTTTCAGGGTTATGCTGACCTGTGGGATTCTCAGTTTGGGCGTATTCTCGCCTGCAGGACATCTCTTCGGGCCTATTCTCGCCCGCGGGACCCTCCGTTCGGTCGTTTCTGGCCTGCGGGACTCTCCGTTCGGGCCTAATCTTGCCTGCAGGATTCTGCGTTCGGGCTTACTCTTGCTTGCCGGACAGGGTTCGGGCGTCTTGTTGCCTGCACGGCTCCTCTACTCGGGCCTCATTTTGCCTTCGGGACACCGTTCGGGTCTATTCTTGGTCCGGGAATCTCCGTTCGGGCCTATGCTGGCCTGCTGGACTCTGTTCGGGCCTATGCTTGCCTGCGGGAATGACCGTTCGGGCCTATGTTGGCCTGCGGGACTCTCCGTTCGGGCCTTTCTGGCCTGCGGGACTCTCCGTTCGGGACTATTCTCTGGAGCGGGACTTTACTCGGGCCTATTCTTGCCTCCGGGCCTCCTCTATTCTTGCCTATTCTTGCCTCCGGGAATCTCCGTTCTGGCCTGTTCGGGCCTGCGGGACTCTGTTCGGGCCTATGCTTGCCTGCAGGAATCTCTGTTCCGCCCTACTCTGGCCTGCGGGACTCTCCGTTCGGGCCTATTCTGGCCTGCGGGACTCTGTTCGGGCCTATTCTTGCTCCGGGAATCGCCGGTCGGGCGTACCCTGCCTTGCGGGACTCTGTTCGGGCCTATGCTTGCCTGCAGGAATCTCTGTTCTGGCCTATTCTGGCCTGCAGGACTCTCCGTTCGGGCCTATTCTGGCCTGCAGGACTCTGTTTGGGCCTATGCTTGCCTACGGGAATCTCCGTTCAGGCGTATGCTGGCCTGCGGGTCTCTCTGTTCGGGCCTATTCTTGCCTGCGGGTCTCTCCGTTCGTGCCTATTCTTGCCTGCGGGACTCTCCGTTTGGGCGTATCCTTGCCTGCGGGACTCTGTTCGGGCCTCTTCTTGCCCGCACGGCTCCTCTACTCGGGCCTATTTTTGCCTGTGGGACTCTATTGGGGCCTATTCTTGCGTCCGACAATCTCCGTTCGGGCCTATTCTGGCCTGCGGGACTCTTCGTTCGGGCCTAGGCTTCCCTTTGGCAATCTCCGTTCAGGCGTATGCTGGCCTGCGGGACTCTGTTCGGGCCTTTGGTTGCTTTCGGAAATCCCCGTTCTGGCCTGCGGAATTCTGTTCTGGGCTATTCTTGCTCCGGGAATCTCTGTTCGGGACTATTCTGGCCTGTGGGACTCTGTTCGGGCCCATGCCTGCCTGCGGGGCTCTCTGTTCAGGCCTTTTTCGCCTACGGGACTCTCCGTTCGGGCCTATTCTCTGGAGCGGGACTTTAGTCGGGCCTACTCTTGCCTACGGGGCTCCTCTATTCTTGCCTCTGGGATTCTGTTCGGGCCTATTCTTGTCTGCGGGACTCTCCGTTTGAGCCTATTCTTGCCTGTGGGTTCTCCGTTCAGGGCTACTCTTGCCAGCGGGACTCTGTTCGTGCCTCATCTTGCCTACATGGCTGCTCTACTCGGGCCTACTCTTGCCTGCGGGACTCTGTTCGGGCCTATCCTTGCTCTGGGAATCTCCGTTCGGGCATACCCTGGCCTGCGGGACTCCGTTCGGGCCTATTCTGGCCTGCGGGACTCTGTTTGGGCCTATGCTTGCCTGCAGGAATCTCTGTTCCGGCCTATTGTGGCCTGCAGGACTCTCCGTTCGGGCCTATTCTGGCCTACGGGCCTCTGTTTGGGCCTATGCTTGCCTACGGGAATCTCCGTTCAGGCGTATGCTGGCCTGCGGTATTCTCAATTTGGGCATATTCTCTCGCCTCCGGGACTTTCCTTTGGGCCTATTCTCGCCTGCGCATCTCTCCGTTCGGGCCTATTCTTGCCTGCGGGACTCTCCGTTCCGGCCTATTCTTGCCTGCGGGTCTCTCCGTTCGGGACAATTCTGACCTGCAAAACTCTCCGTTCGGACCTAATCTAGCCTCTGGGAGTCTCCTTTGGGGTCTCCTGTTGCGTGCGGGGCTGCTCCATTCCAGCCTTTTGTGCTTACGGAGCTCCGATATTCGGTCCTGTTCTAGCATGCGGAGCTCCGCTACTCAGGCCTGATTGTGCGTGCGGGGCTCCGCTACTCGGGCCTGTTGGTGCATGCGGGGCTCCACTACTTGGGCCTGTTCTTGCATGCGGGGCTCCGCTACTCGGGTCTGTTCGTGCTTGCAGGGCTCTGCTACTCGGGCCTGTTCGTGCGTGCGGGGCTCCGCTATTCAGGCCTGATAGTGTGTGCGGGGCTCCTCTATTCAGGCCTGTCCTTCCCTGCGGGACTCTATTCGGGCCTATACTTCCCTGCGGGACTCTGTTCGGGCCTATTCTGGCCTGCGAGACCCTCGGTTCGCCCCTATCGTGGTCTGCGGGACCCTCGTTCGGGCCCATTCTCGCCTTCGAGACCCTCCGTTCGGGCCTATTCTTGTGAGCGGGTCTCTATTCGGGCCTATTTTTGCCTAAGGGCTCCTCTATTCGGGCCTATTCTGGCCTGCGGGACTCTCCGTTCGGGCCTATTCTCACCTGGGGAACTCTCCGTTCGGGCCTTTCTGGCCTTCGGGACTCTGTTCGGGTCTCTTCTTGCCAGCGGGGCTCTTCGTTTGGGCCTCTTCTTGCCTGCAGGACTCTGTTCGGGCCTCTTCTTGCCTGCACAGCCCCTCTACTCGGGCCTATTTTTGCCTGCGGGACTCTGTCCAGGCCTATTGTTGCCCCCGGAAAACTCCGTTCGGTCCTATTCTGGCTTGTGGGACTCTGTTCGGGCCTATGCTTGCCTGCGGGAATCTCCTTTCAGGGTTATGCTGACCTGTGGGATTCTCAGTTTGGGCGTATTCTCGCCTGCAGGACATCTCTTCGGGCCTATTCTCGCCCGCGGGACCCTCCGTTCGGTCGTTTCTTGCCTGCGGGACTCTCCGTTCGGGCCATTCTGGCCTGCGGGACTCTCCGTTCGGGCCTATTCTCTGGAGCGGGACTTTACTCGGGCCTATTCTTGCCTCCGGGCCTCCTCTATTCTTGCCTATTCTTGCCTCTGGGAATCTCCGTTCTGGCCTGTTCGGGCCTGCGGGACTCTGTTCGGGCCTATGCTTGCCTGCAGGAATCTCTGTTCCGCCCTACTCTGGCCTGCGGGACTCTCCGTTCGGGCCTATTCTGGCCTGCGGGACTCTGTTCGGGCCTATTCTTGCTCCGGGAATCGCCGGTCGGGCGTACCCTGGCTTGCGGGACTCTGTTCGGGCCTATGCTTGCCTGCAGGAATCTCTGTTCTGGCCTATTCTGGCCTGCAGGACTCTCCGTTCGGGCCTATTCTGGCCTGCAGGACTCTGTTTGGGCCTATGCTTGCCTACGGGAATCTCCGTTCAGGCGTATGCTGGCCTGCGGGTCTCTCCGTTCGGGCCTATTCTTGCCTCTGGGACTCTCTGTTTGGGCATATCCTTGCCTGCGGGACTCTATTCGGGCCTCTTCTTGCCCGCACGGCTCCTCTACTCGGGCCTATTTTTGCCTGTGGGACTCTATTGGGGCCTATTCTTGCCTCCGACAATCTCCGTTCGGGCCTACTCTGGCCTGCGGGACTCTGTTCGGGCCTTTGGTTGCTTTCGGAAATCCCCGTTCTGGCCTGCGGAATTCTGTTCTGGGCTATTCTTGCTCCGGGAATCTCTGTTCGGGACTATTCTGGCCTGTGGGACTCTGTTCGGGCCCATGCCTGCCTGCGGGGCTCTCTGTTCAGGCCTTTTTCGCCTACGGGACTCTCCGTTCGGGCCTATTCTCTGGAGCGGGACTTTAGTCGGGCCTACTCTTGCCTACGGGGCTCCTCTATTCTTGCCTCTGGGATTCTGTTCGGGCCTATTCTTGTCTGCGGGACTCTCCGTTTGAGCCTATTCTTGCCTGTGGGTTCTCCGTTCAGGGCTACTCTTGCCAGCGGGACTCTGTTCGTGCCTCATCTTGCCTGCATGGCTGCTCTACTCGGGCCTACTCTTGCCTGCGGGACTCTGTTCGGGCCTATCCTTGCTCTGGGAATCTCCGTTCGGGCATACCCTGGCCTGCGGGACTCCGTTCGGGCCTATTCTGGCCTGCGGGACTCTGTTTGGGCCTATGCTTGCCTGCAAGAATCTCTGTTTCGGCCTATTGTGGCCTGCAGGACTCTCCGTTCGGGCCTATTGTGGCCTACGGGACTCTGTTTGGGCCTATGCTTGCCTACGGGAATCTCCGTTCAGGCGTATGCTGGCCTGCGGTATTCTCAATTTGGGCATATTCTCTCGCCTCCGGGACTTTCCTTTGGGCCTATTCTCGCCTGCGCATCTCTCCGTTCGGGCCTATTCTTGCCTGCGGGACTCTCCGTTCCGGCCTATTCTTGCCTGCGGGTCTCTCCGTTCGGGACAATTCTGACCTGCAAAACTCTCCGTTCGGACCTAATCTAGCCTCTGGGAGTCTCCTTTGGGGTCTCCTGTTGCGTGCGGGGCTGCTCCATTCCAGCCTTTTGTGCTTACGGAGCTCCGATATTCGGTCCTGTTCTAGCATGCGGAGCTCCGCTACTCAGGCCTGATTGTGCGTGCGGGGCTCCGCTACTCGGGCCTGTTGGTGCATGCGGGGCTCCACTACTTGGGCCTGTTCTTGCATGCGGGGCTCCGCTACTCGGGTCTGTTCGTGCTTGCAGGGCTCTGCTACTCGGGCCTGTTCGTGCGTGCGGGGATCCGCTATTCAGGCCTGATAGTGTGTGCGGGGCTCCTCTATTCAGGCCTGTCCTTCCCTGCGGGACTCTATTCGGGCCTATACTTCCCTGCGGGACTCTGTTCGGGCCTATTCTGGCCTGCGAGACCCTCGGTTCGCCCCTATCGTGGTCTGCGGGACCCTCGTTCGGGCCCATTCTCGCCTTCGAGACCCTCCGTTCGGGCCTATTCTTGTGAGCGGGTCTCTATTCGGGCCTATTTTTGCCTAAGGGCTCCTCTATTCGGGCCTATTCTGGCCTGCGGGACTCTCCGTTCGGGCCTATTCTCACCTGGGGAACTCTCCGTTCGGGCCTTTCTGGCCTTCGGGACTCTGTTCGGGTCTCTTCTTGCCAGCGGGGCTCTTCATTTGGGCCTCTTCTTGCCTGCAGGACTCTGTTCGGGCCTCTTCTTGCCTGCACAGCCCCTCTACTCGGGCCTATTTTTGCCTGCGGGACTCTGTCCAGGCCTATTGTTGCCCCCGGAAAACTCCGTTCGGTCCTATTCTGGCTTGTGGGACTCTGTTCGGGCCTATGCTTGCCTGCGGGAATCTCCTTTCAGGGTTATGCTGACCTGTGGGATTCTCAGTTTGGGCGTATTCTCGCCTGCAGGACATCTCTTCGGGCCTATTCTCGCCCGCGGGACCCTCCGTTCGGTCGTTTCTTGCCTGCGGGACTCTCCGTTCGGGCCTATTCTCTGGAGCGGGACTTTACTCGGGCCTATTCTTGCCTCCGGGCCTCCTCTATTCTTGCCTATTCTTGCCTCTGGGAATCTCCGTTCTGGCCTGTTCGGGCCTGCGGGACTCTTCGTTCGGGCCTAGGCTTCCCTTTGGCAATCTCCGTTCAGGCGTATGCTGGCCTGCGGGACTCTGTTCGGGCCTTTGGTTGCTTTCGGAAATCCCCGTTCTGGCCTGCGGAATTCTGTTCGGGGCTATTCTTGCTCCGGGAATCTCTGTTCGGGACTATTCTGGCCTGTGGGACTCTGTTCGGGCCCATGCCTGCCTACGGGGCTCTCTGTTCAGGCCTTTTTCGCCTACGGGACTCTCCGTTCGGGCCTATTCTCTGGAGCAGGACTTTAGTCGGGCCTACTCTTGCCTACGGGGCTCCTCTATTCTTGCCTCTGGGATTCTGTTCGGGCCTATTCTTGTCTGCGGGACTCTCCGTTTGAGCCTATTCTTGCCTGTGGGTTCTCCGTTCAGGGCTACTCTTGCCAGCGGGACTCTGTTCGTGCCTCATCTTGCCTGCATGGCTGCTCTACTCGGGCCTACTCTTGCCTGCGGGACTCTGTTCGGGCCTATCCTTGCTCTGGGAATCTCCGTTCGGGCATACCCTGGCCTGCGGGACTCCGTTCGGGCCTATTCTGGCCTGCGGGACTCTGTTTGGGCCTATGCTTGCCTGCAGGAATCTCCGTTCAGGCGTATGCTGGCCTGCGGTATTCTCAATTTGGGCATATTCTCTCGCCTCCGGGACTTTCCTTTGGGCCTATTCTCGCCTGCGCATCTCTCCGTTCGGGCCTATTCTTGCCTGCGGGACTCTCCGTTCCGGCCTATTCTTGCCTGCGGGTCTCTGCGTTCGGGACAATTCTGACCTGCAAAACTCTCCGTTCGGACCTAATCTAGCCTCTGGGAGTCTCCTTTGGGGTCTCCTGTTGCGTGCGGGGCTGCTCCATTCCAGCCTTTTGTGCTTACGGAGCTCCGATATTCGGTCCTGTTCTAGCATGCGGAGCTCCGCTACTCAGGCCTGATTGTGCGTGCGGGGCTCCGCTACTCGGGCCTGTTGGTGCATGCGGGGCTCCACTACTTGGGCCTGTTCTTGCATGCGGGGCTCCGCTACTCGGGTCTGTTCGTGCTTGCAGGGCTCTGCTACTCGGGCCTGTTCGTGCGTGCGGGGCTCCGCTATTCAGGCCTGATAGTGTGTGCGGGGCTCCTCTATTCAGGCCTGTCCTTCCCTGCGGGACTCTATTCGGGACTATACTTCCCTGCGGGACTCTGTTCGGGCCTATTCTGGCCTGCGAGACCCTCCGTTCGCCCCTATTGTGGTCTGCGGGACCCTCGTTCGGGCCCATTCTCACCTTCGAGACCCTCTGTTCGGGCTTTTCTGGCCTGCGGGACTCTCCGTTCGGGCCTATTCTTGTGAGCGGGTCCCTATTCGGGCCTATTTTTGCCTAAGGGCTCCTCTATTCGGGCCTATTGTGGCCTGCGGGACTCTCCGTTCGGGCCTATTCTCACCTGGGGAACTCTCCGTTCGGGCCTTTCTGGCCTTCGGGACTCTGTTCGGGTCTCTTCTTGCCAGCGGGGCTCTTCGTTTGGGCCTATTCTTGCCTGCAGGACTCTGTTCGGGCCTCTTCTTGCCTGCACAGCCCCTCTACTCGGGCCTCTTTTTGCCTGCGGGACTCTGTCCAGGCCTATTGTTGCCCCCGGAAAACTCCGTTCGGTCCTATTCTGGCTTGTGGGACTCTGTTCGGGCCTATGCTTGCCTGCGGGAATCTCCTTTCAGGGTTATGCTGACCTGTGGGATTCTCAGTTTGGGCGTATTCTCGCCTGCAGGACATCTCTTCGGGCCTATTCTCGCCCGCGGGACCCTCCGTTCGGTCGTTTCTGGCCTGCGGGACTCTCCATTCGGGCCTAATCTTGGGAGCGGGAGCGGGACTCTACTCGGGCCTATTCTTGCCTAGGGGCCTCTTCTATTCGTGCTTCTTCTTGCCAGTGGGACTCTGTTCAGGCCCGTTCTTGCCTGCAGGATTCTGCGTTCGGGCTTATTCTTGCTTGCCGGACAGTGTTCGGGCGTCTTGTTGCCTGCACGGCTCCTCTACTCGGGCCTCATTTTGCCTTCGGGACACCGTTCGGGTCTATTCTTGGTCCGGGAATCTCCGTTCGGGCCTATGCTCGCCTGCTGGACTCTGTTCGGGCCTATGCTTGCCTGCGGGAATGACCGTTCGGGCCTATGTTTCCCTGCGGGACTGACCGTTCGGGCCTTTCTGACCTTCGGGACTCTGTTCGTGTCTCTTCTTGCCAGCGGGGCTCTTCGTTTGGGCCTATTCTTGCCTGCAGAACTCTGTTCGGGCCTCTTCTTGCCTGCACAGCCCCTCTACTCGGGCCTATTTTTGCCTGCGGGTCTCTGTCCAGGCCTATTGTTGCCCCCGGAAAACTCCGTTCGGTCCTATTCTGGCTTGTGGGACTCTGTTCGGGCCTATGCTTGCCTGCGGGAATCTCCTTTCAGGGTTATGCTGACCTGTGGGATTCTCAGTTTGGGCGTATTCTCGCCTGCAGGACATCTCTTCGGGCCTATTCTCGCCCGCGGGACCCTCCGTTCGGTCGTTTCTGGCCTGCGGGACTCTCCGTTCGGGCCTAATCTTGCCTGCAGGATTCTGCGTTCGGGCTTACTCTTGCTTGCCGGATAGGGTTCGGGCGTCTTCTTGCCTGCACGGCTCCTCTACTCGGGCCTCATTTTGCCTTCGGGACACCGTTCGGGTCTATTCTTGGTCCGGGAATCTCCGTTCGGGCCTATGCTGGCCTGCTGGACTCTGTTCGGGCCTATGCTTGCCTGCGGGAATGACCGTTCGGGCCTATGTTGGCCTGCGGGACTCTCCGTTCGGGCCATTCTGGCCTGCGGGACTCTCCGTTCGGGCCTATTCTCTGGAGCGGGACTTTACTCGGGCCTATTCTTGCCTCCGGGCCTCCTCTATTCTTGCCTATTCTTGCCTCCGGGAATCTCCGTTCTGGCCTGTTCGGGCCTGCAGGACTCTGTTCGGGCCTATGCTTGCCTGCAGGAATCTCTGTTCCGCCCTACTCTGGCCTGCGGGACTCTCCGTTCGGGCCTATTCTGGCCTGCGGGACTCTGTTCGGGCCTATTCTTGCTCCGGGAATCGCCGGTCGGGTGTACCCTGGCTTGCGGGACTCTGTTAGGGCCTATGCTTGCCTGCAGGAATCTCTGTTCTGGCCTATTCTGGCCTGCAGGACTCTCCGTTCGGGCCTATTCTGGCCTGCAGGACTCTGTTTGGGCCTATGCTTGCCTACGGGAATCTCCGTTCAGGCGTATGCTGGCCTGCGGGTCTCTCCGTTCGGGCCTATTCTTGCCTGCGGGACTCTCCGTTTGGGCGTATCCTTGCCTGCGGGACTCTGTTCGGGCCTCTTCTTGCCCGCACGGCTCCTCTACTCGGGCCTATTTTTGCCTGTGGGACTCTATTGGGGCCTATTCTTGCCTCCGACAATCTCCGTTCGGGCCTATTCTGGCCTGCGGGACTCTTCGTTCGGGCCTAGGCTTCCCTTTGGCAATCTCCGTTCAGGCGTATGCTGGCCTGCGGGACTCTGTTCGGGCCTTTGGTTGCTTTCGGAAATCCCCGTTCTGGCCTATTCTGGCCTGCGGAATACTGTTCGGGGCTATTCTTGCTCCGGGAATCTCTGTTCGGGACTATTCTGGCCTGTGGGACTCTGTTCGGGCCCATGCCTGCCTGCGGGGCTCTCTGTTCAGGCCTTTTTCGCCTACGGGACTCTCCGTTCGGGCCTATTCTCTGGAGCGGGACTTTAGTCGGGCCTACTCTTGCCTACGGGGCTCCTCTATTCTTGCCTCTGGGATTCTGTTCGGGCCTATTCTTGTCTGCGGGACTCTCCGTTTGAGCCTATTCTTGCCTGTGGGTTCTCCGTTCAGGGCTACTCTTGCCAGCGGGACTCTGTTCGTGCCTCATCTTGCCTGCATGGCTGCTCTACTCGGGCCTACTCTTGCCTGCGGGACTCTGTTCGGGCCTATCCTTGCTCTGGGAATCTCCGTTCGGGCATACCCTGGCCTGCGGGACTCCGTTCGGGCCTATTCTGGCCTGCGGGACTCTGTTTGGGCCTATGCTTGCCTACGGGAATCTCCGTTCAGGCGTATGCTGGCCTGCGGTATTCTCAATTTGGGCATATTCTCTCGCCTCCGGGACTTTCCTTTGGGCCTATTCTCGCCTGTGCAACTCTCCGTTCGGGCCTATTCTTGCCTGCGGGACTCTCCGTTCCGGCCTATTCTTGCCTGCGGGTCTCTCCGTTCGGGACAATTCTGACCTGCAAAACTCTCCGTTCGGACCTAATCTAGCGTCTGGGATTCTCCTTTGTGGTCTCCTGTTGCGTGCGGGGCTGCTCCATTCCAGCCTTTTGTGCTTACGGAGCTCCGATAATCGGTCCTGTTCTAGCATGCGGAGCTCCGCTACTCAGGCCTGATTGTGCGTGCGGGGCTCCGCTACTCGGGCCTGTTGGTGCATGCGGGGCTCCACTACTTGGGCCTGTTCTTGCATGCGGGGCTCCGCTACTCGGGTCTGTTCGTGCTTGCAGGGTTCTGCTACTCGGGCCTGTTCGTGCGTGCGGGGATCCGCTATTCAGGCCTGATAGTGTGTGCAGGGCTCCTCTATTCAGGCCTGTCCTTCCCTGCGGGACTCTATTCTGCCTATACTTCCCTGCGGGACTCTGTTCGGGCCTATTCTGGCCTGCGAGACCCTCCGTTCGCCCCTATCGTGGTCTGCGGGACCCTCGTTCGGGCCCATTCTCGCCTTCGAGACCCTCTGTTCGGGCTTTTCTGGCCTGCGGGACTCTCCGTTCGGGCCTATTCTTGTGAGCGGGTCTCTATTCCGGCCTATTTTTGCCTAAGGGCTCCTCTATTCGGGCCTATTCTGGCCTGCGGGACTCTCCGTTCGGGCCTATTCTCACCTGGGGAACTCTCCGTTCGGACCTTTCTGACCTTCGGGACTCTGTTCGTGTCTCTTCTTGCCAGCGGGGCTCTTCGTTTGGGCCTATTCTTGCCTGCAGGACTCTGTTCGGGCCTCTTCTTGCCTGCACAGCCCCTCTCCTCGGGCCTATTTTTGCCTGCGGGACTCTGTCCAGGCCTATTGTTGCCCCCGGAAAACTCCGTTCGGTCCTATTCTGGCTTGTGGGACTCTGTTCGGGCCTATGCTTGCCTGCGGGAATCTCCTTTCAGGGTTATGCTGACCTGTGGGATTCTCAGTTTGGGCGTATTCTCGCCTGCAGGACATCTCTTCGGGCCTCTTCTCGCCCGCGGGACCCTCCGTTCGGTCGTTTCTGGCCTGCGGGACTCTCCATTCGGGCCTAATCTTGGGAGCGGGAGCGGGACTCTACTCGGGCCTATTCTTGCCTAGGGGCCTCTTCTATTCGTGCTTCTTCTTGCCAGTGGGACTCTGTTCAGGCCCGTTCTTGCCTGCAGGATTCTGCGTTCGGGCTTATTCTTGCTTGCCGGACAGTGTTCGGGCGTCTTGTTGCCTGCACGGCTCCTCTACTCGGGCCTCATTTTGCCTTCGGGACACCGTTCGTGTCTATTCTTGGTCCGGGAATCTCCGTTCGGGCCTATGCTCGCCTGCTGGACTCTGTTCGGGCCTATGCTTGCCTGCGGGAATGACCGTTCGGGCCTATGTTTCCCTGCGGGACTGACCGTTCGGGCCTTTCTGACCTTCGGGACTCTGTTCGTGTCTCTTCTTGCCAGCGGGGCTCTTCGTTTGGGCCTATTCTTGCCTGCAGAACTCTGTTCGGGCCTCTTCTTGCCTGCACAGCCCCTCTACTCGGGCCTATTTTTGCCTGCGGGTCTCTGTCCAGGCCTATTGTTGCCCCCGGAAAACTCCGTTCGGTCCTATTCTGGCTTGTGGGACTCTGTTCGGGCCTATGCTTGCCTGCGGGAATCTCCTTTCAGGGTTATGCTGACCTGTGGGATTCTCAGTTTGGGCGTATTCTCGCCTGCAGGACATCTCTTCGGGCCTATTCTCGCCCGCGGGACCCTCCGTTCGGTCGTTTCTGGCCTGCGGGACTCTCCGTTCGGGCCTAATCTTGCCTGCAGGATTCTGCGTTCGGGCTTACTCTTGCTTGCCGGACAGGGTTCGGGCGTCTTCTTGCCTGCACGGCTCCTCTACTCGGGCCTCATTTTGCCTTCGGGACACCGTTCGGGTCTATTCTTGGTCCGGGAATCTCCGTTCGGGCCTATGCTGGCCTGCTGGACTCTGTTCGGGCCTATGCTTGCCTGCGGGAATGACCGTTCGGGCCTATGTTGGCCTGCGGGACTCTCCGTTCGGGCCTTTCTGGCCTGCGGGACTCTCCGTTCGGGCCTATTCTCTGGAGCGGGACTTTACTCGGGCCTATTCTTGCCTCCGGGCCTCCTCTATTCTTGCCTATTCTTGCCTCTGGGAATCTCCGTTCTGGCCTGTTCGGGCCTGCGGGACTCTGTTCGGGCCTATGCTTGCCTGCAGGAATCTCTGTTCCGCCCTACTCTGGCCTGCGGGACTCTCCGTTCAGGCCTATTCTGGCCTGCGGGACTCTGTTCGGGCCTATTCTTGCTCCGGGAATCGCCGGTCGGGCGTACCCTGGCTTGCGGGACTCTGTTCGGGCCTATGCTTGCCTGCAGGAATCTCTGTTCTGGCCTATTCTGGCCTGCAGGACTCTCCGTTCGGGCCTATTCTGGCCTGCAGGACTCTGTTTGGGCCTATGCTTGCCTACGGGAATCTCCGTTCAGGCGTATGCTGGCCTGCGGGTCTCTCCGTTCGGGCCTATTCTTGCCTGCGGGACTCTCCGTTTGGGCGTATCCTTGCCTGCGGGACTCTGTTCGGGCCTCTTCTTGCCCGCACGGCTCCTCTACTCGGGCCTATTTTTGCCTGTGGGACTCTATTGGGGCCTATTCTTGCCTCCGACAATCTCCGTTCGGGCCTATTCTGGCCTGCGGGACTCTTCGTTCGGGCCTAGGCTTCCCTTTGGCAATCTCCGTTCAGGCGTATGCTGGCCTGCGGGACTCTGTTGGGCCTTTGGTTGCTTTCGGAAATCCCCGTTCTGGCCTATTCTGGCCTGCGGAATACTGTTCGGGGCTATTCTTGCTCCGGGAATCTCTGTTCGGGACTATTCTGGCCTGTGGGACTCTGTTCGGGCCCATGTCTGCCTGCGGGGCTCTCTGTTCAGGCCTTTTACGCCTACGGGACTCTCCGTTCGGGCCTATTCTCTGGAGCGGGACTTTAGTCGGGCCTACTCTTGCCTACGGGGCTCCTCTATTCTTGCCTCTGGGATTCTGTTCGGGCCTATTCTTGTCTGCGGGACTCTCCGTTTGAGCCTATTCTTGCCTGTGGGTTCTCCGTTCAGGGCCACTCTTGCCAGCGGGACTCTGTTCGTGCCTCATCTTGCCTGCATGGCTGCTCTACTCGGGCCTACTCTTGCCTGCGGGACTCTGTTCGGGCCTATCCTTGCTCTGGGAATCTCCGTTCGGGCATACCCTGGCCTGCGGGAGTCCGTTCGGGCCTATTCTGGCCTGCGGGACTCTGTTTGGGCCTATGCTTGCCTACGGGAATCTCCGTTCAGGCGTATGCTGGCCTGCGGTATTCTCAGTTTGGGCATATTCTCTCGCCTCCGGGACTTTCCTTTGGGCCTATTCTCGCCTGTGCAACTCTCCGTTCGGGCCTATTCTTGCCTGCGGGACTCTCCGTTCCGGCCTATTCTTGCCTGCGGGTCTCTCCGTTCGGGACAATTCTGACCTGCAAAACTCTCCGTTCGGACCTAATCTAGCGTCTGGGAGTCTCCTTTGGGGTCTCCTGTTGCGTGCGGGGCTGCTCCATTCCAGCCTTTTGTGCTTACGGAGCTCCGATAATCGGTCCTGTTCTAGCATGCGGAGCTCCGCTACTCAGGCCTGATTGTGCGTGCGGGACTCCGCTACTCGGGCCTGTTGGTGCATGCGGGGCTCCACTACTTGGGCCTGTTCTTGCATGCGGGGCTCCGCTACTCGGGTCTGTTCGTGCTTGCAGATTTCTGCTACTCGGGCCTGTTCGTGCGTACGGGGATCCGCTATTCAGGCCTGATAGTGTGTGCTGGGCTCCTCTATTCAGGCCTGTCCTTCCCTGCGGGACTCTATTCGGGCCTATACTTCCCTGCGGGACTCTGTTCGGGCCTATTCTGGCCTGCGAGACCCTCCGTTCGCCCCTATCGTGGTCTGCGGGACCCTCGTTCGGTCCCATTCTCGCCTTCGAGACCCTCTGTTCGGGCTTTTCTGGCCTGCGGGACTCTCCGTTCGGGCCTATTCTTGTGAGCGGGTCTCTATTCCGGCCTATTTTTGCCTAAGGGCTCCTCTATTCGGGCCTATTCTGGCCTGCGGGACTCTCCGTTCGGGCCTATTCTCACCTGGGGAACTCTCCGTTCGGACCTTTCTGACCTTCGGGACTCTGTTCGGGTCTCTTCTTGCCAGCGGGGCTCTTCGTTTGGGCCTATTCTTGCCTGCAGGACTCTGTTCGGGCCTCTTCTTGCCTGCACAGCCCCTCTACTCGGGCCTATTTTTGCCTGCAGGACTCTGTCCAGGCCTATTGTTGCCCCCGGAAAACTCCGTTCGGTCCTATTCTGGCTTGTGGGACTCTGTTCGGGCCTATGCTTGCCTGCGGGAATCTCCTTTCAGGGTTATGCTGACCTGTGGGATTCTCAGTTTGGGCGTATTCTCGCCTGCAGGACATCTCTTCGGGCCTATTCTCGCCCGCGGGACCCTCCGTTCGGTCGTTTCTGGCCTGCGGGACTCTCCGTTCGGGCCTAATCTTGCCTGCAGGATTCTGCGTTCGGGCTTACTCTTGCTTGCCGGACAGGGTTCGGGCGTCTTCTTGCCTGCACGGCTCCTCTACTCGGGCCTCATTTTGCCTTCGGGACACCGTTCGGGTCTATTCTTGGTCCGGGAATCTCCGTTCGGGCCTATGCTGGCCTGCTGGACTCTGTTCGGGCCTATGCTTGCCTGCGGGAATGACCGTTCGGGCCTATGTTGGCCTGCGGGACTCTCCGTTCGGGCCTTTCTGGCCTGCGGGACTCTCCGTTCGGGACTATTCTCTGGAGCGGGACTTTACTCGGGCCTATTCTTGCCTCCGGGCCTCCTCTATTCTTGCCTATTCTTGCCTCCGGGAATCTCCGTTCTGGCCTGTTCGGGCCTGCGGGACTCTGTTCGGGCCTATGCTTGCCTGCAGGAATCTCTGTTCCGCCCTACTCTGGCCTGCGGGACTCTCCGTTCGGGCCTATTCTGGCCTGCGGGACTCTGTTCGGGCCTATTCTTGCTCCGGGAATCGCCGGTCGGGCGTACCCTGGCTTGCGGGACTCTGTTCGGGCCTATGCTTGCCTGCAGGAATCTCTCTTCTGGCCTATTCTGGCCTGCAGGACTCTCCGTTCGGGCCTATTCTGGCCTGCAGGACTCTGTTTGGGCCTATGCTTGCCTACGGGAATCTCCGTTCAGGCGTATGCTGGCCTGCGGGTCTCTCCGTTCGGGCCTATTCTTGCCTGCGGGTCTCTCCGTTCGTGCCTATTCTTGCCTGCGGGACTCTCCGTTTGGGCGTATCCTTGCCTGCGGGACTCTGTTCGGGCCTCTTCTTACCCGCACGGCTCCTCTACTCGGGCCTATTTTTGCCTGTGGGACTCTATTGGGGCCTATTCTTGCCTCCGACAATCTCCGTTCGGGCCTATTCTGGCCTGCGGGACTCTTCGTTCGGGCCTAGGCTTCCCTTTGGCAATCTCCGTTCAGGCGTATGCTGGCCTGCGGGACTCTGTTCGGGCCTTTGGTTGCTTTCGGAAATCCCCGTTCTCGCCTGCGGAATTCTGTTGGGGGCTATTCTTGCTCCAGGAATCTCTGTTCGGGACTATTCTGGCCTGTGGGACTCTGTTCGGGCCCATGCCTGCCTGCGGGGCTCTCTGTTCAGGCCTTTTTCGCCTACGGGACTCTCCGTTCGGGCCTATTCTCTGGAGCGGGACTTTAGTCGGGCCTACTCTTGCCTACGGGGCTCCTCTATTCTTGCCTCTGGGATTCTGTTCGGGCCTATTCTTGTCTGCGGGACTCTCCGTTTGAGCCTATTCTTGCCTGTGGGTTCTCCGTTCAGGGCTACTCTTGCCAGCGGGACTCTGTTCGTGCCTCATCTTGCCTGCATGGCTGCTCTACTCGGGCCTACTCTTGCCTGCGGGACTCTGTTCGGGCCTATCCTTGCTCTGGGAATCTCCGTTCGGGCATACCCTGGCCTGCGGGACTCCGTTCGGGCCTATTCTGGCCTGCGGGACTCTGTTTGGGCCTATGCTTGCCTGCAGGAATCTCTGTTCCGGCCTATTGTGGCCTGCAGGACTCTCCGTTCGGGCCTATTCTGGCCTACGGGACTCTGTTTGGGCCTATGCTTGCCTACGGGAATCTCCGTTCAGGCGTATGCTGGCCTGCGGTATTCTCAATTTGGGCATATTCTCTCGCCTCCGGGACTTTCCTTTGGGCCTATTCTCGCCTGCGCATCTCTCCGTTCGGGCCTATTCTTGCCTGCGGGACTCTCCGTTCCGGCCTATTCTTGCCTGCGGGTCTCTCCGTTCGGGACAATTCTGACCTGCAAAACTCTCCGTTCGGACCTAATCTAGCCTCTGGGAGTCTCCTTTGGGGTCTCCTGTTGCGTGCGGGGCTGCTCCATTCCAGCCTTTTGTGCTTACGGAGCTCCGATATTCGGTCCTGTTCTAGCATGCGGAGCTCCGCTACTCAGGCCTGATTGTGCGTGCGGGGCTCCGCTACTCGGGCCTGTTGGTGCATGCGGGGCTCCACTACTTGGGCCTGTTCTTGCATGCGGGGCTCCGCTACTCGGGTCTGTTCGTGCTTGCAGGGCTCTGCTACTCGGGCCTGTTCGTGCGTGCGGGGATCCGCTATTCAGGCCTGATAGTGTGTGCGGGGCTCCTCTATTCAGGCCTGTCCTTCCCTGCGGGACTCTATTCGGGCCTATACTTCCCTGCGGGACTCTGTTCGGGCCTATTCTGGCCTGCGAGACCCTCGGTTCGCCCCTATCGTGGTCTGCGGGACCCTCGTTCGGGCCCATTCTCGCCTTCGAGACCCTCCGTTCGGGCCTATTCTTGTGAGCGGGTCTCTATTCGGGCCTATTTTTGCCTAAGGGCTCCTCTATTCGGGCCTATTCTGGCCTGCGGGACTCTCCGTTCGGGCCTATTCTCACCTGGGGAACTCTCCGTTCGGGCCTTTCTGGCCTTCGGGACTCTGTTCGGGTCTCTTCTTGCCAGCGGGGCTCTTCGTTTGGGCCTATTCTTGCCTGCAGGACTCTGTTCGGGCCTCTTCTTGCCTGCACAGCCCCTCTACTCGGGCCTATTTTTGCCTGCGGGACTCTGTCCAGGCCTATTGTTGCCCCCGGAAAACTCCGTTCGGTCCTATTCTGGCTTGTGGGACTCTGTTCGGGCCTATGCTTGCCTGCGGGAATCTCCTTTCAGGGTTATGCTGACCTGTGGGATTCTCAGTTTGGGCGTATTCTCGCCTGCAGGACATCTCTTCGGGCCTATTCTCGCCCGCGGGACCCTCCGTTCGGTCGTTTCTGGCCTGCGGGACTCTCCATTCGGGCCTAATCTTGCCTGCAGGATTCTGCGTTCGGGCTTACTCTTGCTTGCCGGACAGGGTTCGGGCGTCTTCTTGCCTGCACGGCTCCTCTACTCGGGCCTCATTTTGCCTTCGGGACACCGTTCGGGTCTATTCTTGGTCCGGGAATCTCCGTTCGGGCCTATGCTCGCCTGCTGGACTCTGTTCCGGCCTATGCTTGCCTGCGGGAATGACCGTTCGGGCCTATGTTGGCCTGCGGGACTCTCCGTTCGGGCCATTCTGGCCTGCGGGACTCTCCGTTCGGGCCTATTCTCTGGAGCGGGACTTTACTCGGGCCTATTCTTGCCTCCGGGCCTCCTCTATTCTTGCCTATTCTTGCCTCCGGGAATCTCCGTTCTGGCCTGTTCGGGCCTGCGGGACTCTGTTCGGGCCTATGCTTGCCTGCAGGAATCTCTGTTCCGCCCTACTCTGGCCTGCGGGACTCTCCGTTCGGGCCTATTCTGGCCTGCGGGACTCTGTTCGGGCCTATTCTTGCTCCGGGAATCGCCGGTCGGGCGTACCCTGGCTTGCGGGACTCTGTTCGGGCCTATGCTTGCCTGCAGGAATCTCTGTTCTGGCCTATTCTGGCCTGCAGGACTCTCCGTTCGGGCCTATTCTGGCCTGCAGGACTCTGTTTGGGCCTATGCTTGCCTACGGGAATCTCCGTTCAGGCGTATGCTGGCCTGCGGGTCTCTCCGTTCGGGCCTATTCTTGCCTCTGGGACTCTCTGTTTGGGCGTATCCTTGCCTGCGGGACTCTATTCGGGCCTCTTCTTGCCCGCACGGCTCCTCTACTCGGGCCTATTTTTGCCTGTGGGACTCTATTGGGGCCTATTCTTGCCTCCGACAATCTCCGTTCGGGCCTATTCTGGCCTGCGGGACTCTTCGTTCGGGCCTAGGCTTCCCTTTGGCAATCTCCGTTCAGGCGTATGCTGGCCTGCGGGACTCTGTTCGGGCCTTTGGTTGCTTTCGGAAATCCCCGTTCTGGCCTGCGGAATTCTGTTCGGGGCTATTCTTGCTCCGGGAATCTCTGTTCGGGACTATTCTGGCCTGTGGGACTCTGTTCGGGCCCATGCCTGCCTGCGGGGCTCTCTGTTCAGGCCTTTTTCGCCTACGGGACTCTCCGTTCGGGCCTATTCTCTGGAGCGGGACTTTAGTCGGGCCTACTCTTGCCTACGGGGCTCCTCTATTCTTGCCTCTGGGATTCTGTTCGGGCCTATTCTTGTCTGCGGGACTCTCCGTTTGAGCCTATTCTTGCCTGTGGGTTCTCCGTTCAGGGCTACTCTTGCCAGCGGGACTCTGTTCGTGCCTCATCTTGCCTGCATGGCTGCTCTACTCGGGCCTACTCTTGCCTGCGGGACTCTGTTCCGGCCTATCCTTGCTCTGGGAATCTCCGTTCGGGCATACCCTGGCCTGTGGGACTCCGTTCGGGCCTATTCTGGCCTGCGGGACTCTGTTTGGGCCTATGCTTGCCTGCAGGAATCTCTGTTCCGGCCTATTGTGGCCTGCAGGACTCTCCGTTCGGGCCTATTCTGGCCTACGGGACTCTGTTTGGGCCTATGCTTGCCTACGGGAATCTCCGTTCAGGCGTATGCTGGCCTGCGGTATTCTCAATTTGGGCATATTCTCTCGCCTCCGGGACTTTCCTTTGGGCCTATTCTCGCCTGCGCATCTCTCCGTTCGGGCCTATTCTTGCCTGCGGGACTCTCCGTTCCGGCCTATTCTTGCCTGCGGGTCTCTCCGTTCGGGACAATTCTGACCTGCAAAACTCTCCGTTCGGACCTAATCTAGCCTCTGGGAGTCTCCTTTGGGGTCTCCTGTTGCGTGCGGGGCTGCTCCATTCCAGCCTTTTGTGCTTACGGAGTTCCGATATTCGGTCCTGCTCTAGCATGCGGAGCTCCGCTACTCAGGCCTGATTGTGCGTGCGGGGCTCCGCTACTCGGGCCTGTTGGTGCATGCGGGGCTCCACTACTTGGGCCTGTTCTTGCATGCGGGGCTCCGCTACTCGGGTCTGTTCGTGCTTGCAGGGCTCTGCTACTCGGGCCTGTTCGTGCGTGCGGGGATCCGCTATTCAGGCCTGATAGTGTGTGCGGGGCTCCTCTATTCAGGCCTGTCCTTCCCTGCGGGACTCTATTCGGGCCTATACTTCCCTGCGGGACTCTGTTCGGGCCTATTCTGGCCTTCGAGACCCTCCGTTCGCCCCTATCGTGGTCTGCGGGACCCTCGTTCGGGCCCATTCTCGCCTTCGAGACCCTCTGTTCGGGCTTTTCTGGCCTGCGGGACTCTCCGTTCGGGCCTATTCTTGTGAGCGGGTCTCTATTCGGGCCTATTTTTGCCTAAGGGCTCCTCTATTCGGGCCTATTCTGGCCTGCGGGACTCTCCGTTCGGGCCTATTCTCACCTGGGGAACTCTCCGTTCGGGCCTTTTTGGCCTTCGGGACTGTGTTCGGGTCTCTTCTTGCCAGCGGGGCTCTTCGTTTGGGCCTATTCTTGCCTGCAGAACTCTGTTCGGGCCTCTTCTTGCCTGCACAGCCCCTCTACTCGGGCCTATTTTTGCCTGCGGGACTCTGTCCAGGCCTATTGTTGCCCCCGGAAAACTCCGTTCAGTCCTATTCTGGCTTGTGGGACTCTGTTTGGGCCTATGCTTGCCTGCGGGAATCTCCTTTCAGGGTTATGCTGACCTGTGGGATTCTCAGTTTGGGCGTATTCTCGCCTGCAGGACATCTCTTCGGGCCTATTCTCGCCCGCGGGACCCTCCGTTCGGTCCTTTCTGGCCTGCGGGACTCTGTTTGGGCCTATGCTTGCCTACGGGAATCTCCGTTCAGGCGTATGCTGGCCTGCGGGTCTCTCTGTTCGGGCCTATTCTTGCCTGCGGGACTCTCCGTTTGGGCGTATCCTTGCCTGCGGTATTCTGTTCGGGCCTCTTCTTGCCCGCACGGCTCCTCTACTCGGGCCTATTTTTGCCTGTGGGACTCTATTGGGGCCTATTCTTGCGTCCGACAATCTCCGTTCGGGCCTATTCTGGCCTGCGGGACTCTTCGTTCGGGCCTAGGCTTCCCTTTGGCCATCTCCGTTCAGGCGTATGCTGGCCTGCGGGACTCTGTTCGGGCCTTTGGTTGCTTTCGGAAATCCCCGTTCTGGCCTATTCTGGCCTGCGGAATACTGTTCTGGGCTATTCTTGCTCCGGGAATCTCTGTTCGGGACTATTCTGGCCTGTGGGACTCTGTTCGGGCCCATGCCTGCCTGCGGGGCTCTCTGTTCAGGCCTTTTTCGCCTACGGGACTCTCCGTTCGGGCCTATTCTCTGGAGCGGGACTTTAGTCGGGCCTACTCTTGCCTACGGGGCTCCTCTATTCTTGCCTCTGGGATTCTGTTCGGGCCTATTCTTGTCTGCGGGACTCTCCGTTTGAGCCTATTCTTGCCTGTGGGTTCTCCGTTCAGGGCTACTCTTGCCAGCGGGACTCTGTTCGTGCCTCATCTTGCCTGCATGGCTGCTCTACTCGGGCCTACTCTTGCCTGCGGGACTCTGTTCGGGCCTATCCTTGCTCTGGGAATCTCCGTTCGGGCATACCCTGGCCTGCGGGACTCCGTTCGGGCCTATTCTGGCCTGCGGGACTCTGTTTGGGCCTATGCTTGCCTACGGGAATCTCCGTTCAGGCGTATGCTGGCCTGCGGTATTCTCAATTTGGGCATATTCTCTCGCCTCCGGGACTTTCCTTTGGGCCTATTCTCGCCTGTGCAACTCTCCGTTCGGGCCTATTCTTGCCTGCGGGACTCTCCGTTCCGGCCTATTCTTGCCTGCGGGTCTCTCCGTTCGGGACAATTCTGACCTGCAAAACTCTCCGTTCGGACCTAATCTAGCCTCTGGGAGTCTCCTTTGGGGTCTCCTGTTGCGTGCGGGGCTGCTCCATTCCAGCCTTTTGTGCTTACGGAGCTCCGATATTCGGTCCTGTTCTAGCATGCGGAGCTCCGCTACTCAGGCCTGATTGTGCGTGCGGGGCTCCGCTACTCGGGCCTGTTGGTGCATGCGGGGCTCCACTACTTGGGCCTGTTCTTGCATGCGGGGCTCCGCTACTCGGGTCTGTTCGTGCTTGCAGGTTTCTGCTACTCGGGCCTGTTCGTGCGTGCGGGGATCCGCTATTCAGGCCTGATAGTGTGTGCGGGGCTCCTCTATTCAGGCCTGTCCTTCCCTGCGGGACTCTATTCGGGCCTATACTTCCCTGCGGGACTCTGTTCGGGCCTATTCTGGCCTGCGAGACCCTCCGTTCGCCCCTATCGTGGTCTGCGGGACCCTCGTTCGGGCCCATTCTCGCCTTCGAGACCCTCTGTTCGGGCTTTTCTGGCCTGCGGGACTCTCCGTTCGGGCCTATTCTTGTGAGCGGGTCTCTATTCCGGCCTATTTTTGCCTAAGGGCTCCTCTATTCGGGCCTATTCTGGCCTGCGGGACTCTCCGTTCGGGCCTATTCTCACCTGGGGAACTCTCCGTTCGGACCTTTCTGACCTTCGGGACTCGGTTCGGGTCTCTTCTTGCCAGCGGGGCTCTTCGTTTGGGCCTATTCTTGCCTGCAGGACTCTGTTCGGGCCTCTTCTTGCCTGCACAGCCCCTCTCCTCGGGCCTATTTTTGCCTGCAGGACTCTGTCCAGGCCTATTGTTGCCCCCGGAAAACTCCGTTCGGTCCTATTCTGGCTTGTGGGACTCTGTTCGGGCCTATGCTTGCCTGCGGGAATCTCCTTTCAGGGTTATGCTGACCTGTGGGATTCTCAGTTTGGGCGTATTCTCGCCTGCAGGACATCTCTTCGGGCCTATTCTCGCCCGCGGGACCCTCCGTTCGGTCGTTTCTGGCCTGCGGGACTCTCCATTCGGGCCTAATCTTGCCTGCAGGATTCTGCGTTCGGGCTTACTCTTGCTTGCCGGACAGGGTTCGGGCGTCTTCTTGCCTGCACGGCTCCTCTACTCGGGCCTCATTTTGCCTTCGGGACACCGTTCGGGTCTATTCTTCGTCCGGGAATCTCCGTTCGGGCCTATGCTGGCCTGCTGGACTCTGTTCGGGCCTATGCTTGCCTGCGGGAATGACCGTTCGGGCCTATGTTGGCCTGCGGGACTCTCCGTTCGGGCCTTTCTGGCCTGCGGGACTCTCCGTTCGGGCCTATTCTCTGGAGCGGGACTTTACTCGGGCCTATTCTTGCCTCCGGGCCTCCTCTATTCTTGCCTATTCTTGCCTCCGGGAATCTCCGTTCTGGCCTGTTCGGGCCTGCAGGACTCTGTTCGGGCCTATGCTTGCCTGCAGGAATCTCTGTTCCGCCCTACTCTGGCCTGCGGGACTCTCCGTTCGGGCCTATTCTGGACTGCGGGACTCTGTTCGGGCCTATTCTTGCTCCGGGAATCGCCGGTCGGGCGTACCCTGGCTTGCGGGACTCTGTTAGGGCCTATGCTTGCCTGCAGGAATCTCTGTTCTGGCCTATTCTGGCCTGCAGGACTCTCCGTTCGGGCCTATTCTGGCCTGCAGGACTCTGTTTGGGCCTATGCTTGCCTACGGGAATCTCCGTTCAGGCGTATGCTGGCCTGCGGGTCTCTCCGTTCGGGCCTATTCTTGCCTGCGGGACTCTCCGTTTGGGCGTATCCTTGCCTGCGGGACTCTGTTCGGGCCTCTTCTTGCCCGCACGGCTCCTCTACTCGGGCCTATTTTTGCCTGTGGGACTCTATTGGGGCCTATTCTTGCCTCCGACAATCTCCGTTCGGGCCTATTCTGGCCTGCGGGACTCTTCGTTCGGGCCTAGGCTTCCCTTTGGCAATCTCCGTTCAGGCGTATGCTGGCCTCCGGGACTCTGTTCGGGCCTTTGGTTGCTTTCGGAAATCCCCGTTCTGGCCTATTCTGGCCTGCGGAATACTGTTCTGGGCTATTCTTGCTCCGGGAATCTCTGTTCGGGACTATTCTGGCCTGTGGGACTCTCTTCGGGCCCATGCCTGCCTGCGGGGCTCTCTGTTCAGGCCTTTTTCGCCTACGGGACTCTCCGTTCGGGCCTATTCTCTGGAGCGGGACTTTAGTCGGGCCTACTCTTGCCTACGGGGCTCCTCTATTCTTGCCTCTGGGATTCTGTTCGGGCCTATTCTTGTCTGCGGGACTCTCCGTTTGAGCCTATTCTTGCCTGTGGGTTCTCCGTTCAGGGCTACTCTTGCCAGCGGGACTCTGTTTGTGCCTCATCTTGCCTGCATGGCTGCTCTACTCGGGCCTACTCTTGCCTGCGGGACTCTGTTCGGGCCTATCCTTGCTCTGGGAATCTCCGTTCGGGCATACCCTGGCCTGCGGGAGTCCGTTCGGGCCTATTCTGGCCTGCGGGACTCTGTTTGGGCCTATGCTTGCCTGCAGGAATCTCTGTTCCGGCCTATTGTGGCCTGCAGGACTCTCCGTTTGGGCCTATTCTGGCCTACGGGACTCTGTTTGGGCCTATGCTTGCCTACGGGAATCTCCGTTCAGGCGTATGCTGGCCTGCGGTATTCTCAATTTGGGCATATTCTCTCGCCTCCGGGACTTTCCTTTGGGCCTATTCTCGCCTGCACATCTCTCCGTTCGGGCCTATTCTTGCCTGCGGGACTCTCCGTTCCGGCCTATTCTTGCCTGCGGGTCTCTCCGTTCGGGACAATTCTGACCTGCAAAACTCTCCGTTCGGACCTAATCTAGCCTCTGGGAGTCTCCTTTGGGGTCTCCTGTTGCGTGCGGGGCTGCTCCATTCCAGCCTTTTGTGCTTACGGAGTTCCGATATTCGGTCCTGCTCTAGCATGCGGAGCTCCGCTACTCAGGCCTGATTGTGCGTGCGGGGCCCCGCTACTCGGGCCTGTTGGTGCATGCGGGGCTCCACTACTTGGGCCTGTTCTTGCATGCGGGGCTCCGCTACTCGGGTCTGTTCGTGCTTGCAGGGCTCTGCTACTCGGGCCTGTTCGTGCGTGCGGGGATCCGCTATTCAGGCCTGATAGTGTGTGCGGGGCTCCTCTATTCAGGCCTGTCCTTCCCTGCGGGACTCTATTCGGGCCTATACTTCCCTGCGGGACTCTCTTCGGGCCTATTCTGGCCTGCGAGACCCTCGCTTCGCCCCTATCGTGGTCTGCGGGACCCTCGTTCGGGCCCATTCTCGCCTTCGAGACCCTCCGTTCGGGCCTATTCTTGTGAGCGGGTCTCTATTCGGGCCTATTTTTGCCTAAGGGCTCCTCTATTCGGGCCTATTCTGGCCTGCGGGACTCTCCGTTCGGGCCTATTCTCACCTGGGGAACTCTCCGTTCGGGCCTTTCTGGCCTTCGGGACTCTGTTCGGGTCTCTTCTTGCCAGCGGGGCTCTTCGTTTGGGCCTATTCTTGCCTGCAGAACTCTGTTCGGGCCTCTTCTTGCCTGCACAGCCCCTCTACTCGGGCCTATTTTTGCCTGCGGGACTCTGTCCAGGCCTATTGTTGCCCCCGGAAAACTCCGTTCGGTCCTATTCTGGCTTGTGGGACTCTGTTCGGGCCTATGCTTGCCTGCGGGAATCTCCTTTCAGGGTTATGCTGACCTGTGGGATTCTCAGTTTGGGCGTATTCTCGCCTGCAGGACATCTCTTCGGGCCTATTCTCGCCCGCGGGACCCTCCTTTCGGTCGTTTCTGGCCTGCGGGACTCTCCATTCGGGCCTAATCTTGGGAGCGGGAGCGGGACTCTACTCGGGCCTATTCTTGCCTAGGGGCCTCTTCTATTCGTGCTTCTTCTTGCCAGTGGGACTCTGTTCAGGCCCGTTCTTGCCTGCAGGATTCTGCGTTCGGGCTTATTCTTGCTTGCCGGACAGTGTTCGGGCGTCTTGTTGCCTGCACGGCTCCTCTACTCGGGCCTCATTTTGCCTTCGGGACACCGTTCGGGTCTATTCTTGGTCCGGGAATCTCCGTTCGGGCCTATGCTCGCCTGCTGGACTCTGTTCGGGCCTATGCTTGCCTGCGGGAATGACCGTTCGGGCCTATGTTTCCCTGCGGGACTGACCGTTCCGGCCTTTCTGACCTTTGGGACTCTGTTCGTGTCTCTTCTTGCCAGCGGGGCTCTTCGTTTGGGCCTATTCTTGCCTGCAGAACTCTGTTCGGGCCTCTTCTTGCCTGCACAGCCCCTCTACTCGGGCCTATTTTTGCCTGCGGGTCTCTGTCCAGGCCTATTGTTGCCCCCGGTAAACTCCGTTCGGTCCTATTCTGGCTTGTGGGACTCTGTTCGGGCCTATGCTTGCCTGCGGGAATCTCCTTTCAGGGTTATGCTGACCTGTGGGATTCTCAGTTTGGGCGTATTCTCGCCTGCAGGACATCTCTTCGGGCCTATTCTCGCCCGCGGGACCCTCCGTTCGGTCGTTTCTGGCCTGCGGGACTCTCCGTTCGAGCCTAATCTTGCCTGCAGGATTCTGCGTTCGGGCTTACTCTTGCTTGCCGGACAGGGTTCGGGCGTCTTCTTGCCTGCACGGCTCCTCTACTCGGGCCTCATTTTGCCTTCAGGACACCGTTCGGGTCTATTCTTGGTCCGGGAATCTCCGTTCGGGCCTATGCTGGCCTGCTGGACTCTGTTCGGGCCTATGCTTGCCTGCGGGAATGACCGTTCGGGCCTATGTTGGCCTGCGGGACTCTCCGTTCGGGCCTATTCTCTGGAGCGGGACTTTACTCGGGCCTATTCTTGCCTCCGGGCCTCCTCTATTCTTGCCTATTCTTGCCTCCGGGAATCTCCGTTCTGGCCTGTTCGGGCCTGCGGGACTCTGTTCGGGCCTATGCTTGCCTGCAGGAATCTCTGTTCCGCCCTACTCTGGCCTGCGGGACTCTCCGTTCAGGCCTATTCTGGCCTGCGGGACTCTGTTCGGGCCTATTCTTGCTCCGGGAATCGCCGGTCGGGCGTACCCTGGCTTGCGGGACTCTGTTCGGGCCTATGCTTGCCTGCAGGAATCTCTGTTCTGGCCTATTCTGGCCTGCAGGACTCTCCGTTCGGGCCTATTCTGGCCTGCAGGACTCTGTTTGGGCCTATGCTTGCCTACGGGAATCTCCGTTCAGGCGTATGCTGGCCTGCGGGTCTCTCCGTTCGGGCCTATTCTTGCCTGCGGGACTCTCCGTTTGGGCGTATCCTTGCCTGCGGGACTCTGTTCGGGCCTCTTCTTGCCCGCACGGCTCCTCTACTCGGGCCTATTTTTGCCTGTGGGACTCTATTGGGGCCTATTCTTGCCTCCGACAATCTCCGTTCGGGCCTATTCTGGCCTGCGGGACTCTTTGTTCGGGCCTAGGCTTCCCTTTGGCAATCTCCGTTCAGGCGTATGCTGGCCTGCGGGACTCTGTTCGGGCCTTTGGTTGCTTTCGGAAATCCCCGTTCTGGCCTGCGGAATTCTGTTGGGGGCTATTCTTGCTCCGGGAATCTCTGTTCGGGACTATTCTGGCCTGTGGGACTCTGTTCGGGCCCATGCCTGCCTGCGGGGCTCTCTGTTCAGGCCTTTTTCGCCTACGGGACTCTCCGTTCGGGCCTATTCTCTGGAGCGGGACTTTAGTCGGGCCTACTCTTGCCTACGGGGCTCCTCTATTCTTGCCTCTGGGATTCTGTTCGGGCCTATTCTTGTCTGCGGGACTCTCCGTTTGAGCCTATTCTTGCCTGTGGGTTCTCCGTTCAGGGCTACTCTTGCCAGCAGGACTCTGTTCGTGCCTCATCTTGCCTGCATGGCTGCTCTACTCGGGCCTACTCTTGCCTGCGGGACTCTGTTCGGGCCTATCCTTGCTCTGGGAATCTCCGTTCGGGCATACCCTGGCCTGCGGGACTCCGTTCGGGCCTATTCTGGCCTGCGGGACTCTGTTTGGGCCTATGCTTGCCTACGGGAATCTCCGTTCAGGCGTATGCTGGCCTGCGGTATTCTCAATTTGGGCATATTCTCTCGCCTCCGGGACTTTCCTTTGGGCCTATTCTCGCCTGTGCAACTCTCCGTTCGGGCCTATTCTTGCCTGCGGGACTCTCCGTTCCGGCCTATTCTTGCCTGCGGGTCTCTCCGTTCGGGACAATTCTGACCTGCAAAACTCTCCGTTCGGACCTAATCTAGCGTCTGGGAGTCTCCTTTGGGGTCTCCTGTTGCGTGCGGGGCTGCTCCATTCCAGCCTTTTGTGCTTACGGAGCTCCGATAATCGGTCCTGTTCTAGCATGCGGAGCTCCGCTACTCAGGCCTGATTGTGCGTGCGGGGCTCCGCTACTCGGGCCTGTTGGTGCATGCGGGGCTCCACTACTTGGGCCTGTTCTTGCATGCGGGGCTCCGCTACTCGGGTCTGTTCGTGCTTGCAGGGTTCTGCTACTCGGGCCTGTTCGTGCGTGCGGGGATCCGCTATTCAGGCCTGATAGTGTGTGCAGGGCTCCTCTATTCAGGCCTGTCCTTCCCTGCGGGACTCTATTCTGCCTATACTTCCCTGCGGGACTCTGTTCGGGCCTATTCTGGCCTGCGAGACCCTCCGTTCGCCCCTATCGTGGTCTGCGGGACCCTCGTTCGGGCCCATTCTCGCCTTCGAGACCCTCTGTTCGGGCTTTTCTGGCCTGCGGGACTCTCCGTTCGGGCCTATTCTTGTGAGCGGGTCTCTATTCCGGCCTATTTTTGCCTAAGGGCTCCTCTATTCGGGCCTATTCTGGCCTGCGGGACTCTCCGTTCGGGCCTATTCTCACCTGGGGAACTCTCCGTTCGGACCTTTCTGACCTTCGGGACTCTGTTCGTGTCTCTTCTTGCCAGCGGGGCTCTTCGTTTGGGCCTATTCTTGCCTGCAGGACTCTGTTCGGGCCTCTTCTTGCCTGCACAGCCCCTCTCCTCGGGCCTATTTTTGCCTGCGGGACTCTGTCCAGGCCTATTGTTGCCCCCGGAAAACTCCGTTCGGTCCTATTCTGGCTTGTGGGACTCTGTTCGGGCCTATGCTTGCCTGCGGGAATCTCCTTTCAGGGTTATGCTGACCTGTGGGATTCTCAGTTTGGGCGTATTCTCGCCTGCAGGACATCTCTTCGGGCCTATTCTCGCCCGCGGGACCCTCCGTTCGGTCGTTTCTGGCCTGCGGGACTCTCCATTCGGGCCTAATCTTGGGAGCGGGAGCGGGACTCTACTCGGGCCTATTCTTGCCTAGGGGCCTCTTCTATTCGTGCTTCTTCTTGCCAGTGGGACTCTGTTCAGGCCCGTTCTTGCCTGCAGGATTCTGCGTTCGGGCTTATTCTTGCTTGCCGGACAGTGTTCGGGCGTCTTGTTGCCTGCACGGCTCCTCTACTCGGGCCTCATTTTGCCTTCGGGACACCGTTCGGGTCTATTCTTGGTCCGGGAATCTCCGTTCGGGCCTATGCTCGCCTGCTGGACTCTGTTCGGGCCTATGCTTGCCTGCGGGAATGACCGTTCGGGCCTATGTTTCCCTGTGGGACTGACCGTTCCAGCCTTTCTGACCTTCGGGACTCTGTTCGTGTCTCTTCTTGCCAGCGGGGCTCTTCGTTTGGGCCTATTCTTGCCTGCAGAACTCTGTTCGGGCCTCTTCTTGCCTGCACAGCCCCTCTACTCGGGCCTATTTTTGCCTGCGGGTCTCTGTCCAGGCCTATTGTTGCCCCCGGAAAACTCCGTTCGGTCCTATTCTGGCTTGTGGGACTCTGTTCGGGCCTATGCTTGCCTGCGGGAATCTCCTTTCAGGGTTATGCTGACCTGTGGGATTCTCAGTTTGGGCGTATTCTCGCCTGCAGGACATCTCTTCGGGCCTATTCTCGCCCGCGGGACCCTCCGTTCGGTCGTTTCTGGCCTGCGGGACTATCCGTTCGGGCCTAATCTTGCCTGCAGGATTCTGCGTTCGGGCTTACTCTTGCTTGCCGGACAGGGTTCGGGCGTCTTCTTGCCTGCACGGCTCCTCTACTCGGGCCTCATTTTGCCTTCGGGACACCGTTCGGGTCTATTCTTCGTCCGGGAATCTCCGTTCGGGCCTATGCTGGCCTGCTGGACTCTGTTCGGGCCTATGCTTGCCTGCGGGAATGACCGTTCGGGCCTATGTTGGCCTGCGGGACTCTCCGTTCGGGCCATTCTGGCCTGCGGGACTCTCCGTTCGGGCCTATTCTCTGGAGCGGGACTTTACTCGGGCCTATTCTTGCCTCCGGGCCTCCTCTATTCTTGCCTATTCTTGCCTCCGGGAATCTCCGTTCTGGCCTGTTCGGGCCTGCGGGACTCTGTTCGGGCCTATGCTTGCCTGCAGGAATCTCTGTTCCGCCCTACTCTGGCCTGCGGGACTCTCCGTTCAGGCCTATTCTGGCCTGCGGGACTCTGTTCGGGCCTATTCTTGCTCCGGGAATCGCCGGTCGGGCGTACCCTGGCTTGCGGGACTCTGTTCGGGCCTATGCTTGCCTGCAGGAATCTCTCTTCTGGCCTATTCTGGCCTGCAGGACTCTCCGTTCGGGCCTATTCTGGCCTGCAGGACTCTCCGTTCGGGCCTATTCTGGCCTGCAGGACTCTGTTTGGGCCTATGCTTGCCTACGGGAATCTCCGTTCAGGCGTATGCTGGCCTGCGGGTCTCTCTGTTCGGGCCTATTCTTGCCTGCGGGACTCTCCGTTTGGGCGTATCCTTGCCTGCGGGACTCTGTTCGGGCCTCTTCTTGCCCGCACGGCTCCTCTACTCGGGCCTATTTTTGCCTGTGGGACTCTATTGGGGCCTATTCTTGCCTCCGACAATCTCCGTTCGGACCTATTCTGGCCTGCGGAATTCTGTTCTGGGCTATTCTTGCTCCGGGAATCTCTGTTCGGGACTATTCTGGCCTGTGGGACTCTGTTCGGGCCCATGCCTGCCTGCGGGGCTCTCTGTTCAGGCCTTTTTCGCCTACGGGACTCTCCGTTCGGGCCTATTCTCTGGAGTGGGACTTTAGTCGGGCCTACTCTTGCCTACGGGGCTCCTCTATTCTTGCCTCTGGGATTCTGTTCGGGCCTATTCTTGTCTGCGGGACTCTCCCTTTGAGCCTATTCTTGCCTGCGGGTTCTCCGTTCAGGGCTACTCTTGCCAGCGAGACTCTGTTCGTGCCGCATCTTGCCTGCATGGCTGCTCTACTCGGGCCTACTCTTGCCTGCGGGACTCTGTTCGGGCCTATCCTTGCTCTGGGAAACTCCGTTCGGGCATACCCTGGCCTGCGGGACTCCGTTCGGGCCTATTCTGGCCTGCGGGACTCTGTTTGGGCCTATGCTTGCCTGCAGGAATCTCTGTTCCGGCCTATTGTGGCCTGCAGGACTCTCCGTTCGGGCCTATTCTGGCCTACGGGACTCTGTTTGGGCCTATGCTTGCCTACGGGAATCTCCGTTCAGGCGTATGCTGGCCTGCGGTATTCTCAATTTGGGCATATTCTCTCGCCTCCGGGACTTTCCTTTGGGCCTATTCTCGCCTGCGCATCTCTCCGTTCGGGCCTATTCTTGCCTGCGGGACTCTCCGTTCCGGCCTATTCTTGCCTGCGGGTCTCTCCGTTCGGGACAATTCTGACCTGCAAAACTCTCCGTTCGGACCTAATCTAGCGTCTGGGAGTCTCCTTTGGGGTCTCCTGTTGCGTGCGGGGCTGCTCCATTCCAGCCTTTTGTGCTTACGGAGCTCCGATATTCGGTCCTGTTCTAGCATGCGGAGCTCCGCTACTCAGGCCTGATTGTGCGTGCGGGGCCCCGCTACTCGGGCCTGTTGGTGCATGCGGGGCTCCACTACTTGGGCCTGTTCTTGCATGCGGGGCTCCGCTACTCGGGTCTGTTCGTGCTTGCAGGGCTCTGCTACTCGGGCCTGTTCGTGCGTGCGGGGATCCGCTATTCAGGCCTGATAGTGTGTGCGGGGCTCCTCTATTCAGGCCTGTCCTTCCCTGCGGGACTCTATTCGGGCCTATACTTCCCTGCGGGACTCTGTTCGGGCCTATTCTGGCCTGCGAGACCCTCGGTTCGCCCCTGTCGTGGTCTGCGGGACCCTCGTTCGGGCCCATTCTCGCCTTCGAGACCCTCCGTTCGGGCCTATTCTTGTGAGCGGGTCTCTATTCGGGCCTATTTTTGCCTAAGGGCTCCTCTATTCGGGCCTATTCTGGCCTGCGGGACTCTCCGTTCGGGCCTATTCTCACCTGGGGAACTCTCCGTTCGGGCCTTTCTGGCCTTCGGGACTCTGTTCGGGTCTCTTCTTGCCAGCGGGACTCTTCGTTTGGGCCTATTCTTGCCTGCAGGACTCTGTTCGGGCCTCTTCTTGCCTGCACAGCCCCTCTACTCGGGCCTATTTTTGCCTGCAGGACTCTGTCCAGGCCTATTTTTGCCCCCGGAAAACTCCGTTCGATCCTATTCTGGCTTGTGGGACTCTGTTCGGGCCTATGCTTGCCTGCGGGAATCTCCTTTCAGGGTTATGCTGACCTGTGGGATTCTCAGTTTGGGTGTATTCTCGCCTGCAGGACATCTCTTCGGGCCTATTCTCGCCCGCGGGACCCTCCGTTCGGTCGTTTCTGGCCTGCGGGACTCTCCGTTCGGGCCTAATCTTGCCTGCAGGATTCTGCGTTCGGGCTTACTCTTGCTTGCCGGACAGGGTTCGGGCGTCTTCTTGCCTGCACGGCTCCTCTACTCGGGCCTCATTTTACCTTCGGGACACCGTTCGGGTCTATTCTTCGTCCGGGAATCTCCGTTCGGGCCTATGCTGGCCTGCTGGACTCTGTTCGGGCCTATGCTTGCCTGCGGGAATGACCGTTCGGGCCTATGTTGGCCTGCGGGACTCTCCGTTCGGGCCATTCTGGCCTGCGGGACTCTCCGTTCGGGCCTATTCTCTGGAGCGGGACTTTACTCGGGCCTATTCTTGCCTCCGGGCCTCCTCTATTCTTGCCTATTCTTGCCTCCGGGAATCTCCGTTCTGGCCTGTTCGGGCCTGCGGGACTCTGTTCGGGCCTATGCTTGCCTGCAGGAATCTCTGTTCCGCCCTACTCTGGCCTGCGGGACTCTCCGTTCGGGCCTATTCTGGCCTGCGGGACTCTGTTCGGGCCTATTCTTGCTCCGGGAATCGCCGGTCGGGCGTACCCTGGCTTGCGGGACTCTGTTCGGGCCTATGCTTGCCTGCAGGAATCTCTGTTCTGGCCTATTCTGGCCTGCAGGACTCTCCGTTCGGGCCTATTCTGGCCTGCAGGACTCTGTTTGGGCCTATGCTTGCCTACGGGAATCTCCGTTCAGGCGTATGCTGGCCTGCGGGTCTCTCCGTTCGGGCCTATTCTTGCCTCTGGGACTCTCTGTTTGGGCGTATCCTTGCCTGCGGGACTCTATTCGGGCCTCTTCTTGCCCGCACGGCTCCTCTACTCGGGCCTATTTTTGCCTGTGGGACTCTATTGGGGCCTATTCTTGCCTCCGACAATCTCTGTTCGGGCCTATTCTGGCCTGCGGGACTCTTCGTTCGGGCCTAGGCTTCCCTTTGGCAATCTCCGTTCAGGCGTATGCTGGCCTGCGGGACTCTGTTCGGGCCTTTGGTTGCTTTCGGAAATCCCCGTTCTGGCCTGCGGAATTCTGTTCGGGGCTATTCTTGCTCCGGGAATCTCTGTTCGGGACTATTCTGGCCTGTGGGACTCTGTTCGGGCCCATGCCTGCCTGCGGGGCTCTCTGTTCAGGCCTTTTTCGCCTACGGGACTCTCCGTTCGGGCCTATTCTCTGGAGCGGGACTTTAGTCGGGCCTACTCTTGCCTACGGGGCTCCTCTATTCTTGCCTCTGGGATTCTGTTCGGGCCTATTCTTGTCTGCGGGACTCTCCGTTTGAGCCTATTCTTGCCTGTGGGTTCTCCGTTCAGGGCTACTCTTGCCAGCGGGACTCTGTTCGTGCCTCATCTTGCCTGCATGGCTGCTCTACTCGGGCCTACTCTTGCCTGCGGGACTCTGTTCGGGCCTATCCTTGCTCTGGGAATCTCCGTTCGGGCATACCCTGGCCTGTGGGACTCCGTTCGGGCCTATTCTGGCCTGCGGGACTCTGTTTGGGCCTATGCTTGCCTGCAGGAATCTCTGTTCCGGCCTATTGTGGCCTGCAGGACTCTCCGTTCGGGCCTATTGTGGCCTACGGGACTCTGTTTGGGCCTATGCTTGCCTACGGGAATCTCCGTTCAGGCGTATGCTGGCCTGCGGTATTCTCAATTTGGGCATATTCTCTCGCCTCCGGGACTTTCCTTTGGGCCTATTCTCGCCTGCGCATCTCTCCGTTCGGGCCTATTCTTGCCTGCGGGACTCTCCGTTCCGGCCTATTCTTGCCTGCGGGTCTCTCCGTTCGGGACAATTCTGACCTGCAAAACTCTCCGTTCGGACCTAATCTAGCCTCTGGGAGTCTCCTTTGGGGTCTCCTGTTGCGTGCGGGGCTGCTCCATTCCAGCCTTTTGTGCTTACGGAGTTCCGATATTCGGTCCTGTTCTAGCATGCGGAGCTCCGCTACTCAGGCCTGATTGTGCGTGCGGGGCTCCGCTACTCGGGCCTGTTGGTGCATGCGGGGCTCCACTACTTGGGCCTGTTCTTGCATGCGGGGCTCCGCTACTCGGGTCTGTTCGTGCTTGCAGGGCTCTGCTACTCGGGCCTGTTCGTGCGTGCGGGGATCCGCTATTCAGGCCTGATAGTGTGTGCGGGGCTCCTCTATTCAGGCCTGTCCTTCCCTGCGGGACTCTATTCGGGCCTATACTTCCCTGCGGGACTCTGTTCGGGCCTATTCTGGCCTTCGAGACCCTCCGTTCGCCCCTATCGTGGTCTGCGGGACCCTCGTTCGGGCCCATTCTCGCCTTCGAGACCCTCTGTTCGGGCTTTTCTGGCCTGCGGGACTCTCCGTTCGGGCCTATTCTTGTGACCGGGTCTCTATTCGGGCCTATTTTTGCCTAAGGGCTCCTCTATTCGGGCCTATTCTGGCCTGCGGGACTCTCCGTTCGGGCCTATTCTCACCTGGGGAACTCTCCGTTCGGGCCTTTTTGGCCTTCGGGACTGTGTTCGGGTCTCTTCTTGCCAGCGGGGCTCTTCGTTTGGGCCTATTCTTGCCTGCAGAACTCTGTTCGGGCCTCTTCTTGCCTGCACAGCCCCTCTACTCGGGCCTATTTTTGCCTGCGGGACTCTGTCCAGGCCTATTGTTGCCCCCGGAAAACTCCGTTCAGTCCTATTCTGGCTTGTGGGACTCTGTTCGGGCCTATGCTTGCCTGCGGGAATCTCCTTTCAGGGTTATGCTGACCTGTGGGATTCTCAGTTTGGGCGTATTCTCGCCTGCAGGACATCTCTTCGGGCCTATTCTCGCCCGCGGGACCCTCCGTTCGGTCGTTTCTGGCCTGCGGGACTCTCCGTTCGGGCCTAATCTTGCCTGCAGGATTCTGCGTTCGGGCTTACTCTTGCTTGCCGGACAGGGTTCGGGCGTCTTCTTGCCTGCACGGCTCCTCTACTCGGGCCTCATTTTGCCTTCGGGACACCGTTCGGGTCTATTCTTGGTCCGGGAATCTCCGTTCGGGCCTATGCTGGCCTGCTGGACTCTGTTCGGGCCTATGCTTGCCTGCGGGAATGACCGTTCGGGCCTATGTTGGCCTGCGGGACTCTCCGTTCGGGCCATTCTGGCCTGCGGGACTCTCCGTTCGGGCCTATTCTCTGGAGCGGGACTTTACTCGGGCCTATTCTTGCCTCCGGGCCTCCTCTATTCTTGCCTATTCTTGCCTCCGGGAATCTCCGTTCTGGCCTGTTCGGGCCTGCGGGACTCTGTTCGGGCCTATGCTTGCCTGCAGGAATCTCTGTTCCGCCCTACTCTGGCCTGCGGGACTCTCCGTTCAGGCCTATTCTGGCCTGCGGGACTCTGTTCGGGCCTATTCTTGCTCCGGGAATCGCCGGTCGGGCGTACCCTGGCTTGCGGGACTCTGTTCGGGCCTATGCTTGCCTGCAGGAATCTCTCTTCTGGCCTATTCTGGCCTGCAGGACTCTCCGTTCGGGCCTATTCTGGCCTGCAGGACTCTCCGTTCGGGCCTATTCTGGCCTGCAGGACTCTGTTTGGGCCTATGCTTGCCTACGGGAATCTCCGTTCAGGCGTATGCTGGCCTGCGGGTCTCTCTGTTCGGGCCTATTCTTGCCTGCGGGACTCTCCGTTTGGGCGTATCCTTGCCTGCGGGACTCTGTTCGGGCCTCTTCTTGCCCGCACGGCTCCTCTACTCGGGCCTATTTTTGCCTGTGGGACTCTATTGGGGCCTATTCTTGCCTCCGACAATCTCCGTTCGGACCTATTCTGGCCTGCGGAATTCTGTTCTGGGCTATTCTTGCTCCGGGAATCTCTGTTCGGGACTATTCTGGCCTGTGGGACTCTGTTCGGGCCCATGCCTGCCTGCGGGGCTCTCTGTTCAGGCCTTTTTCGCCTACGGGACTCTCCGTTCGGGCCTATTCTCTGGAGTGGGACTTTAGTCGGGCCTACTCTTGCCTACGGGGCTCCTCTATTCTTGCCTCTGGGATTCTGTTCGGGCCTATTCTTGTCTGCGGGACTCTCCCTTTGAGCCTATTCTTGCCTGCGGGTTCTCCGTTCAGGGCTACTCTTGCCAGCGAGACTCTGTTCGTGCCGCATCTTGCCTGCATGGCTGCTCTACTCGGGCCTACTCTTGCCTGCGGGACTCTGTTCGGGCCTATCCTTGCTCTGGGAAACTCCGTTCGGGCATACCCTGGCCTGCGGGACTCCGTTCGGGCCTATTCTGGCCTGCGGGACTCTGTTTGGGCCTATGCTTGCCTGCAGGAATCTCTGTTCCGGCCTATTGTGGCCTGCAGGACTCTCCGTTCGGGCCTATTGTGGCCTACGGGACTCTGTTTGGGCCTATGCTTGCCTACGGGAATCTCCGTTCAGGCGTATGCTGGCCTGCGGTATTCTCAATTTGGGCATATTCTCTCGCCTCCGGGACTTTCCTTTGGGCCTATTCTCGCCTGCGCATCTCTCCGTTCGGGCCTATTCTTGCCTGCGGGACTCTCCGTTCCGGCCTATTCTTGCCTGCGGGTCTCTCCGTTCGGGACAATTCTGACCTGCAAAACTCTCCGTTCGGACCTAATCTAGCGTCTGGGAGTCTCCTTTGGGGTCTCCTGTTGCGTGCGGGGCTGCTCCATTCCAGCCTTTTGTGCTTACGGAGCTCCGATATTCGGTCCTGTTCTAGCATGCGGAGCTCCGCTACTCAGGCCTGATTGTGCGTGCGGGGCCCCGCTACTCGGGCCTGTTGGTGCATGCGGGGCTCCACTACTTGGGCCTGTTCTTGCATGCGGGGCTCCGCTACTCGGGTCTGTTCGTGCTTGCAGGGCTCTGCTACTCGGGCCTGTTCGTGCGTGCGGGGATCCGCTATTCAGGCCTGATAGTGTGTGCGGGGCTCCTCTATTCAGGCCTGTCCTTCCCTGCGGGACTCTATTCGGGCCTATACTTCCCTGCGGGACTCTGTTCGGGCCTATTCTGGCCTGCGAGACCCTCGGTTCGCCCCTGTCGTGGTCTGCGGGACCCTCGTTCGGGCCCATTCTCGCCTTCGAGACCCTCCGTTCGGGCCTATTCTTGTGAGCGGGTCTCTATTCGGGCCTATTTTTGCCTAAGGGCTCCTCTATTCGGGCCTATTCTGGCCTGCGGGACTCTCCGTTCGGGCCTATTCTCACCTGGGGAACTCTCCGTTCGGGCCTTTCTGGCCTTCGGGACTCTGTTCGGGTCTCTTCTTGCCAGCGGGACTCTTCGTTTGGGCCTATTCTTGCCTGCAGGACTCTGTTCGGGCCTCTTCTTGCCTGCACAGCCCCTCTACTCGGGCCTATTTTTGCCTGCGGGACTCTGTCCAGGCCTATTTTTGCCCCCGGAAAACTCCGTTCGATCCTATTCTGGCTTGTGGGACTCTGTTCGGGCCTATGCTTGCCTGCGGGAATCTCCTTTCAGGGTTATGCTGACCTGTGGGATTCTCAGTTTGGGCGTATTCTCGCCTGCAGGACATCTCTTCGGGCCTATTCTCGCCCGCGGGACCCTCCGTTCGGTCGTTTCTGGCCTGCGGGACTCTCCGTTCGGGCCTAATCTTGCCTGCAGGATTCTGCGTTCGGGCTTACTCTTGCTTGCCGGACAGGGTTCGGGCGTCTTCTTGCCTGCACGGCTCCTCTACTCGGGCCTCATTTTACCTTCGGGACACCGTTCAGGTCTATTCTTGGTCCGGGAATCTCCGTTCGGGCCTATGCTGGCCTGCTGGACTCTGTTCGGGCCTATGCTTGCCTGCGGGAATGACCGTTCGGGCCTATGTTGGCCTGCGGGACTCTCCGTTCGGGCCATTCTGGCCTGCGGGACTCTCCGTTCGGGCCTATTCTCTGGAGCGGGACTTTACTCGGGCCTATTCTTGCCTCCGGGCCTCCTCTATTCTTGCCTATTCTTGCCTCCGGGAATCTCCGTTCTGGCCTGTTCGGGCCTGCGGGACTCTGTTCGGGCCTATGCTTGCCTGCAGGAATCTCTGTTCCGCCCTACTCTGGCCTGCGGGACTCTCCGTTCGGGCCTATTCTGGCCTGCGGGACTCTGTTCGGGCCTATTCTTGCTCCGGGAATCGCCGGTCGGGCGTACCCTGGCTTGCGGGACTCTGTTCGGGCCTATGCTTGCCTGCAGGAATCTCTGTTCTGGCCTATTCTGGCCTGCAGGACTCTCCGTTCGGGCCTATTCTGGCCTGCAGGACTCTGTTTGGGCCTATGCTTGCCTACGGGAATCTCCGTTCAGGCGTATGCTGGCCTGCGGGTCTCTCCGTTCGGGCCTATTCTTGCCTCTGGGACTCTCTGTTTGGGCGTATCCTTGCCTGCGGGACTCTATTCGGGCCTCTTCTTGCCCGCACGGCTCCTCTACTCGGGCCTATTTTTGCCTGTGGGACTCTATTGGGGCCTATTCTTGCCTCCGACAATCTCCGTTCGGGCCTATTCTGGCCTGCGGGACTCTTCGTTCGGGCCTAGGCTTCCCTTTGGCAATCTCCGTTCAGGCGTATGCTGGCCTGCGGGACTCTGTTCGGGCCTTTGGTTGCTTTCGGAAATCCCCGTTCTGGCCTGCGGAATTCTGTTCGGGGCTATTCTTGCTCCGGGAATCTCTGTTCGGGACTATTCTGGCCTGTGGGACTCTGTTCGGGCCCATGCCTGCCTGCGGGGCTCTCTGTTCAGGCCTTTTTCGCCTACGGGACTCTCCGTTCGGGCCTATTCTCTGGAGCGGGACTTTAGTCGGGCCTACTCTTGCCTACGGGGCTCCTCTATTCTTGCCTCTGGGATTCTGTTCGGGCCTATTCTTGTCTGCGGGACTCTCCGTTTGAGCCTATTCTTGCCTGTGGGTTCTCCGTTCAGGGCTACTCTTGCCAGCGGGACTCTGTTCGTGCCTCATCTTGCCTGCATGGCTGCTCTACTCGGGCCTACTCTTGCCTGCGGGACTCTGTTCGGGCCTATCCTTGCTCTGGGAATCTCCGTTCGGGCATACCCTGGCCTGTGGGACTCCGTTCGGGCCTATTCTGGCCTGCGGGACTCTGTTTGGGCCTATGCTTGCCTGCAGGAATCTCTGTTCCGGCCTATTGTGGCCTGCAGGACTCTCCGTTCGGGCCTATTGTGGCCTACGGGACTCTGTTTGGGCCTATGCTTGCCTACGGGAATCTCCGTTCAGGCGTATGCTGGCCTGCGGTATTCTCAATTTGGGCATATTCTCTCGCCTCCGGGACTTTCCTTTGGGCCTATTCTCGCCTGCGCATCTCTCCGTTCGGGCCTATTCTTGCCTGCGGGACTCTCCGTTCCGGCCTATTCTTGCCTGCGGGTCTCTCCGTTCGGGACAATTCTGACCTGCAAAACTCTCCGTTCGGACCTAATCTAGCCTCTGGGAGTCTCCTTTGGGGTCTCCTGTTGCGTGCGGGGCTGCTCCATTCCAGCCTTTTGTGCTTACGGAGTTCCGATATTCGGTCCTGTTCTAGCATGCGGAGCTCCGCTACTCAGGCCTGATTGTGCGTGCGGGGCTCCGCTACTCGGGCCTGTTGGTGCATGCGGGGCTCCACTACTTGGGCCTGTTCTTGCATGCGGGGCTCCGCTACTCGGGTCTGTTCGTGCTTGCAGGGCTCTGCTACTCGGGCCTGTTCGTGCGTGCGGGGATCCGCTATTCAGGCCTGATAGTGTGTGCGGGGCTCCTCTATTCAGGCCTGTCCTTCCCTGCGGGACTCTATTCGGGCCTATACTTCCCTGCGGGACTCTGTTCGGGCCTATTCTGGCCTTCGAGACCCTCCGTTCGCCCCTATCGTGGTCTGCGGGACCCTCGTTCGGGCCCATTCTCGCCTTCGAGACCCTCTGTTCGGGCTTTTCTGGCCTGCGGGACTCTCCGTTCGGGCCTATTCTTGTGACCGGGTCTCTATTCGGGCCTATTTTTGCCTAAGGGCTCCTCTATTCGGGCCTATTCTGGCCTGCGGGACTCTCCGTTCGGGCCTATTCTCACCTGGGGAACTCTCCGTTCGGGCCTTTTTGGCCTTCGGGACTGTGTTCGGGTCTCTTCTTGCCAGCGGGGCTCTTCGTTTGGGCCTATTCTTGCCTGCAGAACTCTGTTCGGGCCTCTTCTTGCCTGCACAGCCCCTCTACTCGGGCCTCTTTTTGCCTGCGGGACTCTGTCCAGGCCTATTGTTGCCCCCGGAAAACTCCGTTCAGTCCTATTCTGGCTTGTGGGACTCTGTTCGGGCCTATGCTTGCCTGCGGGAATCTCCTTTCAGGGTTATGCTGACCTGTGGGATTCTCAGTTTGGGCGTATTCTCGCCTGCAGGACATCTCTTCGGGCCTATTCTCGCCCGCGGGACCCTCCGTTCGGTCGTTTCTGGCCTGCGGGACTCTCCGTTCGGGCCTAATCTTGCCTGCAGGATTCTGCGTTCGGGCTTACTCTTGCTTGCCGGACAGGGTTCGGGCGTCTTCTTGCCTGCACGGCTCCTCTACTCGGGCCTCATTTTGCCTTCGGGACACCGTTCGGGTCTATTCTTGGTCCGGGAATCTCCGTTCGGGCCTATGCTGGCCTGCTGGACTCTGTTCGGGCCTATGCTTGCCTGCGGGAATGACCGTTCGGGCCTATGTTGGCCTGCGGGACTCTCCGTTCGGGCCATTCTGGCCTGCGGGACTCTCCGTTCGGGCCTATTCTCTGGAGCGGGACTTTACTCGGGCCTATTCTTGCCTCCGGGCCTCCTCTATTCTTGCCTATTCTTGCCTCCGGGAATCTCCGTTCTGGCCTGTTCGGGCCTGCGGGACTCTGTTCGGGCCTATGCTTGCCTGCAGGAATCTCTGTTCCGCCCTACTCTGGCCTGCGGGACTCTCCGTTCAGGCCTATTCTGGCCTGCGGGACTCTGTTCGGGCCTATTCTTGCTCCGGGAATCGCCGGTCGGGCGTACCCTGGCTTGCGGGACTCTGTTCGGGCCTATGCTTGCCTGCAGGAATCTCTCTTCTGGCCTATTCTGGCCTGCAGGACTCTCCGTTCGGGCCTATTCTGGCCTGCAGGACTCTCCGTTCGGGCCTATTCTGGCCTGCAGGACTCTGTTTGGGCCTATGCTTGCCTACGGGAATCTCCGTTCAGGCGTATGCTGGCCTGCGGGTCTCTCTGTTCGGGCCTATTCTTGCCTGCGGGACTCTCCGTTTGGGCGTATCCTTGCCTGCGGGACTCTGTTCGGGCCTCTTCTTGCCCGCACGGCTCCTCTACTCGGGCCTATTTTTGCCTGTGGGACTCTATTGGGGCCTATTCTTGCCTCCGACAATCTCCGTTCGGACCTATTCTGGCCTGCGGAATTCTGTTCTGGGCTATTCTTGCTCCGGGAATCTCTGTTCGGGACTATTCTGGCCTGTGGGACTCTGTTCGGGCCCATGCCTGCCTGCGGGGCTCTCTGTTCAGGCCTTTTTCGCCTACAGGACTCTCCGTTCGGGCCTATTCTCTGGAGTGGGACTTTAGTCGGGCCTACTCTTGCCTACGGGGCTCCTCTATTCTTGCCTCTGGGATTCTGTTCGGGCCTATTCTTGTCTGCGGGACTCTCCCTTTGAGCCTATTCTTGCCTGCGGGTTCTCCGTTCAGGGCTACTCTTGCCAGCGAGACTCTGTTCGTGCCGCATCTTGCCTGCATGGCTGCTCTACTCGGGCCTACTCTTGCCTGCGGGACTCTGTTCGGGCCTATCCTTGCTCTGGGAAACTCCGTTCGGGCATACCCTGGCCTGCGGGACTCCGTTCGGGCCTATTCTGGCCTGCGGGACTCTGTTTGGGCCTATGCTTGCCTACGGGAATCTCCGTTCAGGCGTATGCTGGCCTGCGGTATTCTCAATTTGGGCATATTCTCTCGCCTCCGGGACTTTCCTTTGGGCCTATTCTCGCCTGCGCATCTCTCCGTTCGGGCCTATTCTTGCCTGCGGGACTCTCCGTTCCGGCCTATTCTTGCCTGCGGGTCTCTCCGTTCGGGACAATTCTGACCTGCAAAACTCTCCGTTCGGACCTAATCTAGCGTCTGGGAGTCTCCTTTGGGGTCTCCTGTTGCGTGCGGGGCTGCTCCATTCCAGCCTTTTGTGCTTACGGAGCTCCGATATTCGGTCCTGTTCTAGCATGCGGAGCTCCGCTACTCAGGCCTGATTGTGCGTGCGGGGCTCCGCTACTCGGGCCTGTTGGTGCATGCGGGGCTCCACTACTTGGGCCTGTTCTTGCATGCGGGGCTCCGCTACTCGGGTCTGTTCGTGCTTGCAGGGCTCTGCTACTCGGGCCTGTTCGTGCGTGTGGGGCTCCGCTATTCAGGCCTGATAGTGTGTGCGGGGCTCCTCTATTCAGGCCTGTCCTTCCCTGCGGGACTCTATTCGGGCCTATACTTCCCTGCGGGACTCTGTTCGGGCCTATTCTGGCCTGCGAGACCCTCGGTTCGCCCCTGTCGTGGTCTGCGGGACCCTCGTTCGGGCCCATTCTCGCCTTCGAGACCCTCCGTTCGGGCCTATTCTTGTGAGCGGGTCTCTATTCGGGCCTATTTTTGCCTAAGGGCTCCTCTATTCGGGCCTATTCTGGCCTGCGGGACTCTCCGTTCGGGCCTATTCTCACCTGGGGAACTCTCCGTTCGGGCCTTTCTGGCCTTCGGGACTCTGTTCGGGTCTCTTCTTGCCAGCGGGACTCTTCGTTTGGGCCTATTCTTGCCTGCAGGACTCTGTTCGGGCCTCTTCTTGCCTGCACAGCCCCTCTACTCGGGCCTATTTTTGCCTGCGGGACTCTGTCCAGGCCTATTTTTGCCCCCGGAAAACTCCGTTCGATCCTATTCTGGCTTGTGGGACTCTGTTCGGGCCTATGCTTGCCTGCGGGAATCTCCTTTCAGGGTTATGCTGACCTGTGGGATTCTCAGTTTGGGCGTATTCTCGCCTGCAGGACATCTCTTCGGGCCTATTCTCGCCCGCGGGACCCTCCGTTCGGTCGTTTCTGGCCTGCGGGACTCTCCGTTCGGGCCTAATCTTGCCTGCAGGATTCTGCGTTCGGGCTTACTCTTGCTTGCCGGACAGGGTTCGGGCGTCTTCTTGCCTGCACGGCTCCTCTACTCGGGCCTCATTTTACCTTCGGGACACCGTTCGGGTCTATTCTTGGTCCGGGAATCTCCGTTCGGGCCTATGCTGGCCTGCTGGACTCTGTTCGGGCCTATGCTTGCCTGCGGGAATGACCGTTCGGGCCTATGTTGGCCTGCGGGACTCTCCGTTCGGGCCATTCTGGCCTGCGGGACTCTCCGTTCGGGCCTATTCTCTGGAGCGGGACTTTACTCGGGCCTATTCTTGCCTCCGGGCCTCCTCTATTCTTGCCTATTCTTGCCTCCGGGAATCTCCGTTCTGGCCTGTTCGGGCCTGCGGGACTCTGTTCGGGCCTATGCTTGCCTGCAGGAATCTCTGTTCCGCCCTACTCTGGCCTGCGGGACTCTCCGTTCGGGCCTATTCTGGCCTGCGGGACTCTGTTCGGGCCTATTCTTGCTCCGGGAATCGCCGGTCGGGCGTACCCTGGCTTGCGGGACTCTGTTCGGGCCTATGCTTGCCTGCAGGAATCTCTGTTCTGGCCTATTCTGGCCTGCAGGACTCTCCGTTCGGGCCTATTCTGGCCTGCAGGACTCTGTTTGGGCCTATGCTTGCCTACGGGAATCTCCGTTCAGGCGTATGCTGGCCTGCGGGTCTCTCCGTTCGGGCCTATTCTTGCCTCTGGGACTCTCTGTTTGGGCGTGTCCTTGCCTGCGGGACTCTATTCGGGCCTCTTCTTGCCCGCACGGCTCCTCTACTCGGGCCTATTTTTGCCTGTGGGACTCTATTGGGGCCTATTCTTGCGTCCGACAATCTCCGTTCGGGCCTATTCTGGCCTGCGGGACTCTTCGTTCGGGCCTAGGCTTCCCTTTGGCAATCTCCGTTCAGGCGTATGCTGGCCTGCGGGACTCTGTTCGGGCCTTTGGTTGCTTTCGGAAATCCCCGTTCTGGCCTGCGGAATTCTGTTCGGGGCTATTCTTGCTCCGGGAATCTCTGTTCGGGACTATTCTGGCCTGTGGGACTCTCTTCGGGCCCATGCCTGCCTGCGGGGCTCTCTGTTCAGGCCTTTTTCGCCTACGGGACTCTCCGTTCGGGCCTATTCTCTGGAGCGGGACTTTAGTCGGGCCTACTCTTGCCTACGGGGCTCCTCTATTCTTGCCTCTGGGATTCTGTTCGGGCCTATTCTTGTCTGCGGGACTCTCCGTTTGAGCCTATTCTTGCCTGTGGGTTCTCCGTTCAGGGCTACTCTTGCCAGCGGGACTCTGTTCGTGCCTCATCTTGCCTGCATGGCTGCTCTACTCGGGCCTACTCTTGCCTGCGGGACTCTGTTCGGGCCTATCCTTGCTCTGGGAATCTCCGTTCGGGCATACCCTGGCCTGTGGGACTCCGTTCGGGCCTATTCTGGCCTGCGGGACTCTGTTTGGGCCTATGCTTGCCTGCAGGAATCTCTGTTCCGGCCTATTGTGGCCTGCAGGACTCTCCGTTCGGGCCTATTGTGGCCTACGGGACTCTGTTTGGGCCTATGCTTGCCTACGGGAATCTCCGTTCAGGCGTATGCTGGCCTGCGGTATTCTCAATTTGGGCATATTCTCTCGCCTCCGGGACTTTCCTTTGGGCCTATTCTCGCCTGCGCATCTCTCCGTTCGGGCCTATTCTTGCCTGCGGGACTCTCCGTTCCGGCCTATTCTTGCCTGCGGGTCTCTCCGTTCGGGACAATTCTGACCTGCAAAACTCTCCGTTCGGACCTAATCTAGCCTCTGGGAGTCTCCTTTGGGGTCTCCTGTTGCGTGCGGGGCTGCTCCATTCCAGCCTTTTGTGCTTACGGAGTTCCGATATTCGGTCCTGTTCTAGCATGCGGAGCTCCGCTACTCAGGCCTGATTGTGCGTGCGGGGCTCCGCTACTCGGGCCTGTTGGTGCATGCGGGGCTCCACTACTTGGGCCTGTTCTTGCATGCGGGGCTCCGCTACTCGGGTCTGTTCGTGCTTGCAGGGCTCTGCTACTCGGGCCTGTTCGTGCGTGCGGGGATCCGCTATTCAGGCCTGATAGTGTGTGCGGGGCTCCTCTATTCAGGCCTGTCCTTCCCTGCGGGACTCTATTCGGGCCTATACTTCCCTGCGGGACTCTGTTCGGGCCTATTCTGGCCTTCGAGACCCTCCGTTCGCCCCTATCGTGGTCTGCGGGACCCTCGTTCGGGCCCATTCTCGCCTTCGAGACCCTCTGTTCGGGCTTTTCTGGCCTGCGGGACTCTCCGTTCGGGCCTATTCTTGTGACCGGGTCTCTATTCGGGCCTATTTTTGCCTAAGGGCTCCTCTATTCGGGCCTATTCTGGCCTGCGGGACTCTCCGTTCGGGCCTATTCTCACCTGGGGAACTCTCCGTTCGGGCCTTTTTGGCCTTCGGGACTGTGTTCGGGTCTCTTCTTGCCAGCGGGGCTCTTCGTTTGGGCCTATTCTTGCCTGCAGAACTCTGTTCGGGCCTCTTCTTGCCTGCACAGCCCCTCTACTCGGGCCTATTTTTGCCTGCGGGACTCTGTCCAGGCCTATTGTTGCCCCCGGAAAACTCCGTTCAGTCCTATTCTGGCTTGTGGGACTCTGTTCGGGCCTATGCTTGCCTGCGGGAATCTCCTTTCAGGGTTATGCTGACCTGTGGGATTCTCAGTTTGGGCGTATTCTCGCCTGCAGGACATCTCTTCGGGCCTATTCTCGCCCGCGGGACCCTCCGTTCGGTCGTTTCTGGCCTGCGGGACTCTCCGTTCGGGCCTAATCTTGCCTGCAGGATTCTGCGTTCGGGCTTACTCTTGCTTGCCGGACAGGGTTCGGGCGTCTTCTTGCCTGCACGGCTCCTCTACTCGGGCCTCATTTTGCCTTCGGGACACCGTTCGGGTCTATTCTTGGTCCGGGAATCTCCGTTCGGGCCTATGCTGGCCTGCTGGACTCTGTTCGGGCCTATGCTTGCCTGCGGGAATGACCGTTCGGGCCTATGTTGGCCTGCGGGACTCTCCGTTCGGGCCATTCTGGCCTGCGGGACTCTCCGTTCGGGACTATTCTCTGGAGCGGGACTTTACTCGGGCCTATTCTTGCCTCCGGGCCTCCTCTATTCTTGCCTATTCTTGCCTCCGGGAATCTCCGTTCTGGCCTGTTCGGGCCTGCGGGACTCTGTTCGGGCCTATGCTTGCCTGCAGGAATCTCTGTTCCGCCCTACTCTGGCCTGCGGCACTCTCCGTTCAGGCCTATTCTGGCCTGCGGGACTCTGTTCGGGCCTATTCTTGCTCCGGGAATCGCCGGTCGGGCGTACCCTGGCTTGCGGGACTCTGTTCGGGCCTATGCTTGCCTGCAGGAATCTCTGTTCTGGCCTATTCTGGCCTGCAGGACTCTCCGTTCGGGCCTATTCTGGCCTGCAGGACTCTGTTTGGGCCTATGCTTGCCTACGGGAATCTCCGTTCAGGCGTATGCTGGCCTGCGGGTCTCTCTGTTCGGGCCTATTCTTGCCTGCGGGACTCTCCGTTTGGGCGTATCCTTGCCTGCGGGATTCTGTTCGGGCCTCTTCTTGCCCGCACGGCTCCTCTACTCGGGCCTATTTTTGCCTGTGGGACTCTATTGGGGCCTATTCTTGCCTCCGACAATCTCCGTTCGGGCCTATTCTGGCCTGCGGGACTCTTCGTTCGGGCCTAGGCTTCCCTTTGGCAATCTCCGTTCAGGCGTATGCTGGCCTGCGGGACTCTGTTCGGGCCTTTGGTTGCTTTCGGAAATCCCCGTTCTGGCCTATTCTGGCCTGCGGAATACTGTTCGGGGCTACTCTTGCTCCGGGAATCTCTGTTCGGGACTATTCTGGCCTGTGGGACTCTGTTCGGGCCCATGCCTGCCTGCGGGGCTCTCTGTTCAGGCCTTTTTCGCCTACGGGACTCTCCGTTCGGGCCTATTCTCTGGAGCGGGACTTTAGTCGGGCCTACTCTTGCCTACGGGGCTCCTCTATTCTTGCCTCTGGGATTCTGTTCGGGCCTATTCTTGTCTGCGGGACTCTCCGTTTGAGCCTATTCTTGCCTGTGGGTTCTCCGTTCAGGGCTACTCTTGCCAGCGGGACTCTGTTCGTGCCTCATCTTGCCTGCATGGCTGCTCTACTCGGGCCTACTCTTGCCTGCGGGACTCTGTTCGGGCCTATCCTTGCTCTGGGAATCTCCGTTCGGGCATACCCTGGCCTGCGGGACTCCGTTCGGGCCTATTCTGGCCTGCGGGACTCTGTTTGGGCCTATGCTTGCCTACGGGAATCTCCGTTCAGGCGTATGCTGGCCTGCGGTATTCTCAATTTGGGCATATTCTCTCGCCTCCGGGACTTTCCTTTGGGCCTATTCTCGCCTGTGCAACTCTCCGTTCGGGCCTATTCTTGCCTGCGGGACTCTCCGTTCCGGCCTATTCTTGCCTGCGGGTCTCTCCGTTCGGGACAATTCTGACCTGCAAAACTCTCCGTTCGGACCTAATCTAGCGTCTGGGAGTCTCCTTTGGGGTCTCCTGTTGCGTGCGGGGCTGCTCCATTCCAGCCTTTTGTGCTTACGGAGCTCCGATAATCGGTCCTGTTCTAGCATGCGGAGCTCCGCTACTCAGGCCTGATTGTGCGTGCGGGGCTCCGCTACTCGGGCCTGTTGGTGCATGCGGGGCTCCACTACTTGGGCCTGTTCTTGCATGCGGGGCTCCGCTACTCGGGTCTGTTCGTGCTTGCAGGGTTCTGCTACTCGGGCCTGTTCGTGCGTGCGGGGATCCGCTATTCAGGCCTGATAGTGTGTGCTGGGCTCCTCTATTCAGGCCTGTCCTTCCCTGCGGGACTCTATTCGGGCCTATACTTCCCTGCGGGACTCTGTTCGGGCCTATTCTGGCCTGCGAGACCCTCCGTTCGCCCCTATCGTGGTCTGCGGGACCCTCGTTCGGGCCTATTCTCGCCTTCGAGACCCTCTGTTCGGGCTTTTCTGGCCTGCGGGACTCTCCGTTCGGGCCTATTCTTGTGAGCGGGTCTCTATTCCGGCCTATTTTTGCCTAAGGGCTCCTCTATTCGGGCCTATTCTGGCCTGCGGGACTCTCCGTTCGGGCCTATTCTCACCTGGGGAACTCTCCGTTCGGACCTTTCTGACCTTCGGGACTCGGTTCGGGTCTCTTCTTGCCAGCGGGGCTCTTCGTTCGGGCCTATTCTTGCCTGCGGGACTCTCCGTTTGGGCGTATCCTTGCCTGCGGGACTCTGTTCGGGGCTCTTCTTGCCCGCACGGCTCCTCTACTTGGGCCTATTTTTGCCTGTGGGACTCTATTGGGGCCTATTCTTGCCTCCGACAATCTCCGTTCGGGCCTATTCTGGCCTGCGGGACTCTTCGTTCGGGCCTAGGCTTCCCTTTGGCAATCTCCGTTCAGGCGTATGCTGGCCTGCGGGACTCTGTTCGGGCCTTTGGTTGCTTTCGGAAATCCCCGTTCTGGCCTATTCTGGCCTGCGGAATTCTGTTCGGGGCTATTCTTGCTCCGGGAATCTCTGTTCGGGACTATTCTGGCCTGTGGGACTCTGTTCGGGCCCATGCCTGCCTGCGGGGCTCTCTGTTCAGGCCTTTTTCGCCTACGGGACTCTCCGTTCGGGCCTATTCTCTGGAGCGGGACTTTAGTCGGGCCTACTCTTGCCTACGGGGCTCCTCTATTCTTGCCTCTGGGATTCTGTTCGGGCCTATTCTTGCCTGCGGGACTCTCCGTTTGAGCCTATTCTTGCCTGTGGGTTCTCCGTTCAGGGCTACTCTTGCCAGCGGGACTCTGTTCGTGCCTCATCTTGCCTGCATGGCTGCTCTACTCGGGCCTACTCTTGCCTGCGGGACTCTGTTCGGGCCTATTCTTGCTCTGGGAAACTCCGTTCGGGCATACCCTGGCCTGCGGGACTCCGTTCGGGCCTATTCTGGCCTGCGGGACTCTGTTTGGGCCTATGCTTGCCTGCAGGAATCTCTGTTCCGGCCTATTGTGGCCTGCAGCACTCTCCGTTTGGGCCTATTCTGGCCTACGGGACTCTGTTTGGGCCTATGCTTGCCTACGGGAATCTCCGTTCAGGCGTATGCTGGCCTGCGGTATTCTCAATTTGGGCATATTCTCTCGCCTCCGGGACTTTCCTTTGGGCCTATTCTCGCCTGCGCATCTCTCCGTTCGGGCCTATTCTTGCCTGCGGGACTCTCCGTTCCGGCCTATTCTTGCCTGCGGGTCTCTCCGTTCGGGACAATTCTGACCTGCAAAACTCTCCGTTCGGACCTAATCTAGCGTCTGGGAGTCTCCTTTGGGGTCTCCTGTTGCGTGCGGGGCTGCTCCATTCCAGCCTTTTGTGCTTACGGAGCTCCGATATTCGGTCCTGTTCTAGCATGCGGAGCTCCGCTACTCAGGCCTGATTGTGCGTGCGGGGCTCCGCTACTCGGGCCTGTTGGTGCATGCGGGGCTCCACTACTTGGGCCTGTTCTTGCATGCGGGGCTCCGCTACTCGGGTCTGTTCGTGCTTGCAGGGCTCTGCTACTCGGGCCTGTTCGTGCGTGTGGGGCTCCGCTATTCAGGCCTGATAGTGTGTGCGGGGCTCCTCTATTCAGGCCTGTCCTTCCCTGCGGGACTCTATTCGGGCCTATACTTCCCTGCGGGACTCTGTTCGGGCCTATTCTGGCCTGCGAGACCCTCCGTTCGCCCCTATCGTGGTCTGCGGGACCCTCGTTCGGGCCCATTCTCGCCTTCGAGACCCTCCGTTCGGGCCTATTCTTGTGACCGGGTCTCTATTCGGGCCTATTTTTGCCTAAGGGCTCCTCTATTCGGGCCTATTCTGGCCTGCGGGACTCTCCGTTCGGGCCTATTCTCACCTGGGGAACTCTCCGTTCGGGCCTTTCTGGCCTTCGGGACTCTGTTCGGGTCTCTTCTTGCCAGCGGGGCTCTTCGTTTGGGCCTATTCTTGCCTGCAGGACTCTGTTCGGGCCTCTTCTTGCCTGCACAGCCCCTCTACTCGGGCCTCTTTTTGCCTGCGGGACTCTGTCCAGGCCTATTGTTGCCCCCGGAAAACTCCGTTCGGTCCTATTCTGGCTTGTGGGACTCTGTTCGGGCCTATGCTTGCCTGTGGGAATCTCCTTTCAGGGTTATGCTGACCTGTGGGATTCTCAGTTTGGGCGTATTCTCGCCTGCAGGACATCTCTTCGGGCCTATTCTCGCCCGCGGGACCCTCCGTTCGGTCGTTTCTGGCCTGCGGGACTCTCCATTCGGGCCTAATCTTGGGAGCGGGAGCGGGACTCTACTCGGGCCTATTCTTGCCTAGGGGCCTCTTCTATTCGTGCTTCTTCTTGCCAGTGGGACTCTGTTCAGGCCCGTTCTTGCCTGCAGGATTCTGCGTTCGGGCTTATTCTTGCTTGCCGGACAGTGTTCGGGCGTCTTGTTGCCTGCACGGCTCCTCTACTCGGGCCTCATTTTGCCTTCGGGACACCGTTCGGGTCTATTCTTGGTCCGGGAATCTCCGTTCGGGCCTATGCTCGCCTGCTGGACTCTGTTCGGGCCTATGCTTGCCTGCGGGAATGACCGTTCGGGCCTATGTTTCCCTGCGGGACTGACCGTTCGGGCCTTTCTGACCTTCGGGACTCTGTTCGTGTCTCTTCTTGCCAGCGGGGCTCTTCGTTTGGGCCTATTCTTGCCTGCAGAACTCTGTTCGGGCCTCTTCTTGCCTGCACAGCCCCTCTACTCGGGCCTATTTTTGCCTGCGGGTCTCTGTCCAGGCCTATTGTTGCCCCCGGAAAACTCCGTTCGGTCCTATTCTGGCTTGTGGGACTCTGTTCGGGCCTATGCTTGCCTGCGGGAATCTCCTTTCAGGGTTATGCTGACCTGTGGGATTCTCAGTTTGGGCGTATTCTCGCCTGCAGGACATCTCTTCGGGCCTATTCTCGCCCGCGGGACCCTCCGTTCGGTCGTTTCTGGCCTGCGGGACTCTCCGTTCGGGCCTAATCTTGCCTGCAGGATTCTGCGTTCGGGCTTACTCTTGCTTGCCGGACAGGGTTCGGGCGTCTTCTTGCCTGCACGGCTCCTCTACTCGGGCCTCATTTTGCCTTCGGGACACCGTTCGGGTCTATTCTTGGTCCGGGAATCTCCGTTCGGGCCTATGCTCTCCTGCTGGACTCTGTTCGGGCCTATGCTTGCCTGCGGGAATGACCGTTCGGGCCTATGTTGGCCTGCGGGACTCTCCGTTCGGGCCATTCTGGCCTGCGGGACTCTCCGTTCGGGCCTATTCTCTGGAGCGGGACTTTACTCGGGCCTATTCTTGCCTCCGGGCCTCCTCTATTCTTGCCTATTCTTGCCTCCGGGAATCTCCGTTCTGGCCTGTTCGGGCCTGCAGGACTCTGTTCGGGCCTATGCTTGCCTGCAGGAATCTCTGTTCCGCCCTACTCTGGCCTGCGGGACTCTCCGTTCGGGCCTATTCTGGCCTGCGGGACTCTGTTCGGGCCTATTCTTGCTCTGGGAATCGCCGGTCGGGCGTACCCTGGCTTGCGGGACTCTGTTAGGGCCTATGCTTGCCTGCAGGAATCTCTGTTCTGGCCTATTCTGGCCTGCAGGACTCTCCGTTCGGGCCTATTCTGGCCTGCAGGACTCTGTTTGGGCCTATGCTTGCCTACGGGAATCTCCGTTCAGGCGTATGCTGGCCTGCGGGTCTCTCCGTTCGGGCCTATTCTTGCCTGCGGGACTCTCCGTTTGGGCGTATCGTTGCCTGCGGGACTCTGTTCGGGCCTCTTCTTGCCCGCACGGCTCCTCTACTCGGGCCTATTTTTGCCTGTGGGACTCTATTGGGGCCTATTCTTGCGTCCGACAATCTCCGTTCGGGCCTATTCTGGCCTGCGGGACTCTTCGTTCGGGCCTAGGCTTCCCTTTGGCAATCTCCGTTCAGGCGTATGCTGGCCTGCGGGACTCTGTTCGGGCCTTTGGTTGCTTTCGGAAATCCCCGTTCTGGCCTATTCTGGCCTGCGGAATACTGTTCGGGGCTATTCTTGCTCCGGGAATCTCTGTTCGGGACTATTCTGGCCTGTGGGACTCTGTTCGGGCCCATGCCTGCCTGCGGGGCTCTCTGTTCAGGCCTTTTTCGCCTACGGGACTCTCCGTTCGGGCCTATTCTCTGGAGTGGGACTTTAGTCGGGCCTACTCTTGCCTACGGGGCTCCTCTATTCTTGCCTCTGGGATTCTGTTCGGGCCTATTCTTGTCTGCGGGACTCTCCGTTTGAGCCTATTCTTGCCTGTGGGTTCTCCGTTCAGGGCTACTCTTGCCAGCGGGACTCTGTTCGTGCCTCATCTTGCCTGCATGGCTGCTCTACTCGGTCCTACTCTTGCCTGTGGGACTCTGTTCGGGCCTATCCTTGCTCTGGGAATCTCCGTTCGGGCATACCCTGGCCTGCGGGACTCCGTTCGGGCCTATTCTGGCCTGCGGGACTCTGTTTGGGCCTATGCTTGCCTGCAGGAATCTCTGTTCCGGCCTATTGTGGCCTGCAGGACTCTCCGTTCGGGCCTATTCTGGCCTACGGGCCTCTGTTTGGGCCTATGCTTGCCTACGGGAATCTCCGTTCAGGCGTATGCTGGCCTGCGGTATTCTCAATTTGGGCATATTCTCTCGCCTCCGGGACTTTCCTTTGGGCCTATTCTCGCCTGCGCATCTCTCCGTTCGGGCCTATTCTTGCCTGCGGGACTCTCCGTTCCGGCCTATTCTTGCCTGCGGGTCTCTCCGTTCGGGACAATTCTGACCTGCAAAACTCTCCGTTCGGACCTAATCTAGCCTCTGGCAGTCTCCTTTGGGGTCTCCTGTTGCGTGCGGGGCTGCTCCATTCCAGCCTTTTGTGCTTACGGAGCTCCGATATTCGGTCCTGTTCTAGCATGCGGAGCTCCGCTACTCAGGCCTGATTGTGCGTGCGGGGCTCCGCTACTCGGGCCTGTTGGTGCATGCGGGGCTCCACTACTTGGGCCTGTTCTTGCATGCGGGGCTCCGCTACTCGGGTCTGTTCGTGCTTGCAGGGCTCTGCTACTCGGGCCTGTTCGTGCGTGCGGGGATCCGCTATTCAGGCCTGATAGTGTGTGCGGGGCTCCTCTATTCAGGCCTGTCCTTCCCTGCGGGACTCTATTCGGGACTATACTTCCCTGCGGGACTCTGTTCGGGCCAATTCTGGCCTGCGAGACCCTCCGTTCGCCCCTATTGTGGTCTGCGGAACCCTCGTTCGGGCCCATTCTCACCTTCGAGACCCTCTGTTCGGGCTTTTCTGGCCTGCGGGACTCTCCGTTCGGGCCTATTCTTGTGAGCGGGTCTCTATTCGGGCCTATTTTTGCCTAAGGGCTCCTCTATTCGGGCCTATTGTGGCCTGCGGGACTCTCCGTTCGGGCCTATTCTCACCTGGGGAACTCTCCGTTCGGGCCTTTCTGGCCTTCGGGACTCTGTTCGGGTCTCTTCTTGCCAGCGGGGCTCTTCGTTTGGGCCTATTCTTGCCTGCAGGACTCTGTTCGGGCCTCTTCTTGCCTGCACAGCCCCTCTACTCGGGCCTCTTTTTGCCTGCGGGACTCTGTCCAGGCCTATTGTTGCCCCCGGAAAACTCCGTTCGGTCCTATTCTGGCTTGTGGGACTCTGTTCGGGCCTATGCTTGCCTGCGGGAATCTCCTTTCAGGGTTATGCTGACCTGTGGGATTCTCAGTTTGGGCGTATTCTCGCCTGCAGGACATCTCTTCGGGCCTATTCTCGCCCGCGGGACCCTCCGTTCGGTCGTTTCTGGCCTGCGGGACTCTCCATTCGGGCCTAATCTTGGGAGCGGGAGCGGGACTCTACTCGGGCCTATTCTTGCCTAGGGGCCTCTTCTATTCGTGCTTCTTCTTGCCAGTGGGACTCTGTTCAGGCCCGTTCTTGCCTGCAGGATTCTGCGTTCGGGCTTATTCTTGCTTGCCGGACAGTGTTCGGGCGTCTTGTTGCCTGCACGGCTCCTCTACTCGGGCCTCATTTTGCCTTCGGGACACCGTTCGGGTCTATTCTTGGTCCGGGAATCTCCGTTCGGGCCTATGCTCGCCTGCTGGACTCTGTTCGGGCCTATGCTTGCCTGCGGGAATGACCGTTCGGGCCTATGTTTCCCTGCGGGACTGACCGTTCGGGCCTTTCTGACCTTCGGGACTCTGTTCGTGTCTCTTCTTGCCAGCGGGGCTCTTCGTTTGGGCCTATTCTTGCCTGCAGAACTCTGTTCGGGCCTCTTCTTGCCTGCACAGCCCCTCTACTCGGGCCTATTTTTGCCTGCGGGTCTCTGTCCAGGCCTATTGTTGCCCCCGGAAAACTCCGTTCGGTCCTATTCTGGCTTGTGGGACTCTGTTCGGGCCTATGCTTGCCTGCGGGAATCTCCTTTCAGGGTTATGCTGACCTGTGGGATTCTCAGTTTGGGCGTATTCTCGCCTGCAGGACATCTCTTCGGGCCTATTCTCGCCCGCGGGACCCTCCGTTCGGTCGTTTCTGGCCTGCGGGACTCTCCGTTCGGGCCTAATCTTGCCTGCAGGATTCTGCGTTCGGGCTTACTCTTGCTTGCCGGACAGGGTTCGGGCGTCTTGTTGCCTGCACGGCTCCTCTACTCGGGCCTCATTTTGCCTTCGGGACACCGTTCGGGTCTATTCTTGGTCCGGGAATCTCCGTTCGGGCCTATGCTGGCCTGCTGGACTCTGTTCGGGCCTATGCTTGCCTGCGGGAATGACCGTTCGGGCCTATGTTGGCCTGCGGGACTCTCCGTTCGGGCCATTCTGGCCTGCGGGACTCTCCGTTCGGGCCTATTCTCTGGAGCGGGACTTTACTCGGGCCTATTCTTGCCTCCGGGCCTCCTCTATTCTTGCCTATTCTTGCCTCCGGGAATCTCCGTTCTGGCCTGTTCGGGCCTGCAGGACTCTGTTCGGGCCTATGCTTGCCTGCAGGAATCTCTGTTCCGCCCTACTCTGGCCTGCGGGACTCTCCGTTCGGGCCTATTCTGGCCTGCGGGACTCTGTTCGGGCCTATTCTTGCTCTGGGAATCGCCGGTCGGGCGTACCCTGGCTTGCGGGACTCTGTTAGGGCCTATGCTTGCCTGCAGGAATCTCTGTTCTGGCCTATTCTGGCCTGCAGGACTCTCCGTTCGGGCCTATTCTGGCCTGCAGGACTCTGTTTGGGCCTATGCTTGCCTACGGGAATCTCCGTTCAGGCGTATGCTGGCCTGCGGGTCTCTCCGTTCGGGCCTATTCTTGCCTGCGGGACTCTCCGTTTGGGCGTATCGTTGCCTGCGGGACTCTGTTCGGGCCTCTTCTTGCCCGCACGGCTCCTCTACTCGGGCCTATTTTTGCCTGTGGGACTCTATTGGGGCCTATTCTTGCGTCCGACAATCTCCGTTCGGGCCTATTCTGGCCTGCGGGACTCTTCGTTCGGGCCTAGGCTTCCCTTTGGCAATCTCCGTTCAGGCGTATGCTGGCCTGCGGGACTCTGTTCGGGCCTTTGGTTGCTTTCGGAAATCCCCGTTCTGGCCTATTCTGGCCTGCGGAATACTGTTCGGGGCTATTCTTGCTCCGGGAATCTCTGTTCGGGACTATTCTGGCCTGTGGGACTCTGTTCGGGCCCATGCCTGCCTGCGGGGCTCTCTGTTCAGGCCTTTTTCGCCTACGGGACTCTCCGTTCGGGCCTATTCTCTGGAGTGGGACTTTAGTCGGGCCTACTCTTGCCTACGGGGCTCCTCTATTCTTGCCTCTGGGATTCTGTTCGGGCCTATTCTTGTCTGCGGGACTCTCCGTTTGAGCCTATTCTTGCCTGTGGGTTCTCCGTTCAGGGCTACTCTTGCCAGCGGGACTCTGTTCGTGCCTCATCTTGCCTGCATGGCTGCTCTACTCGGTCCTACTCTTGCCTGTGGGACTCTGTTCGGGCCTATCCTTGCTCTGGGAATCTCCGTTCGGGCATACCCTGGCCTGCGGGACTCCGTTCGGGCCTATTCTGGCCTGCGGGACTCTGTTTGGGCCTATGCTTGCCTGCAGGAATCTCTGTTCCGGCCTATTGTGGCCTGCAGGACTCTCCGTTCGGGCCTATTCTGGCCTACGGGCCTCTGTTTGGGCCTATGCTTGCCTACGGGAATCTCCGTTCAGGCGTATGCTGGCCTGCGGTATTCTCAATTTGGGCATATTCTCTCGCCTCCGGGACTTTCCTTTGGGCCTATTCTCGCCTGCGCATCTCTCCGTTCGGGCCTATTCTTGCCTGCGGGACTCTCCGTTCCGGCCTATTCTTGCCTGCGGGTCTCTCCGTTCGGGACAATTCTGACCTGCAAAACTCTCCGTTCGGACCTAATCTAGCCTCTGGCAGTCTCCTTTGGGGTCTCCTGTTGCGTGCGGGGCTGCTCCATTCCAGCCTTTTGTGCTTACGGAGCTCCGATATTCGGTCCTGTTCTAGCATGCGGAGCTCCGCTACTCAGGCCTGATTGTGCGTGCGGGGCTCCGCTACTCGGGCCTGTTGGTGCATGCGGGGCTCCACTACTTGGGCCTGTTCTTGCATGCGGGGCTCCGCTACTCGGGTCTGTTCGTGCTTGCAGGGCTCTGCTACTCGGGCCTGTTCGTGCGTGCGGGGATCCGCTATTCAGGCCTGATAGTGTGTGCGGGGCTCCTCTATTCAGGCCTGTCCTTCCCTGCGGGACTCTATTCGGGACTATACTTCCCTGCGGGACTCTGTTCGGGCCAATTCTGGCCTGCGAGACCCTCCGTTCGCCCCTATTGTGGTCTGCGGAACCCTCGTTCGGGCCCATTCTCACCTTCGAGACCCTCTGTTCGGGCTTTTCTGGCCTGCGGGACTCTCCGTTCGGGCCTATTCTTGTGAGCGGGTCTCTATTCGGGCCTATTTTTGCCTAAGGGCTCCTCTATTCGGGCCTATTGTGGCCTGCGGGACTCTCCGTTCGGGCCTATTCTCACCTGGGGAACTCTCCGTTCGGGCCTTTCTGGCCTTCGGGACTCTGTTCGGGTCTCTTCTTGCCAGCGGGGCTCTTCGTTTGGGCCTATTCTTGCCTGCAGGACTCTGTTCGGGCCTCTTCTTGCCTGCACAGCCCCTCTACTCGGGCCTCTTTTTGCCTGCGGGACTCTGTCCAGGCCTATTGTTGCCCCCGGAAAACTCCGTTCGGTCCTATTCTGGCTTGTGGGACTCTGTTCGGGCCTATGCTTGCCTGCGGGAATCTCCTTTCAGGGTTATGCTGACCTGTGGGATTCTCAGTTTGGGCGTATTCTCGCCTGCAGGACATCTCTTCGGGCCTATTCTCGCCCGCGGGACCCTCCGTTCGGTCGTTTCTGGCCTGCGGGACTCTCCATTCGGGCCTAATCTTGGGAGCGGGAGCGGGACTCTACTCGGGCCTATTCTTGCCTAGGGGCCTCTTCTATTCGTGCTTCTTCTTGCCAGTGGGACTCTGTTCAGGCCCGTTCTTGCCTGCAGGATTCTGCGTTCGGGCTTATTCTTGCTTGCCGGACAGTGTTCGGGCGTCTTGTTGCCTGCACGGCTCCTCTACTCGGGCCTCATTTTGCCTTCGGGACACCGTTCGGGTCTATTCTTGGTCCGGGAATCTCCGTTCGGGCCTATGCTCGCCTGCTGGACTCTGTTCGGGCCTATGCTTGCCTGCGGGAATGACCGTTCGGGCCTATGTTTCCCTGCGGGACTGACCGTTCGGGCCTTTCTGACCTTCGGGACTCTGTTCGTGTCTCTTCTTGCCAGCGGGGCTCTTCGTTTGGGCCTATTCTTGCCTGCAGAACTCTGTTCGGGCCTCTTCTTGCCTGCACAGCCCCTCTACTCGGGCCTATTTTTGCCTGCGGGTCTCTGTCCAGGCCTATTGTTGCCCCCGGAAAACTCCGTTCGGTCCTATTCTGGCTTGTGGGACTCTGTTCGGGCCTATGCTTGCCTGGGGGAATCTCCTTTCAGGGTTATGCTGACCTGTGGGATTCTCAGTTTGGGCGTATTCTCGCCTGCAGGACATCTCTTCGGGCCTATTCTCGCCCGCGGGACCCTCCGTTCGGTCGTTTCTGGCCTGCGGGACTCTCCGTTCGGGCCTAATCTTGCCTGCAGGATTCTGCGTTCGGGCTTACTCTTGCTTGCCGGACAGGGTTCGGGCGTCTTCTTGCCTGCACGGCTCCTCTACTCGGGCCTCATTTTGCCTTCGGGACACCGTTCGGGTCTATTCTTGGTCCGGGAATCTCCGTTCGGGCCTATGCTGGCCTGCTGGACTCTGTTCGGGCCTATGCTTGCCTGCGGGAATGACCGTTCGGGCCTATGTTGGCCTGCGGGACTCTCCGTTCGGGCCTTTCTGGCCTGCGGGACTCTCCGTTCGGGCCTATTCTCTGGAGCGGGACTTTACTCGGGCCTATTCTTGCCTCCGGGCCTCCTCTATTCTTGCCTATTCTTGCCTCTGGGAATCTCCGTTCTGGCCTGTTCGGGCCTGCGGGACTCTGTTCGGGCCTATGCTTGCCTGCAGGAATCTCTCTTCTGGCCTATTCTGGCCTGCAGGACTCTCCGTTCGGGCGTATTCTGGCCTGCAGGACTCTGTTTGGGCCTATGCTTGCCTACGGGAATCTCCGTTCAGGCGTATGCTGGCCTTCGGGTCTCTCTGTTCGGGCCTATTTTTGCCTGCGGGTCTCTCCGTTCGTGCCTATTCTTGCCTGCGGGACTCTCCGTTTGGGCGTATCCTTGCCTGCGGGACTCTGTTCGGGCCTCTTCTTGCCCGCACGGCTCCTCTACTCGGGCCTATTTTTGCCTGTGGGACTCTATTGGGGCCTATTCTTGCGTCCGACAATCTCCGTTCGGGCCTATTCTGGCCTGCGGGACTCTTCGTTCGGGCCTAGGCTTCCCTTTGGCAATCTCCGTTCAGGCGTATGCTGGCCTGCGGGACTCTGTTCGGGCCTTTGGTTGCTTTCGGAAATCCCCGTTCTGGCCTGCGGAATTCTGTTCGGGGCTATTCTTGCTCCGGGAATCTCTGTTCGGGACTATTCTGGCCTGTGGGACTCTGTTCGGGCCCATGCCTGCCTGCGGGGCTCTCTGTTCAGGCCTTTTTCGCCTACGGGACTCTCCGTTCGGGCCTATTCTCTGGAGCGGGACTTTAGTCGGGCCTACTCTTGCCTACGGGGCTCCTCTATTCTTGCCTCTGGGATTCTGTTCGGGCCTATTCTTGTCTGCGGGACTCTCCGTTTGAGCCTATTCTTGCCTGTGGGTTCTCCGTTCAGGGCTACTCTTGCCAGCGGGACTCTGTTTGTGCCTCATCTTGCCTGCATGGCTGCTCTACTCGGGCCTACTCTTGCCTGCGGGACTCTGTTCGGGCCTATCCTTGCTCTGGGAATCTCCGTTCGGGCATACCCTGGCCTGCGGGACTCCGTTCGGGCCTATTCTGGCCTGCGAGACTCTGTTTGGGCCTATGCTTGCCTGCAGGAATCTCTGTTCCGGCCTATTGTGGCCTGCAGGACTCTCCGTTCGGGCCTATTCTGGCCTACGGGACTCTGTTTGGGCCTATGCTTGCCTACGGGAATCTCCGTTCAGGCGTATGCTGGCCTGCGGTATTCTCAATTTGGGCATATTCTCTCGCCTCCGGGACTTTCCTTTGGGCCTATTCTCGCCTGCGCATCTCTCCGTTCGGGCCTATTCTTGCCTGCGGGACTCTCCGTTCCGGCCTATTCTTGCCTGCGGGTCTCTCCGTTCGGGACAATTCTGACCTGCAAAACTCTCCGTTCGGACCTAATCTAGCCTCTGGGAGTCTCCTTTGGGGTCTCCTGTTGCGTGCGGGGCTGCTCCATTCCAGCCTTTTGTGCTTACGGAGCTCCGATATTTGGTCCTGTTCTAGCATGCGGAGCTCCGCTACTCAGGCCTGATTGTGCGTGCGGGGCTCCGCTACTCGGGCCTGTTGGTGCATGCGGGGCTCCACTACTTGGGCCTGTTCTTGCATGCGGGGCTCCGCTACTCGGGTCTGTTCGTGCTTGCAGGGCTCTGCTACTCGGGCCTGTTCGTGCGTGCGGGGATCCGCTATTCAGGCCTGATAGTGTGTGCGGGGCTCCTCTATTCAGGCCTGTCCTTCCCTGCGGGACTCTATTCGGGCCTATACTTCCCTGCGGGACTCTCTTCGGGCCTATTCTGGCCTGCGAGACCCTCGCTTCGCCCCTATCGTGGTCTGCGGGACCCTCGTTCGGGCCCATTCTCGCCTTCGAGATCCTCCGTTCGGGCCTATTCTTGTGAGCGGGTCTCTATTCGGGCCTATTTTTGCCTAAGGGCTCCTCTATTCGGGCCTATTCTGGCCTGCGGGACTCTCCGTTCGGGCCTATTCTCACCTGGGGAACTCTCCGTTCGGGCCTTTCTGGCCTTCGGGACTCTGTTCGGGTCTCTTCTTGCCAGCGGGGCTCTTCGTTTGGGCCTATTCTTGCCTGCAGAACTCTGTTCGGGCCTCTTCTTGCCTGCACAGCCCCTCTACTCGGGCCTCTTTTTGCCTGCGGGACTCTGTCCAGGCCTATTGTTGCCCCCGGAAAACTCCGTTCAGTCCTATTCTGGCTTGTGGGACTCTGTTCGGGCCTATGCTTGCCTGCGGGAATCTCCTTTCAGGGTTATGCTGACCTGTGGGATTCTCAGTTTGGGCGTATTCTCGCCTGCAGGACATCTCTTCGGGCCTATTCTCGCCCGCGGGACCCTCCGTTCGGTCGTTTCTGGCCTGCGGGACTCTCCATTCGGGCCTAATCTTGGGAGCGGGAGCGGGACTCTACTCGGGCCTATTCTTGCCTAGGGGCCTCTTCTATTCGTGCTTCTTCTTGCCAGTGGGACTCTGTTCAGGCCCGTTCTTGCCTGCAGGATTCTGCGTTCGGGCTTATTCTTGCTTGCCGGACAGTGTTCGGGCGTCTTGTTGCCTGCACGGCTCCTCTACTCGGGCCTCATTTTGCCTTCGGGACACCGTTCGGGTCTATTCTTGGTCCGGGAATCTCCGTTCGGGCCTATGCTCGCCTGCTGGACTCTGTTCGGGCCTATGCTTGCCTGCGGGAATGACCGTTCGGGCCTATGTTTCCCTGCGGGACTGACCGTTCGGGCCTTTCTGACCTTTGGGACTCTGTTCGTGTCTCTTCTTGCCAGCGGGGCTCTTCGTTTGGGCCTATTCTTGCCTGCAGAACTCTGTTCGGGCCTCTTCTTGCCTGCACAGCCCCTCTACTCGGGCCTATTTTTGCCTGCGGGTCTCTGTCCAGGCCTATTGTTGCCCCCGGAAAACTCCGTTCGGTCCTATTCTGGCTTGTGGGACTCTGTTCGGGCCTATGCTTGCCTGCGGGAATCTCCTTTCAGGGTTATGCTGACCTGTGGGATTCTCAGTTTGGGCGTATTCTCGCCTGCAGGACATCTCTTCGGGCCTATTCTCGCCCGCGGGACCCTCCGTTCGGTCGTTTCTGGCCTGCGGGACTCTCCGTTCGAGCCTAATCTTGCCTGCAGGATTCTGCGTTCGGGCTTACTCTTGCTTGCCGGACAGGGTTCGGGCGTCTTCTTGCCTGCACGGCTCCTCTACTCGGGCCTCATTTTGCCTTCAGGACACCGTTCGGGTCTATTCTTGGTCCGGGAATCTCCGTTCGGGCCTATGCTGGCCTGCTGGACTCTGTTCGGGCCTATGCTTGCCTGCGGGAATGACCGTTCGGGCCTATGTTGGCCTGCGGGACTCTCCGTTCGGGCCATTCTGGCCTGCGGGACTCTCCGTTCGGGCCTATTCTCTGGAGCGGGACTTTACTCGGGCCTATTCTTGCCTCCGGGCCTCCTCTATTCTTGCCTATTCTTGCCTCCGGGAATCTCCGTTCTGGCCTGTTCGGGCCTGCGGGACTCTGTTCGGGCCTATGCTTGCCTGCAGGAATCTCTGTTCCGCCCTACTCTGGCCTGCGGGACTCTCCGTTCAGGCCTATTCTGGCCTGCGGGACTCTGTTCGGGCCTATTCTTGCTCCGGGAATCGCCGGTCGGGCGTACCCTGGCTTGCGGGACTCTGTTCGGGCCTATGCTTGCCTGCAGGAATCTCTGTTCTGGCCTATTCTGGCCTGCAGGACTCTCCGTTCGGGCCTATTCTGGCCTGCAGGACTCTGTTTGGGCCTATGCTTGCCTACGGGAATCTCCGTTCAGGCGTATGCTGGCCTGCGGGTCTCTCCGTTCGGGCCTATTCTTGCCTCTGGGACTCTCTGTTTGGGCGTGTCCTTGCCTGCGGGACTCTATTCGGGCCTCTTCTTGCCCGCACGGCTCCTCTACTCGGGCCTATTTTTGCCTGTGGGACTCTATTGGGGCCTATTCTTGCCTCCGACAATCTCCGTTCGGGCCTATTCTGGCCTGCGGGACTCTTCGTTCGGGCCTAGGCTTCCCTTTGGCAATCTCCGTTCAGGCGTATGCTGGCCTGCGGGACTCTGTTCGGGCCTTTGGTTGCTTTCGGAAATCCCCGTTCTGGCCTGCGGAATTCTGTTCGGGGCTATTCTTGCTCCGGGAATCTCTGTTCGGGACTATTCTGGCCTGTGGGACTCTCTTCGGGCCCATGCCTGCCTGCGGGGCTCTCTGTTCAGGCCTTTTTCGCCTACGGGACTCTCCGTTCGGGCCTATTCTCTGGAGCGGGACTTTAGTCGGGCCTACTCTTGCCTACGGGGCTCCTCTATTCTTGCCTCTGGGATTCTGTTCGGGCCTATTCTTGTCTGCGGGACTCTCCGTTTGAGCCTATTCTTGCCTGTGGGTTCTCCGTTCAGGGCTACTCTTGCCAGCGGGACTCTGTTCGTGCCTCATCTTGCCTGCATGGCTGCTCTACTCGGGCCTACTCTTGCCTGCGGGACTCTGTTCGGGCCTATCCTTGCTCTGGGAATCTCCGTTCGGGCATACCCTGGCCTGTGGGACTCCGTTCGGGCCTATTCTGGCCTGCGGGACTCTGTTTGGGCCTATGCTTGCCTGCAGGAATCTCTGTTCCGGCCTATTGTGGCCTGCAGGACTCTCCGTTCGGGCCTATTGTGGCCTACGGGACTCTGTTTGGGCCTATGCTTGCCTACGGGAATCTCCGTTCAGGCGTATGCTGGCCTGCGGTATTCTCAATTTGGGCATATTCTCTCGCCTCCGGGACTTTCCTTTGGGCCTATTCTCGCCTGCGCATCTCTCCGTTCGGGCCTATTCTTGCCTGCGGGACTCTCCGTTCCGGCCTATTCTTGCCTGCGGGTCTCTCCGTTCGGGACAATTCTGACCTGCAAAACTCTCCGTTCGGACCTAATCTAGCCTCTGGGAGTCTCCTTTGGGGTCTCCTGTTGCGTGCGGGGCTGCTCCATTCCAGCCTTTTGTGCTTACGGAGTTCCGATATTCGGTCCTGTTCTAGCATGCGGAGCTCCGCTACTCAGGCCTGATTGTGCGTGCGGGGCTCTGCTACTCGGGCCTGTTGGTGCATGCGGGGCTCCACTACTTGGGCCTGTTCTTGCATGCGGGGCTCCGCTACTCGGGTCTGTTCGTGCTTGCAGGGCTCTGCTACTCGGGCCTGTTCGTGCGTGCGGGGATCCGCTATTCAGGCCTGATAGTGTGTGCGGGGCTCCTCTATTCAGGCCTGTCCTTCCCTGCGGGACTCTATTCGGGCCTATACTTCCCTGCGGGACTCTGTTCGGGCCTATTCTGGCCTTCGAGACCCTCCGTTCGCCCCTATCGTGGTCTGCGGGACCCTCGTTCGGGCCCATTCTCGCCTTCGAGACCCTCTGTTCGGGCTTTTCTGGCCTGCGGGACTCTCCGTTCGGGCCTATTCTTGTGACCGGGTCTCTATTCGGGCCTATTTTTGCCTAAGGGCTCCTCTATTCGGGCCTATTCTGGCCTGCGGGACTCTCCGTTCGGGCCTATTCTCACCTGGGGAACTCTCCGTTCGGGCCTTTTTGGCCTTCGGGACTGTGTTCGGGTCTCTTCTTGCCAGCGGGGCTCTTCGTTTGGGCCTATTCTTGCCTGCAGAACTCTGTTCGGGCCTCTTCTTGCCTGCACAGCCCCTCTACTCGGGCCTATTTTTGCCTGCGGGACTCTGTCCAGGCCTATTGTTGCCCCCGGAAAACTCCGTTCAGTCCTATTCTGGCTTGTGGGACTCTGTTCGGGCCTATGCTTGCCTGCGGGAATCTCCTTTCAGGGTTATGCTGACCTGTGGGATTCTCAGTTTGGGCGTATTCTCGCCTGCAGGACATCTCTTCGGGCCTATTCTCGCCCGCGGGACCCTCCGTTCGGTCGTTTCTGGCCTGCGGGACTCTCCGTTCGGGCCTAATCTTGCCTGCAGGATTCTGCGTTCGGGCTTACTCTTGCTTGCCGGACAGGGTTCGGGCGTCTTCTTGCCTGCACGGCTCCTCTACTCGGGCCTCATTTTGCCTTCGGGACACCGTTCGGGTCTATTCTTGGTCCGGGAATCTCCGTTCGGGCCTATGCTGGCCTGCTGGACTCTGTTCGGGCCTATGCTTGCCTGCGGGAATGACCGTTCGGGCCTATGTTGGCCTGCGGGACTCTCCGTTCGGGCCATTCTGGCCTGCGGGACTCTCCGTTCGGGACTATTCTCTGGAGCGGGACTTTACTCGGGCCTATTCTTGCCTCCGGGCCTCCTCTATTCTTGCCTATTCTTGCCTCCGGGAATCTCCGTTCTGGCCTGTTCGGGCCTGCGGGACTCTGTTCGGGCCTATGCTTGCCTGCAGGAATCTCTGTTCCGCCCTACTCTGGCCTGCGGGACTCTCCGTTCAGGCCTATTCTGGCCTGCGGGACTCTGTTCGGGCCTATTCTTGCTCCGGGAATCGCCGGTCGGGCGTACCCTGGCTTGCGGGACTCTGTTCGGGCCTATGCTTGCCTGCAGGAATCTCTGTTCTGGCCTATTCTGGCCTGCAGGACTCTCCGTTCGGGCCTATTCTGGCCTGCAGGACTCTGTTTGGGCCTATGCTTGCCTACGGGAATCTCCGTTCAGGCGTATGCTGGCCTGCGGGTCTCTCTGTTCGGGCCTATTCTTGCCTGCGGGACTCTCCGTTTGGGCGTATCCATGCCTGCGGGATTCTGTTCGGGCCTCTTCTTGCCCGCACGGCTCCTCTACTCGGGCCTATTTTTGCCTGTGGGACTCTATTGGGGCCTATTCTTGCCTCCGACAATCTCCGTTCGGGCCTATTCTGGCCTGCGGGACTCTTCGTTCGGGCCTAGGCTTCCCTTTGGCAATCTCCGTTCAGGCGTATGCTGGCCTGCGGGACTCTGTTCGGGCCTTTGGTTGCTTTCGGAAATCCCCGTTCTGGCCTATTCTGGCCTGCGGAATACTGTTCGGGGCTACTCTTGCTCCGGGAATCTCTGTTCGGGACTATTCTGGCCTGTGGGACTCTGTTCGGGCCCATGCCTGCCTGCGGGGCTCTCTGTTCAGGCCTTTTTCGCCTACGGGACTCTCCGTTCGGGCCTATTCTCTGGAGCGGGACTTTAGTCGGGCCTACTCTTGCCTACGGGGCTCCTCTATTCTTGCCTCTGGGATTCTGTTCGGGCCTATTCTTGTCTGCGGGACTCTCCGTTTGAGCCTATTCTTGCCTGTGGGTTCTCCGTTCAGGGCTACTCTTGCCAGCGGGACTCTGTTCGTGCCTCATCTTGCCTGCATGGCTGCTCTACTCGGGCCTACTCTTGCCTGCGGGACTCTGTTCGGGCCTATCCTTGCTCTGGGAATCTCCGTTCGGGCATACCCTGGCCTGCGGGACTCCGTTCGGGCCTATTCTGGCCTGCGGGACTCTGTTTGGGCCTATGCTTGCCTACGGGAATCTCCGTTCAGGCGTATGCTGGCCTGCGGTATTCTCAATTTGGGCATATTCTCTCGCCTCCGGGACTTTCCTTTGGGCCTATTCTCGCCTGTGCAACTCTCCGTTCGGGCCTATTCTTGCCTGCGGGACTCTCCGTTCCGGCCTATTCTTGCCTGCGGGTCTCTCCGTTCGGGACAATTCTGACCTGCAAAACTCTCCGTTCGGACCTAATCTAGCGTCTGGGAGTCTCCTTTGGGGTCTCCTGTTGCGTGCGGGGCTGCTCCATTCCAGCCTTTTGTGCTTACGGAGCTCCGATAATCGGTCCTGTTCTAGCATGCGGAGCTCCGCTACTCAGGCCTGATTGTGCGTGCGGGGCTCCGCTACTCGGGCCTGTTGGTGCATGCGGGGCTCCACTACTTGGGCCTGTTCTTGCATGCGGGGCTCCGCTACTCGGGTCTGTTCGTGCTTGCAGGGTTCTGCTACTCGGGCCTGTTCGTGCGTGCGGGGATCCGCTATTCAGGCCTGATAGTGTGTGCTGGGCTCCTCTATTCAGGCCTGTCCTTCCCTGCGGGACTCTATTCGGGCCTATACTTCCCTGCGGGACTCTGTTCGGGCCTATTCTGGCCTGCGAGACCCTCCGTTCGCCCCTATCGTGGTCTGCGGGACCCTCGTTCGGGCCTATTCTCGCCTTCGAGACCCTCTGTTCGGGCTTTTCTGGCCTGCGGGACTCTCCGTTCGGGCCTATTCTTGTGAGCGGGTCTCTATTCCGGCCTATTTTTGCCTAAGGGCTCCTCTATTCGGGCCTATTCTGGCCTGCGGGACTCTCCGTTCGGGCCTATTCTCACCTGGGGAACTCTCCGTTCGGACCTTTCTGACCTTCGGGACTCGGTTCGGGTCTCTTCTTGCCAGCGGGGCTCTTCGTTCGGGCCTATTCTTGCCTGCGGGACTCTCCGTTTGGGCGTATCCTTGCCTGCGGGACTCTGTTCGGGGCTCTTCTTGCCCGCACGGCTCCTCTACTTGGGCCTATTTTTGCCTGTGGGACTCTATTGGGGCCTATTCTTGCCTCCGACAATCTCCGTTCGGGCCTATTCTGGCCTGCGGGACTCTTCGTTCGGGCCTAGGCTTCCCTTTGGCAATCTCCGTTCAGGCGTATGCTGGCCTGCGGGACTCTGTTCGGGCCTTTGGTTGCTTTCGGAAATCCCCGTTCTGGCCTATTCTGGCCTGCGGAATTCTGTTCGGGGCTATTCTTGCTCCGGGAATCTCTGTTCGGGACTATTCTGGCCTGTGGGACTCTGTTCGGGCCCATGCCTGCCTGCGGGGCTCTCTGTTCAGGCCTTTTTCGCCTACGGGACTCTCCGTTCGGGCCTATTCTCTGGAGCGGGACTTTAGTCGGGCCTACTCTTGCCTACGGGGCTCCTCTATTCTTGCCTCTGGGATTCTGTTCGGGCCTATTCTTGCCTGCGGGACTCTCCGTTTGAGCCTATTCTTGCCTGTGGGTTCTCCGTTCAGGGCTACTCTTGCCAGCGGGACTCTGTTCGTGCCTCATCTTGCCTGCATGGCTGCTCTACTCGGGCCTACTCTTGCCTGCGGGACTCTGTTCGGGCCTATTCTTGCTCTGGGAAACTCCGTTCGGGCATACCCTGGCCTGCGGGACTCCGTTCGGGCCTATTCTGGCCTGCGGGACTCTGTTTGGGCCTATGCTTGCCTGCAGGAATCTCTGTTCCGGCCTATTGTGGCCTGCAGCACTCTCCGTTTGGGCCTATTCTGGCCTACGGGACTCTGTTTGGGCCTATGCTTGCCTACGGGAATCTCCGTTCAGGCGTATGCTGGCCTGCGGTATTCTCAATTTGGGCATATTCTCTCGCCTCCGGGACTTTCCTTTGGGCCTATTCTCGCCTGCGCATCTCTCCGTTCGGGCCTATTCTTGCCTGCGGGACTCTCCGTTCCGGCCTATTCTTGCCTGCGGGTCTCTCCGTTCGGGACAATTCTGACCTGCAAAACTCTCCGTTCGGACCTAATCTAGCCTCTGGGAGTCTCCTTTGGGGTCTCCTGTTGCGTGCGGGGCTGCTCCATTCCAGCCTTTTGTGCTTACGGAGCTCCGATATTCGGTCCTGTTCTAGCATGCGGAGCTCCGCTACTCAGGCCTGATTGTGCGTGCGGGGCTCCGCTACTCGGGCCTGTTGGTGCATGCGGGGCTCCACTACTTGGGCCTGTTCTTGCATGCGGGGCTCCGCTACTCGGGTCTGTTCGTGCTTGCAGGGCTCTGCTACTCGGGCCTGTTCGTGCGTGTGGGGCTCCGCTATTCAGGCCTGATAGTGTGTGCGGGGCTCCTCTATTCAGGCCTGTCCTTCCCTGCGGGACTCTATTCGGGCCTATACTTCCCTGCGGGACTCTGTTCGGGCCTATTCTGGCCTGCGAGACCCTCCGTTCGCCCCTATCGTGGTCTGCGGGACCCTCGTTCGGGCCCATTCTCGCCTTCGAGACCCTCCGTTCGGGCCTATTCTTGTGACCGGGTCTCTATTCGGGCCTATTTTTGCCTAAGGGCTCCTCTATTCGGGCCTATTCTGGCCTGCGGGACTCTCCGTTCGGGCCTATTCTCACCTGGGGAACTCTCCGTTCGGGCCTTTCTGGCCTTCGGGACTCTGTTCGGGTCTCTTCTTGCCAGCGGGGCTCTTCGTTTGGGCCTATTCTTGCCTGCAGGACTCTGTTCGGGCCTCTTCTTGCCTGCACAGCCCCTCTACTCGGGCCTCTTTTTGCCTGCGGGACTCTGTCCAGGCCTATTGTTGCCCCCGGAAAACTCCGTTCGGTCCTATTCTGGCTTGTGGGACTCTGTTCGGGCCTATGCTTGCCTGTGGGAATCTCCTTTCAGGGTTATGCTGACCTGTGGGATTCTCAGTTTGGGCGTATTCTCGCCTGCAGGACATCTCTTCGGGCCTATTCTCGCCCGCGGGACCCTCCGTTCGGTCGTTTCTGGCCTGCGGGACTCTCCATTCGGGCCTAATCTTGGGAGCGGGAGCGGGACTCTACTCGGGCCTATTCTTGCCTAGGGGCCTCTTCTATTCGTGCTTCTTCTTGCCAGTGGGACTCTGTTCAGGCCCGTTCTTGCCTGCAGGATTCTGCGTTCGGGCTTATTCTTGCTTGCCGGACAGTGTTCGGGCGTCTTGTTGCCTGCACGGCTCCTCTACTCGGGCCTCATTTTGCCTTCGGGACACCGTTCGGGTCTATTCTTGGTCCGGGAATCTCCGTTCGGGCCTATGCTCGCCTGCTGGACTCTGTTCGGGCCTATGCTTGCCTGCGGGAATGACCGTTCGGGCCTATGTTTCCCTGCGGGACTGACCGTTCGGGCCTTTCTGACCTTCGGGACTCTGTTCGTGTCTCTTCTTGCCAGCGGGGCTCTTCGTTTGGGCCTATTCTTGCCTGCAGAACTCTGTTCGGGCCTCTTCTTGCCTGCACAGCCCCTCTACTCGGGCCTATTTTTGCCTGCGGGTCTCTGTCCAGGCCTATTGTTGCCCCCGGAAAACTCCGTTCGGTCCTATTCTGGCTTGTGGGACTCTGTTCGGGCCTATGCTTGCCTGCGGGAATCTCCTTTCAGGGTTATGCTGACCTGTGGGATTCTCAGTTTGGGCGTATTCTCGCCTGCAGGACATCTCTTCGGGCCTATTCTCGCCCGCGGGACCCTCCGTTCGGTCGTTTCTGGCCTGCGGGACTCTCCGTTCGGGCCTAATCTTGCCTGCAGGATTCTGCGTTCGGGCTTACTCTTGCTTGCCGGACAGGGTTCGGGCGTCTTCTTGCCTGCACGGCTCCTCTACTCGGGCCTCATTTTGCCTTCGGGACACCGTTCGGGTCTATTCTTGGTCCGGGAATCTCCGTTCGGGCCTATGCTCGCCTGCTGGACTCTGTTCGGGCCTATGCTTGCCTGCGGGAATGACCGTTCGGGCCTATGTTGGCCTGCGGGACTCTCCGTTCGGGCCATTCTGGCCTGCGGGACTCTCCGTTCGGGCCTATTCTCTGGAGCGGGACTTTACTCGGGCCTATTCTTGCCTCCGGGCCTCCTCTATTCTTGCCTATTCTTGCCTCCGGGAATCTCCGTTCTGGCCTGTTCGGGCCTGCAGGACTCTGTTCGGGCCTATGCTTGCCTGCAGGAATCTCTGTTCCGCCCTACTCTGGCCTGCGGGACTCTCCGTTCGGGCCTATTCTGGCCTGCGGGACTCTGTTCGGGCCTATTCTTGCTCTGGGAATCGCCGGTCGGGCGTACCCTGGCTTGCGGGACTCTGTTAGGGCCTATGCTTGCCTGCAGGAATCTCTGTTCTGGCCTATTCTGGCCTGCAGGACTCTCCGTTCGGGCCTATTCTGGCCTGCAGGACTCTGTTTGGGCCTATGCTTGCCTACGGGAATCTCCGTTCAGGCGTATGCTGGCCTGCGGGTCTCTCCGTTCGGGCCTATTCTTGCCTGCGGGACTCTCCGTTTGGGCGTATCCTTGCCTGCGGGACTCTGTTCGGGCCTCTTCTTGCCCGCACGGCTCCTCTACTCGGGCCTATTTTTGCCTGTGGGACTCTATTGGGGCCTATTCTTGCGTCCGACAATCTCCGTTCGGGCCTATTCTGGCCTGCGGGACTCTTCGTTCGGGCCTAGGCTTCCCTTTGGCAATCTCCGTTCAGGCGTATGCTGGCCTGCGGGACTCTGTTCGGGCCTTTGGTTGCTTTCGGAAATCCCCGTTCTGGCCTATTCTGGCCTGCGGAATACTGTTCGGGGCTATTCTTGCTCCGGGAATCTCTGTTCGGGACTATTCTGGCCTGTGGGACTCTGTTCGGGCCCATGCCTGCCTGCGGGGCTCTCTGTTCAGGCCTTTTTCGCCTACGGGACTCTCCGTTCGGGCCTATTCTCTGGAGTGGGACTTTAGTCGGGCCTACTCTTGCCTACGGGGCTCCTCTATTCTTGCCTCTGGGATTCTGTTCGGGCCTATTCTTGTCTGCGGGACTCTCCGTTTGAGCCTATTCTTGCCTGTGGGTTCTCCGTTCAGGGCTACTCTTGCCAGCGGGACTCTGTTCGTGCCTCATCTTGCCTGCATGGCTGCTCTACTCGGTCCTACTCTTGCCTGTGGGACTCTGTTCGGGCCTATCCTTGCTCTGGGAATCTCCGTTCGGGCATACCCTGGCCTGCGGGACTCCGTTCGGGCCTATTCTGGCCTGCGGGACTCTGTTTGGGCCTATGCTTGCCTGCAGGAATCTCTGTTCCGGCCTATTGTGGCCTGCAGGACTCTCCGTTCGGGCCTATTCTGGCCTACGGGCCTCTGTTTGGGCCTATGCTTGCCTACGGGAATCTCCGTTCAGGCGTATGCTGGCCTGCGGTATTCTCAATTTGGGCATATTCTCTCGCCTCCGGGACTTTCCTTTGGGCCTATTCTCGCCTGCGCATCTCTCCGTTCGGGCCTATTCTTGCCTGCGGGACTCTCCGTTCCGGCCTATTCTTGCCTGCGGGTCTCTCCGTTCGGGACAATTCTGACCTGCAAAACTCTCCGTTCGGACCTAATCTAGCCTCTGGCAGTCTCCTTTGGGGTCTCCTGTTGCGTGCGGGGCTGCTCCATTCCAGCCTTTTGTGCTTACGGAGCTCCGATATTCGGTCCTGTTCTAGCATGCGGAGCTCCGCTACTCAGGCCTGATTGTGCGTGCGGGGCTCCGCTACTCGGGCCTGTTGGTGCATGCGGGGCTCCACTACTTGGGCCTGTTCTTGCATGCGGGGCTCCGCTACTCGGGTCTGTTCGTGCTTGCAGGGCTCTGCTACTCGGGCCTGTTCGTGCGTGCGGGGATCCGCTATTCAGGCCTGATAGTGTGTGCGGGGCTCCTCTATTCAGGCCTGTCCTTCCCTGCGGGACTCTATTCGGGACTATACTTCCCTGCGGGACTCTGTTCGGGCCAATTCTGGCCTGCGAGACCCTCCGTTCGCCCCTATTGTGGTCTGCGGAACCCTCGTTCGGGCCCATTCTCACCTTCGAGACCCTCTGTTCGGGCTTTTCTGGCCTGCGGGACTCTCCGTTCGGGCCTATTCTTGTGAGCGGGTCTCTATTCGGGCCTATTTTTGCCTAAGGGCTCCTCTATTCGGGCCTATTGTGGCCTGCGGGACTCTCCGTTCGGGCCTATTCTCACCTGGGGAACTCTCCGTTCGGGCCTTTCTGGCCTTCGGGACTCTGTTCGGGTCTCTTCTTGCCAGCGGGGCTCTTCGTTTGGGCCTATTCTTGCCTGCAGGACTCTGTTCGGGCCTCTTCTTGCCTGCACAGCCCCTCTACTCGGGCCTCTTTTTGCCTGCGGGACTCTGTCCAGGCCTATTGTTGCCCCCGGAAAACTCCGTTCGGTCCTATTCTGGCTTGTGGGACTCTGTTCGGGCCTATGCTTGCCTGCGGGAATCTCCTTTCAGGGTTATGCTGACCTGTGGGATTCTCAGTTTGGGCGTATTCTCGCCTGCAGGACATCTCTTCGGGCCTATTCTCGCCCGCGGGACCCTCCGTTCGGTCGTTTCTGGCCTGCGGGACTCTCCATTCGGGCCTAATCTTGGGAGCGGGAGCGGGACTCTACTCGGGCCTATTCTTGCCTAGGGGCCTCTTCTATTCGTGCTTCTTCTTGCCAGTGGGACTCTGTTCAGGCCCGTTCTTGCCTGCAGGATTCTGCGTTCGGGCTTATTCTTGCTTGCCGGACAGTGTTCGGGCGTCTTGTTGCCTGCACGGCTCCTCTACTCGGGCCTCATTTTGCCTTCGGGACACCGTTCGGGTCTATTCTTGGTCCGGGAATCTCCGTTCGGGCCTATGCTCGCCTGCTGGACTCTGTTCGGGCCTATGCTTGCCTGCGGGAATGACCGTTCGGGCCTATGTTTCCCTGCGGGACTGACCGTTCGGGCCTTTCTGACCTTCGGGACTCTGTTCGTGTCTCTTCTTGCCAGCGGGGCTCTTCGTTTGGGCCTATTCTTGCCTGCAGAACTCTGTTCGGGCCTCTTCTTGCCTGCACAGCCCCTCTACTCGGGCCTATTTTTGCCTGCGGGTCTCTGTCCAGGCCTATTGTTGCCCCCGGAAAACTCCGTTCGGTCCTATTCTGGCTTGTGGGACTCTGTTCGGGCCTATGCTTGCCTGCGGGAATCTCCTTTCAGGGTTATGCTGACCTGTGGGATTCTCAGTTTGGGCGTATTCTCGCCTGCAGGACATCTCTTCGGGCCTATTCTCGCCCGCGGGACCCTCCGTTCGGTCGTTTCTGGCCTGCGGGACTCTCCGTTCGGGCCTAATCTTGCCTGCAGGATTCTGCGTTCGGGCTTACTCTTGCTTGCCGGACAGGGTTCGGGCGTCTTCTTGCCTGCACGGCTCCTCTACTCGGGCCTCATTTTGCCTTCGGGACACCGTTCGGGTCTATTCTTGGTCCGGGAATCTCCGTTCGGGCCTATGCTCGCCTGCTGGACTCTGTTCGGGCCTATGCTTGCCTGCGGGAATGACCGTTCGGGCCTATGTTGGCCTGCGGGACTCTCCGTTCGGGCCATTCTGGCCTGCGGGACTCTCCGTTCGGGCCTATTCTCTGGAGCGGGACTTTACTCGGGCCTATTCTTGCCTCCGGGCCTCCTCTATTCTTGCCTATTCTTGCCTCCGGGAATCTCCGTTCTGGCCTGTTCGGGCCTGCAGGACTCTGTTCGGGCCTATGCTTGCCTGCAGGAATCTCTGTTCCGCCCTACTCTGGCCTGCGGGACTCTCCGTTCGGGCCTATTCTGGCCTGCGGGACTCTGTTCGGGCCTATTCTTGCTCTGGGAATCGCCGGTCGGGCGTACCCTGGCTTGCGGGACTCTGTTAGGGCCTATGCTTGCCTGCAGGAATCTCTGTTCTGGCCTATTCTGGCCTGCAGGACTCTCCGTTCGGGCCTATTCTGGCCTGCAGGACTCTGTTTGGGCCTATGCTTGCCTACGGGAATCTCCGTTCAGGCGTATGCTGGCCTGCGGGTCTCTCCGTTCGGGCCTATTCTTGCCTGCGGGACTCTCCGTTTGGGCGTATCGTTGCCTGCGGGACTCTGTTCGGGCCTCTTCTTGCCCGCACGGCTCCTCTACTCGGGCCTATTTTTGCCTGTGGGACTCTATTGGGGCCTATTCTTGCGTCCGACAATCTCCGTTCGGGCCTATTCTGGCCTGCGGGACTCTTCGTTCGGGCCTAGGCTTCCCTTTGGCAATCTCCGTTCAGGCGTATGCTGGCCTGCGGGACTCTGTTCGGGCCTTTGGTTGCTTTCGGAAATCCCCGTTCTGGCCTATTCTGGCCTGCGGAATACTGTTCGGGGCTATTCTTGCTCCGGGAATCTCTGTTCGGGACTATTCTGGCCTGTGGGACTCTGTTCGGGCCCATGCCTGCCTGCGGGGCTCTCTGTTCAGGCCTTTTTCGCCTACGGGACTCTCCGTTCGGGCCTATTCTCTGGAGTGGGACTTTAGTCGGGCCTACTCTTGCCTACGGGGCTCCTCTATTCTTGCCTCTGGGATTCTGTTCGGGCCTATTCTTGTCTGCGGGACTCTCCGTTTGAGCCTATTCTTGCCTGTGGGTTCTCCGTTCAGGGCTACTCTTGCCAGCGGGACTCTGTTCGTGCCTCATCTTGCCTGCATGGCTGCTCTACTCGGTCCTACTCTTGCCTGTGGGACTCTGTTCGGGCCTATCCTTGCTCTGGGAATCTCCGTTCGGGCATACCCTGGCCTGCGGGACTCCGTTCGGGCCTATTCTGGCCTGCGGGACTCTGTTTGGGCCTATGCTTGCCTGCAGGAATCTCTGTTCCGGCCTATTGTGGCCTGCAGGACTCTCCGTTCGGGCCTATTCTGGCCTACGGGCCTCTGTTTGGGCCTATGCTTGCCTACGGGAATCTCCGTTCAGGCGTATGCTGGCCTGCGGTATTCTCAATTTGGGCATATTCTCTCGCCTCCGGGACTTTCCTTTGGGCCTATTCTCGCCTGCGCATCTCTCCGTTCGGGCCTATTCTTGCCTGCGGGACTCTCCGTTCCGGCCTATTCTTGCCTGCGGGTCTCTCCGTTCGGGACAATTCTGACCTGCAAAACTCTCCGTTCGGACCTAATCTAGCCTCTGGCAGTCTCCTTTGGGGTCTCCTGTTGCGTGCGGGGCTGCTCCATTCCAGCCTTTTGTGCTTACGGAGCTCCGATATTCGGTCCTGTTCTAGCATGCGGAGCTCCGCTACTCAGGCCTGATTGTGCGTGCGGGGCTCCGCTACTCGGGCCTGTTGGTGCATGCGGGGCTCCACTACTTGGGCCTGTTCTTGCATGCGGGGCTCCGCTACTCGGGTCTGTTCGTGCTTGCAGGGCTCTGCTACTCGGGCCTGTTCGTGCGTGCGGGGATCCGCTATTCAGGCCTGATAGTGTGTGCGGGGCTCCTCTATTCAGGCCTGTCCTTCCCTGCGGGACTCTATTCGGGACTATACTTCCCTGCGGGACTCTGTTCGGGCCATTTCTGGCCTGCGAGACCCTCCGTTCGCCCCTATTGTGGTCTGCGGAACCCTCGTTCGGGCCCATTCTCACCTTCGAGACCCTCTGTTCGGGCTTTTCTGGCCTGCGGGACTCTCCGTTCGGGCCTATTCTTGTGAGCGGGTCTCTATTCGGGCCTATTTTTGCCTAAGGGCTCCTCTATTCGGGCCTATTGTGGCCTGCGGGACTCTCCGTTCGGGCCTATTCTCACCTGGGGAACTCTCCGTTCGGGCCTTTCTGGCCTTCGGGACTCTGTTCGGGTCTCTTCTTGCCAGCGGGGCTCTTCGTTTGGGCCTATTCTTGCCTGCAGGACTCTGTTCGGGCCTCTTCTTGCCTGCACAGCCCCTCTACTCGGGCCTCTTTTTGCCTGCGGGACTCTGTCCAGGCCTATTGTTGCCCCCGGAAAACTCCGTTCGGTCCTATTCTGGCTTGTGGGACTCTGTTCGGGCCTATGCTTGCCTGCGGGAATCTCCTTTCAGGGTTATGCTGACCTGTGGGATTCTCAGTTTGGGCGTATTCTCGCCTGCAGGACATCTCTTCGGGCCTATTCTCGCCCGCGGGACCCTCCGTTCGGTCGTTTCTGGCCTGCGGGACTCTCCATTCGGGCCTAATCTTGGGAGCGGGAGCGGGACTCTACTCGGGCCTATTCTTGCCTAGGGGCCTCTTCTATTCGTGCTTCTTCTTGCCAGTGGGACTCTGTTCAGGCCCGTTCTTGCCTGCAGGATTCTGCGTTCGGGCTTATTCTTGCTTGCCGGACAGTGTTCGGGCGTCTTGTTGCCTGCACGGCTCCTCTACTCGGGCCTCATTTTGCCTTCGGGACACCGTTCGGGTCTATTCTTGGTCCGGGAATCTCCGTTCGGGCCTATGCTCGCCTGCTGGACTCTGTTCGGGCCTATGCTTGCCTGCGGGAATGACCGTTCGGGCCTATGTTTCCCTGCGGGACTGACCGTTCGGGCCTTTCTGACCTTCGGGACTCTGTTCGTGTCTCTTCTTGCCAGCGGGGCTCTTCGTTTGGGCCTATTCTTGCCTGCAGAACTCTGTTCGGGCCTCTTCTTGCCTGCACAGCCCCTCTACTCGGGCCTATTTTTGCCTGCGGGTCTCTGTCCAGGCCTATTGTTGCCCCCGGAAAACTCCGTTCGGTCCTATTCTGGCTTGTGGGACTCTGTTCGGGCCTATGCTTGCCTGGGGGAATCTCCTTTCAGGGTTATGCTGACCTGTGGGATTCTCAGTTTGGGCGTATTCTCGCCTGCAGGACATCTCTTCGGGCCTATTCTCGCCCGCGGGACCCTCCGTTCGGTCGTTTCTGGCCTGCGGGACTCTCCGTTCGGGCCTAATCTTGCCTGCAGGATTCTGCGTTCGGGCTTACTCTTGCTTGCCGGACAGGGTTCGGGCGTCTTCTTGCCTGCACGGCTCCTCTACTCGGGCCTCATTTTGCCTTCGGGACACCGTTCGGGTCTATTCTTGGTCCGGGAATCTCCGTTCGGGCCTATGCTGGCCTGCTGGACTCTGTTCGGGCCTATGCTTGCCTGCGGGAATGACCGTTCGGGCCTATGTTGGCCTGCGGGACTCTCCGTTCGGGCCTTTCTGGCCTGCGGGACTCTCCGTTCGGGCCTATTCTCTGGAGCGGGACTTTACTCGGGCCTATTCTTGCCTCCGGGCCTCCTCTATTCTTGCCTATTCTTGCCTCTGGGAATCTCCGTTCTGGCCTGTTCGGGCCTGCGGGACTCTGTTCGGGCCTATGCTTGCCTGCAGGAATCTCTGTTCTGGCCTATTCTGGCCTGCAGGACTCTCCGTTCGGGCGTATTCTGGCCTGCAGGACTCTGTTTGGGCCTATGCTTGCCTACGGGAATCTCCGTTCAGGCGTATGCTGGCCTTCGGGTCTCTCTGTTCGGGCCTATTTTTGCCTGCGGGTCTCTCCGTTCGTGCCTATTCTTGCCTGCGGGACTCTCCGTTTGGGCGTATCCTTGCCTGCGGGACTCTGTTCGGGCCTCTTCTTGCCCGCACGGCTCCTCTACTCGGGCCTATTTTTGCCTGTGGGACTCTATTGGGGCCTATTCTTGCGTCCGACAATCTCCGTTCGGGCCTATTCTGGCCTGCGGGACTCTTCGTTCGGGCCTAGGCTTCCCTTTGGCAATCTCCGTTCAGGCGTATGCTGGCCTGCGGGACTCTGTTCGGGCCTTTGGTTGCTTTCGGAAATCCCCGTTCTGGCCTGCGGAATTCTGTTCGGGGCTATTCTTGCTCCGGGAATCTCTGTTCGGGACTATTCTGGCCTGTGGGACTCTGTTCGGGCCCATGCCTGCCTGCGGGGCTCTCTGTTCAGGCCTTTTTCGCCTACGGGACTCTCCGTTCGGGCCTATTCTCTGGAGCGGGACTTTAGTCGGGCCTACTCTTGCCTACGGGGCTCCTCTATTCTTGCCTCTGGGATTCTGTTCGGGCCTATTCTTGTCTGCGGGACTCTCCGTTTGAGCCTATTCTTGCCTGTGGGTTCTCCGTTCAGGGCTACTCTTGCCAGCGGGACTCTGTTTGTGCCTCATCTTGCCTGCATGGCTGCTCTACTCGGGCCTACTCTTGCCTGCGGGACTCTGTTCGGGCCTATCCTTGCTCTGGGAATCTCCGTTCGGGCATACCCTGGCCTGCGGGACTCCGTTCGGGCCTATTCTGGCCTGCGAGACTCTGTTTGGGCCTATGCTTGCCTGCAGGAATCTCTGTTCCGGCCTATTGTGGCCTGCAGGACTCTCCGTTCGGGCCTATTCTGGCCTACGGGACTCTGTTTGGGCCTATGCTTGCCTACGGGAATCTCCGTTCAGGCGTATGCTGGCCTGCGGTATTCTCAATTTGGGCATATTCTCTCGCCTCCGGGACTTTCCTTTGGGCCTATTCTCGCCTGCGCATCTCTCCGTTCGGGCCTATTCTTGCCTGCGGGACTCTCCGTTCCGGCCTATTCTTGCCTGCGGGTCTCTCCGTTCGGGACAATTCTGACCTGCAAAACTCTCCGTTCGGACCTAATCTAGCCTCTGGGAGTCTCCTTTGGGGTCTCCTGTTGCGTGCGGGGCTGCTCCATTCCAGCCTTTTGTGCTTACGGAGCTCCGATATTCGGTCCTGTTCTAGCATGCGGAGCTCCGCTACTCAGGCCTGATTGTGCGTGCGGGGCTCCGCTACTCGGGCCTGTTGGTGCATGCGGGGCTCCACTACTTGGGCCTGTTCTTGCATGCGGGGCTCCGCTACTCGGGTCTGTTCGTGCTTGCAGGGCTCTGCTACTCGGGCCTGTTCGTGCGTGCGGGGATCCGCTATTCAGGCCTGATAGTGTGTGCGGGGCTCCTCTATTCAGGCCTGTCCTTCCCTGCGGGACTCTATTCGGGCCTATACTTCCCTGCGGGACTCTCTTCGGGCCTATTCTGGCCTGCGAGACCCTCGCTTCGCCCCTATCGTGGTCTGCGGGACCCTCGTTCGGGCCCATTCTCGCCTTCGAGATCCTCCGTTCGGGCCTATTCTTGTGAGCGGGTCTCTATTCGGGCCTATTTTTGCCTAAGGGCTCCTCTATTCGGGCCTATTCTGGCCTGCGGGACTCTCCGTTCGGGCCTATTCTCACCTGGGGAACTCTCCGTTCGGGCCTTTCTGGCCTTCGGGACTCTGTTCGGGTCTCTTCTTGCCAGCGGGGCTCTTCGTTTGGGCCTATTCTTGCCTGCAGAACTCTGTTCGGGCCTCTTCTTGCCTGCACAGCCCCTCTACTCGGGCCTCTTTTTGCCTGCGGGACTCTGTCCAGGCCTATTGTTGCCCCCGGAAAACTCCGTTCAGTCCTATTCTGGCTTGTGGGACTCTGTTCGGGCCTATGCTTGCCTGCGGGAATCTCCTTTCAGGGTTATGCTGACCTGTGGGATTCTCAGTTTGGGCGTATTCTCGCCTGCAGGACATCTCTTCGGGCCTATTCTCGCCCGCGGGACCCTCCGTTCGGTCGTTTCTGGCCTGCGGGACTCTCCATTCGGGCCTAATCTTGGGAGCGGGAGCGGGACTCTACTCGGGCCTATTCTTGCCTAGGGGCCTCTTCTATTCGTGCTTCTTCTTGCCAGTGGGACTCTGTTCAGGCCCGTTCTTGCCTGCAGGATTCTGCGTTCGGGCTTATTCTTGCTTGCCGGACAGTGTTCGGGCGTCTTGTTGCCTGCACGGCTCCTCTACTCGGGCCTCATTTTGCCTTCGGGACACCGTTCGGGTCTATTCTTGGTCCGGGAATCTCCGTTCGGGCCTATGCTCGCCTGCTGGACTCTGTTCGGGCCTATGCTTGCCTGCGGGAATGACCGTTCGGGCCTATGTTTCCCTGCGGGACTGACCGTTCGGGCCTTTCTGACCTTTGGGACTCTGTTCGTGTCTCTTCTTGCCAGCGGGGCTCTTCGTTTGGGCCTATTCTTGCCTGCAGAACTCTGTTCGGGCCTCTTCTTGCCTGCACAGCCCCTCTACTCGGGCCTATTTTTGCCTGCGGGTCTCTGTCCAGGCCTATTGTTGCCCCCGGAAAACTCCGTTCGGTCCTATTCTGGCTTGTGGGACTCTGTTCGGGCCTATGCTTGCCTGCGGGAATCTCCTTTCAGGGTTATGCTGACCTGTGGGATTCTCAGTTTGGGCGTATTCTCGCCTGCAGGACATCTCTTCGGGCCTATTCTCGCCCGCGGGACCCTCCGTTCGGTCGTTTCTGGCCTGCGGGACTCTCCGTTCGAGCCTAATCTTGCCTGCAGGATTCTGCGTTCGGGCTTACTCTTGCTTGCCGGACAGGGTTCGGGCGTCTTCTTGCCTGCACGGCTCCTCTACTCGGGCCTCATTTTGCCTTCAGGACACCGTTCGGGTCTATTCTTGGTCCGGGAATCTCCGTTCGGGCCTATGCTGGCCTGCTGGACTCTGTTCGGGCCTATGCTTGCCTGCGGGAATGACCGTTCGGGCCTATGTTGGCCTGCGGGACTCTCCGTTCGGGCCATTCTGGCCTGCGGGACTCTCCGTTCGGGCCTATTCTCTGGAGCGGGACTTTACTCGGGCCTATTCTTGCCTCCGGGCCTCCTCTATTCTTGCCTATTCTTGCCTCCGGGAATCTCCGTTCTGGCCTGTTCGGGCCTGCGGGACTCTGTTCGGGCCTATGCTTGCCTGCAGGAATCTCTGTTCCGCCCTACTCTGGCCTGCGGGACTCTCCGTTCAGGCCTATTCTGGCCTGCGGGACTCTGTTCGGGCCTATTCTTGCTCCGGGAATCGCCGGTCGGGCGTACCCTGGCTTGCGGGACTCTGTTCGGGCCTATGCTTGCCTGCAGGAATCTCTGTTCTGGCCTATTCTGGCCTGCAGGACTCTCCGTTCGGGCCTATTCTGGCCTGCAGGACTCTGTTTGGGCCTATGCTTGCCTACGGGAATCTCCGTTCAGGCGTATGCTGGCCTGCGGGTCTCTCCGTTCGGGCCTATTCTTGCCTGCGGGACTCTCCGTTTGGGCGTATCCTTGCCTGCGGGACTCTGTTCGGTCCTCTTCTTGCCCGCACGGCTCCTCTACTCGGGCCTATTTTTGCCTGTGGGACTCTATCGGGGCCTATTCTTGTCTCCGACAATCTCCGTTCGGGCCTATTCTGGCCTGCGGGACTCTTCGTTCAGGCCTAGGCTTCCCTTTGGCAATCTCCGTTCAGGCGTATGCTGGCCTGCGGGACTCTGTTCGGGCCTTTGGTTGCTTTCGGAAATCCCCGTTCTGGCCTATTCTGGCCTGCGGAATACTGTTCGGGGCTATTCTTGCTCCGGGAATCTCTGTTCGGGACTATTCTGGCCTGTGGGACTCTGTTCGGGCCCATGCCTGCCTGCGGGGCTCTCTGTTCAGGCCTTTTTCGCCTACGGGACTCTCCGTTCGGGCCTATTCTCTGGAGCGGGACTTTAGTCGGGCCTACTCTTGCCTACGGGGCTCCTCTATTCTTGCCTCTGGGATTCTGTTCGGGCCTATTCTTGTCTGCGGGACTCTCCGTTTGAGCCTATTCTTGCCTGTGGGTTCTCCGTTCAGGGCTACTCTTGCCAGCGGGACTCTGTTCGTGCCTCATCTTGCCTGCATGGCTGCTCTACTCGGGCCTACTCTTGCCTGCGGGACTCTGTTCGGGCCTATCCTTGCTCTGGGAATCTCCGTTCGGGCATACCCTGGCCTGCGGGACTCCGTTCGGGCCTATTCTGGCCTGCGGGACTCTGTTTGGGCCTATGCTTGCCTGCAGGAATCTCTGTTCCGGCCTATTGTGGCCTGCAGGACTCTCCGTTCGGGCCTATTCTGGCCTACGGGCCTCTGTTTGGGCCTATGCTTGCCTACGGGAATCTCCGTTCAGGCGTATGCTGGCCTGCGGTATTCTCAATTTGGGCATATTCTCTCGCCTCCGGGACTTTCCTTTGGGCCTATTCTCGCCTGCGCATCTCTCCGTTCGGGCCTATTCTTGCCTGCGGGACTCTCCGTTCCGGCCTATTCTTGCCTGCGGGTCTCTCCGTTCGGGACAATTCTGACCTGCAAAACTCTCCGTTCGGACCTAATCTAGCCTCTGGGAGTCTCCTTTGGGGTCTCCTGTTGCGTGCGGGGCTGCTCCATTCCAGCCTTTTGTGCTTACGGAGCTCCGATATTCGGTCCTGTTCTAGCATGCGGAGCTCCGCTACTCAGGCCTGATTGTGCGTGCGGGGCTCCGCTACTCGGGCCTGTTGGTGCATGCGGGGCTCCACTACTTGGGCCTGTTCTTGCATGCGGGGCTCCGCTACTCGGGTCTGTTCGTGCTTGCAGGGCTCTGCTACTCGGGCCTGTTCGTGCGTGCGGGGATCCGCTATTCAGGCCTGATAGTGTGTGCGGGGCTCCTCTATTCAGGCCTGTCCTTCCCTGCGGGACTCTATTCGGGACTATACTTCCCTGCGGGACTCTGTTCGGGCCAATTCTGGCCTGCGAGACCCTCCGTTCGCCCCTATTGTGGTCTGCGGAACCCTCGTTCGGGCCCATTCTCACCTTCGAGACCCTCTGTTCGGGCTTTTCTGGCCTGCGGGACTCTCCGTTCGGGCCTATTCTTGTGAGCGGGTCTCTATTCGGGCCTATTTTTGCCTAAGGGCTCCTCTATTCGGGCCTATTGTGGCCTGCGGGACTCTCCGTTCGGGCCTATTCTCACCTGGGGAACTCTCCGTTCGGGCCTTTCTGGCCTTCGGGACTCTGTTCGGGTCTCTTCTTGCCAGCGGGGCTCTTCGTTTGGGCCTATTCTTGCCTGCAGGACTCTGTTCGGGCCTCTTCTTGCCTGCACAGCCCCTCTACTCGGGCCTCTTTTTGCCTGCGGGACTCTGTCCAGGCCTATTGTTGCCCCCGGAAAACTCCGTTCAGTCCTATTCTGGCTTGTGGGACTCTGTTCGGGCCTATGCTTGCCTGCGGGAATCTCCTTTCAGGGTTATGCTGACCTGTGGGATTCTCAGTTTGGGCGTATTCTCGCCTGCAGGACATCTCTTCGGGCCTATTCTCGCCCGCGGGACCCTCCGTTCGGTCGTTTCTGGCCTGCGGGACTCTCCATTCGGGTCTAATCTTGGGAGCGGGAGCGGGACTCTACTCGGGCCTATTCTTGCCTAGGGGCCTCTTCTATTCGTGCTTCTTCTTGCCAGTGGGACTCTGTTCAGGCCCGTTCTTGCCTGCAGGATTCTGCGTTCGGGCTTATTCTTGCTTGCCGGACAGTGTTCGGGCGTCTTGTTGCCTGCACGGCTCCTCTACTCGGGCCTCATTTTGCCTTCGGGACACCGTTCGGGTCTATTCTTGGTCCGGGAATCTCCGTTCGGGCCTATGCTCGCCTGCTGGACTCTGTTCGGGCCTATGCTTGCCTGCGGGAATGACCGTTTGGGCCTATGTTTCCCTGCGGGACTGACCGGGCCTTTCTGACCTTCGGGACTCTGTTCGGGTCTCTTCTTGCCAGCGGGGCTCTTCGTTTGGGCCTATTCTTGCCTGCAGAACTCTGTTCGGGCCTCTTCTTGCCTGCACAGCCCCTCTACTCGGGCCTATTTTTGCCTGCAGGTCTCTGTCCAGGCCTATTGTTGCCCCCGGAAAACTCCGTTCGGTCCTATTCTGGCTTGTGGGACTCTGTTCGGGCCTATGCTTGCCTGCGGGAATCTCCTTTCAGGGTTATGCTGACCTGTGGGATTCTCAGTTTGGGCGTATTCTCGCCTGCAGGACATCTCTTCGGGCCTATTCTCGCCCGCGGGACCCTCCGTTCGGTCGTTTCTGGCCTGCGGGACTCTCCGTTCGGGCCTAATCTTGCCTGCAGGATTCTGCGTTCGGGCTTACTCTTGCTTGCCGGATAGGGTTCGGGCGTCTTCTTGCCTGCACGGCTCCTCTACTCGGGCCTCATTTTGCCTTCGGGACACCGTTCGGGTCTATTCTTGGTCCGGGAATCTCCGTTCGGGCCTATGCTGGCCTGCTGGACTCTGTTCGGGCCTATGCTTGCCTGCGGGAATGACCGTTCGGGCCTATGTTGGCCTGCGGGACTCTCCGTTCGGGCCATTCTGGCCTGCGGGACTCTCCGTTCGGGCCTATTCTCTGGAGCGGGACTTTACTCGGGCGTATTCTTGCCTCCGGGCCTCCTCTATTCTTGCCTATTCTTGCCTCCGGGAATCTCCGTTCTGGCCTGTTCGGGCCTGCAGGACTCTGTTCGGGCCTATGCTTGCCTGCAGGAATCTCTGTTCCGCCCTACTCTGGCCTGCGGGACTCTCCGTTCGGGCCTATTCTTGCCTGCGGGACTCTCCGTTTGGCCGTATCCTTGCCTGCGGGACTCTGTTCGGGCCTCTTCTTGCCCGCACGGCTCCTCTACTCGGGCCTATTTTTGCCTGTGGGACTCTATTGGGGCCTATTCTTGCCTCCGACAATCTCCGTTCGGGCCTATTCTGGCCTGCGGGACTCTTCGTTCGGGCCTAGGCTTCCCTTTGGCAATCTCCGTTCAGGCGTATGCTGGCCTGCGGGACTCTGTTCGGGCCTTTGGTTGCTTTCGGAAATCCCCGTTCTGGCCTATTCTGGCCTGCGGAATACTGTTCGGGGCTATTCTTGCTCCGGGAATCTCTGTTCGGGACTATTCTGGCCTGTGGGACTCTGTTCGGGCCCATGCCTGCCTGCGGGGCTCTCTGTTCAGGCCTTTTTCGCCTACGGGACTCTCCGTTCGGGCCTATTCTCTGGAGCGGGACTTTAGTCGGGCCTACTCTTGCCTACGGGGCTCCTCTATTCTTGCCTCTGGGATTCTGTTCGGGCCTATTCTTGTCTGCGGGACTCTCCGTTTGAGCCTATTCTTGCCTGTGGGTTCTCCGTTCAGGGCTACTCTTGCCAGCGAGACTCTGTTCGTGCCTCATCTTGCCTGCATGGCTGCTCTACTCGGGCCTACTCTTGCCTGCGGGACTCTGTTCGGGCCTATCCTTGCTCTGGGAAACTCCGTTCGGGCATACCCTGGCCTGCGGGACTCCGTTCGGGCCTATTCTGGCCTGCGGGACTCTGTTTGGGCCTATGCTTGCCTGCAGGAATCTCTGTTCCGGCCTATTGTGGCCTGCAGGACTCTCCGTTCGGGCCTATTTTGGCCTACGGGACTCTGTTTGGGCCTATGCTTGCCTACGGGAATCTCCGTTCAGGCGTATGCTGGCCTGCGGTATTCTCAATTTGGGCATATTCTCTCGCCTCCGGGACTTTCCTTTGGGCCTATTCTCGCCTGTGCAACTCTCCGTTCGGGCCTATTCTTGCCTGCGGGACTCTCCGTTCCGGCCTATTCTTGCCTGCGGGTCTCTCCGTTCGGGACAATTCTGACCTGCAAAACTCTCCGTTCGGACCTAATCTAGCCTCTGGGAGTCTCCTTTGGGGTCTCCTGTTGCGTGCGGGGCTGCTCCATTCCAGCCTTTTGTGCTTACGGAGCTCCGATATTCGGTCCTGTTCTAGCATGCGGAGCTCCGCTACTCAGGCCTGATTGTGCGTGCGGGGCTCCGCTACTCGGGCCTGTTGGTGCATGCGGGGCTCCACTACTTGGGCCTGTTCTTGCATGCGGGGCTCCGCTACTCGGGTCTGTTCGTGCTTGCAGGGCTCTGCTACTCGGGCCTGTTCGTGCGTGCGGGGCTCCGCTATTCAGGCCTGATAGTGTGTGCGGGGCTCCTCTATTCAGGCCTGTCCTTCCCTGCGGGACTCTATTCGGGCCTATACTTCCCTGCGGGAATCTGTTCGGGCCAATTCTGGCCTGCGAGACCCTCCGTTCGCCCCTATTGTGGTCTGCGGGACCCTCGTTCGGGCCCATTCTCACCTTCGAGACCCTCTGTTCTGGCTTTTCTGGCCTGCGGGACTCTCCGTTCGGGCCTATTCTTGTGAGCGGGTCTCTATTCGGGCCTATTTTTGCCTAAGGGCTCCTCTATTCGGGCCTATTCTGGCCTGCGGGACTCTCCGTTCGGGCCTATTCTCACCTGGGGAACTCTCCGTTCGGGCCTTTCTGGCCTTCGGGACTCTGTTCGGGTCTCTTCTTGCCAGCGGGGCTCTTCGTTTGGGCCTATTCTTGCCTGCAGGACTCTGTTCGGGCCTCTTCTTGCCTGCACAGCCCCTCTACTCGGGCCTCTTTTTGCCTGCGGGACTCTGTCCAGGCCTATTGTTGCCCCCGGAAAACTCCGTTCGGTCCTATTCTGGCTTGTGGGACTCTGTTCGGGCCTATGCTTGCCTGCGGGAATCTCCTTTCAGGGTTATGCTGACCTGTGGGATTCTCAGTTTGGGCGTATTCTCGCCTGCAGGACATCTCTTCGGGCCTATTCTCGCCCGCGGGACCCTCCTTTCGGTCGTTTCTGGCCTGCGGGACTCTCCATTCGGGCCTAATCTTGGGAGCGGGAGCGGGACTCTACTCGGGCCTATTCTTGCCTAGGGGCCTCTTCTATTCGTGCTTCTTCTTGCCAGTGGGACTCTGTTCAGGCCCGTTCTTGCCTGCAGGATTCTGCGTTCGGGCTTATTCTTGCTTGCCGGACAGTGTTCGGGCGTCTTGTTGCCTGCACGGCTCCTCTACTCAGGCCTCATTTTGCCTTCGGGACACCGTTCGGGTCTATTCTTGGTCCGGGAATCTCCGTTCGGGCCTATGCTCGCCTGCTGGACTCTGTTCGGGCCTATGCTTGCCTGCGGGAATGACCGTTCGGGCCTATGTTTCCCTGCGGGACTGACCGTTCGGGCCTTTCTGACCTTCGGGACTCTGTTCGTGTCTCTTCTTGCCAGCGGGGCTCTTCGTTTGGGCCTATTCTTGCCTGCAGAACTCTGTTCGGGCCTCTTCTTGCCTGCACAGCCCCTCTACTCGAGCCTATTTTTGCCTGCGGGTCTCTGTCCAGGCCTATTGTTGCCCCCGGAAAACTCCGTTCGGTCCTATTCTGGCTTGTGGGACTCTGTTCGGGCCTATGCTTGCCTGCGGGAATCTCCTTTCAGGGTTATGCTGACCTGTGGGATTCTCAGTTTGGGCGTATTCTCGCCTGCAGGACATCTCTTCGGGCCTATTCTCGCCCGCGGGACCCTCCGTTCGGTCGTTTCTGGCCTGCGGGACTCTCCGTTCGGGCCTAATCTTGCCTGCAGGATTCTGCGTTCGGGCTTACTCTTGCTTGCCGGACAGGGTTCGGGCGTCTTGTTGCCTGCACGGCTCCTCTACTCGGGCCTCATTTTGCCTTCGGGAAACCGTTCGGGTCTATTCTTCGTCCGGGAATCTCCGTTCGGGCCTATGCTGGCCTGCTGGACGCTGTTCGGGCCTATGCTTGCCTGCGGGAATGACCGTTCGGGCCTATGTTGGCCTGCGGGACTCTCCGTTCGGGCCATTCTGGCCTGCGGGACTCTCCGTTCGGGCCTATTCTCTGGAGCGGGACTTTACTCGGGCCTATTCTTGCCTCCGGGCCTCCTCTATTCTTGCCTATTCTTGCCTCCGGGAATCTCCGTTCTGGCCTGTTCGGGCCTGCAGGACTCTGTTCGGGCCTATGCTTGCCTGCAGGAATCTCTGTTCCGCCCTACTCTGGCCTGCGGGACTCTCCGTTCGGGCCTATTCTTGCCTGCGGGACTCTCCGTTTGGGCGTATCCTTGCCTGCGGGACTCTGTTCGGGCCTCTTCTTGCCCGCACGGCTCCTCTACTCGGGCCTATTTTTGCCTGTGGGACTCTATTGGGGCCTATTCTTGCGTCCGACAATCTCCGTTCGGGCCTATTCTGGCCTGCGGGACTCTTCGTTCGGGCCTAGGCTTCCCTTTGGCAATCTCCGTTCAGGCGTATGCTGGCCTGCGGGACTCTGTTCGGGCCTTTGGTTGCTTTCGGAAATCCCCGTTCTGGCCTATTCTGGCCTGCGGAATACTGTTCGGGGCTATTCTTGCTCCGGGAATCTCTGTTCGGGACTATTCTGGCCTGTGGGACTCTGTTCGAGCCCATGCCTGCCTGCGGGGCTCTCTGTTCAGGCCTTTTTCGCCTACGGGACTCTCCGTTCGGGCCTATTCTCTGGAGCGGGACTTTAGTCGGGCCTACTCTTGCCTACGGGGCTCCTCTATTCTTGCCTCTGGGATTCTGTTCGGGCCTATTCTTGTCTGCGGGACTCTCCGTTTGAGCCTATTCTTGCCTGTGGGTTCTCCGTTCAGGGCTACTCTTGCCAGCGGGACTCTGTTCGTGCCTCATCTTGCCTGCATGGCTGCTCTACTCGGGCCTACTCTTGCCTGCGGGACTCTGTTCGGGCCTATCCTTGCTCTGGGAATCTCCGTTCGGGCATACCCTGGCCTGCGGGACTCCGTTCGGGCCTATTCTGGCCTGCGGGACTCTGTTTGGGCCTATGCTTGCCTACGGGAATCTCCGTTCAGGCGTATGCTGGCCTGCGGTATTCTCAATTTGGGCATATTCTCTCGCCTCCGGGACTTTCCTTTGGGCCTATTCTCGCCTGTGCAACTCTCCGTTCGGGCCTATTCTTGCCTGCGGGACTCTCCGTTCCGGCCTATTCTTGCCTGCGGGTCTCTCCGTTCGGGACAATTCTGACCTGCAAAACTCTCCGTTCGGACCTAATCTAGCGTCTGGGAGTCTCCTTTGGGGTCTCCTGTTGCGTGCGGGGCTGCTCCATTCCAGCCTTTTGTGCTTACGGAGCTCCGATAATCGGTCCTGTTCTAGCATGCGGAGCTCCGCTACTCAGGCCTGATTGTGCGTGCGGGGCTCCGCTACTCGGGCCTGTTGGTGCATGCGGGGCTCCGCTACTTGGGCCTGTTCTTGCATGCGGGGCTCCGCTACTCGGGTCTGTTCGTGCTTGCAGGGTTCTGCTACTCGGGCCTGTTCGTGCGTGCGGGGATCCGCTATTCAGGCCTGATAGTGTGTGCAGGGCTCCTCTATTCAGGCCTGTCCTTCCCTGCGGGACTCTATTCTGCCTATACTTCCCTGCGGGACTCTGTTCGGGCCTATTCTGGCCTGCGAGACCCTCCGTTCGCCCCTATCGTGGTCTGCGGGACCCTCGTTCGGGCCCATTCTCGCCTTCGAGACCCTCTGTTCGGGCTTTTCTGGCCTGCGGGACTCTCCGTTCGGGCCTATTCTTGTGAGCGGGTCTCTATTACGGCCTATTTTTGCCTAAGGGCTCCTCTATTCGGGCCTATTCTGGCCTGCGGGACTCTCCGTTCGGGCCTATTCTCACCTGGGGAACTCTCCGTTCGGACCTTTCTGACCTTCGGGACTCTGTTCGTGTCTCTTCTTGCCAGCGGGGCTCTTCGTTTGGGCCTATTCTTGCCTGCAGGACTCTGTTCGGGCCTCTTCTAGCCTGCACAGCCCCTCTACTCGGGCCTATTTTTGCCTGCGGGACTCTGTCCAGGCCTATTGTTGCCCCCGGAAAACTCCGTTCAGTCCTATTCTGGCTTGTGGGACTCTGTTCGGGCCTATGCTTGCCTGCGGGAATCTCCTTTCAGGGTTATGCTGACCTGTGGGATTCTCAGTTTGGGCGTATTCTCGCCTGCAGGACATCTCTTCGGGCCTATTCTCGCCCGCGGGACCCTCCGTTCGGTCGTTTCTGGCCTGCGGGACTCTCCATTCGGGCCTAATCTTGGGAGCGGGAGCGGGACTCTACTCGGGCCTATTCTTGCCTAGGGGCCTCTTCTATTCGTGCTTCTTCTTGCCAGTGGGACTCTGTTCAGGCCCGTTCTTGCCTGCAGGATTCTGCGTTCGGGCTTATTCTTGCTTGCCGGACAGTGTTCGGGCGTCTTGTTGCCTGCACGGCTCCTCTACTCGGGCCTCATTTTGCCTTCGGGACACCGTTCGGGTCTATTCTTGGTCCGGGAATCTCCGTTCGGGCCTATGCTCGCCTGCTGGACTCTGTTCGGGCCTATGCTTGCCTGCGGGAATGACCGTTCGGGCCTATGTTTCCCTGCGGGACTGACCGTTCGGGCCTTTCTGACCTTCGGGACTCTGTTCATGTCTCTTCTTGCCAGCGGGGCTCTTCGTTTGGGCCTATTCTTGCCTGCAGAACTCTGTTCGGGCCTCTTCTTGCCTGCACAGCCCCTCTACTCGGGCCTATTTTTGCCTGCGGGACTCTGTCCAGGCCTATTGTTGCCCCCGGAAAACTCCGTTCGGTCCTATTCTGGCTTGTGGGACTCTGTTCGGGCCTATGCTTGCCTGCGGGAATCTCCTTTCAGGGTTATGCTGACCTGTGGGATTCTCAGTTTGGGCGTATTCTCGCCTGCAGGACATCTCTTCGGGCCTATTCTCGCCCGCGGGACCCTCCGTTCGGTCGTTTCTGGCCTGCGGGACTCTCCGTTCGGGCCTAATCTTGCCTGCAGGATTCTGCGTTCGGGCTTACTCTTGCTTGCCGGATAGGGTTCGGGCGTCTTGTTGCCTGCACGGCTCCTCTACTCGGGCCTCATTTTGCCTTCGGGACACCGTTCGGGTCTATTCTTGGTCCGGGAATCTCCGTTCGGGCCTATGCTGGCCTGCTGGACTCTGTTCGGGCCTATGCTTGCCTGCGGGAATGACCGTTCGGGCCTATGTTGGCCTGCGGGACTCTCCGTTCGGGCCATTCTGGCCTGCGGGACTCTCCGTTCGGGCCTATTCTCTGGAGCGGGACTTTACTCGGGCCTATTCTTGCCTCCGGGCCTCCTCTATTCTTGCCTATTCTTGCCTCCGGGAATCTCCGTTCTGGCCTGTTCGGGCCTGCAGGACTCTGTTCGGGCCTATGCTTGCCTGCAGGAATCTCTGTTCCGCCCTACTCTGGCCTGCGGGACTCTCCGTTCGGGCCTATTCTGGCCTGCGGGACTCTGTTCGGGCCTATTCTTGCTCCGGGAATCGCCGGTCGGGCGTACCCTGGCTTGCGGGACTCTGTTCGGGCCTATGCTTGCCTGCAGGAATCTCTGTTCTGGCCTATTCTGGCCTGCAGGACTCTCCGTTCGGGCCTATTCTGGCCTGCAGGACTCTGTTTGGGCCTATGCTTGCCTACGGGAATCTCCGTTCAGGCGTATGCTGGCCTGCGGGTCTCTCCGTTCGGGCCTATTCTTGCCTGCGGGACTCTCCGTTTGGGCGTATCGTTGCCTGCGGGACTCTGTTCGGGCCTCTTCTTGCCCGCACGGCTCCTCTACTCGGGCCTATTTTTGCCTGTGGGACTCTATTGGGGCCTATTCTTGCCTCCGACAATCTCCGTTCGGGCCTATTCTGGCCTGCGGGACTCTTCGTTCGGGCCTAGGCTTCCCTTTGGCAATCTCCGTTCAGGCGTATGCTGGCCTGCGGGACTCTGTTCGGGCCTTTGGTTGCTTTCGGAAATCCCCGTTCTGGCCTATTCTGGCCTGCGGAATACTGTTCGGGGCTATTCTTGCTCCGGGAATCTCTGTTCGGGACTATTCTGGCCTGTGGGACTCTGTTCGGGCCCATGCCTGCCTGCGGGGCTCTCTGTTCAGGCCTTTTTCGCCTACGGGACTCTCCGTTCGGGCCTATTCTCTGGAGCGGGACTTTAGTCGGGCCTACTCTTGCCTACGGGGCTCCTCTATTCTTGCCTCTGGGATTCTGTTCGGGCCTATTCTTGTCTGCGGGACTCTCCGTTTGAGCCTATTCTTGCCTGTGGGTTCTCCGTTCAGGGCTACTCTTGCCAGCGGGACTCTGTTTGTGCCTCATCTTGCCTGCATGGCTGCTCTACTCGGGCCTACTCTTGCCTGCGGGACTCTGTTCGGGCCTATCCTTGCTCTGGGAATCTCCGTTCGGGCATACCCTGGCCTGCGGGACTCCGTTCGGGCCTATTCTGGCCTGCGGGACTCTGTTTGGGCCTATGCTTGCCTGCAGGAATCTCTGTTCCGGCCTATTGTGGCCTGCAGGACTCTCCGTTCGGGCCTATTCTGGCCTACGGGACTCTGTTTGGGCCTATGCTTGCCTACGGGAATCTCCGTTCAGGCGTATGCTGGCCTGCGGTATTCTCAATTTGGGCATATTCTCTCGCCTCCGGGACTTTCCTTTGGGCCTATTCTCGCCTGCGCATCTCTCCGTTCGGGCCTATTCTTGCCTGCGGGACTCTCCGTTCCGGCCTATTCTTGCCTGCGGGTCTCTCCGTTCGGGACAATTCTGACCTGCAAAACTCTCCGTTCGGACCTAATCTAGCCTCTGGGAGTCTCCTTTGGGGTCTCCTGTTGCGTGCGGGGCTGCTCCATTCCAGCCTTTTGTGCTTACGGAGCTCCGATATTTGGTCCTGTTCTAGCATGCGGAGCTCCGCTACTCAGGCCTGATTGTGCGTGCGGGGCTCCGCTACTCGGGCCTGTTGGTGCATGCGGGGCTCCACTACTTGGGCCTGTTCTTGCATGCGGGGCTCCGCTACTCGGGTCTGTTCGTGCTTGCAGGGCTCTGCTACTCGGGCCTGTTCGTGCGTGCGGGGCTCCGCTATTCAGGCCTGATAGTGTGTGCGGGGCTCCTCTATTCAGGCCTGTCCTTCCCTGCGGGACTCTATTCGGGCCTATACTTCCCTGCGGGACTCCGTTCGGGCCTATTCTGGCCTGCGGGACTCTGTTTGGGCCTATGCTTGCCTACGGGAATCTCCGTTCAGGCGTATGCTGGCCTGCGGTATTCTCAATTTGGGCATATTCTCTCGCCTCCGGGACTTTCCTTTGGGCCTATTCTCGCCTGTGCAACTCTCCGTTCGGGCCTATTCTTGCCTGCGGGACTCTCCGTTCGGGACAATTCTGACCTGCAAAACTCTCCGTTCGGACCTAATCTAGCCTCTGGGAGTCTCCTTTGGGGTCTCCTGTTGCGTGCGGGGCTGCTCCATTCCAGCCTTTTGTGCTTACGGAGCTCCGATAATCGGTCCTGTTCTAGCATGCGGAGCTCCGCTACTCAGGCCTGATTGTGCGTGCGGGGCTCCGCTACTCGGGCCTGTTGGTGCATGCGGGGCTCCACTACTTGGGCCTGTTCTTGCATGCGGGGCTCCGCTACTCGGGTCTGTTCGTGCTTGCAGGGTTCTGCTACTCGGGCCTGTTCATGCGTGCGGGGATCCGCTATTCAGGCCTGATAGTGTGTGCTGGGCTCCTCTATTCAGGCCTGTCCTTCCCTGCGGGACTCTATTCGGGCCTATACTTCCCTGCGGGACTCTGTTCGGGCCTATTCTGGCCTGCGAGACCCTCCGTTCGCCCCTATCGTGGTCTGCGGGACCCTCGTTCGGGCCCATTCTCGCCTTCGAGACCCTCTGTTCGGGCTTTTCTGGCCTGCGGGACTCTCCGTTCGGGCCTATTCTTGTGAGCGGGTCTCTATTCCGGCCTATTTTTGCCTAAGGGCTCCTCTATTCGGGCCTATTCTGGCCTGCGGGACTCTCCGTTCGGGCCTATTCTCACCTGGGGAACTCTGCGTTCGGACCTTTCTGACCTTCGGGACTCGGTTCGGGTCTCTTCTTGCCAGCGGGGCTCTTCGTTTGGGCCTATTCTTGCCTGCAGGACTCTGTTCGGGCCTCTTCTTGCCTGCACAGCCCCTCTACTCGGGCCTATTTTTGCCTGCGGGTCTCTGTCCAGGCCTATTGTTGCCCCCGGAAAACTCCGTTCGGTCCTATTCTGGCTTGTGGGACTCTGTTCGGGCCTATGCTTGCCTGGGGGAATCTCCTTTCAGGGTTATGCTGACCTGTGGGATTCTCAGTTTGGGCGTATTCTCGCCTGCAGGACATCTCTTCGGGCCTATTCTCGCCCGCGGGACCCTCCGTTCGGTCGTTTCTGGCCTGCGGGACTCTCCGTTCGGGCCTAATCTTGCCTGCAGGATTCTGCGTTCGGGCTTACTCTTGCTTGCCGGACAGGGTTCGGGCGTCTTCTTGCCTGCACGGCTCCTCTACTCGGGCCTCATTTTGCCTTCGGGACACCGTTCGGGTCTATTCTTGGTCCGGGAATCTCCGTTCGGGCCTATGCTGGCCTGCTGGACTCTGTTCGGGCCTATGCTTGCCTGCGGGAATGACCGTTCGGGCCTATGTTGGCCTGCGGGACTCTCCGTTCGGGCCTTTCTGGCCTGCGGGACTCTCCGTTCGGGCCTATTCTCTGGAGCGGGACTTTACTCGGGCCTATTCTTGCCTCCGGGCCTCCTCTATTCTTGCCTATTCTTGCCTCTGGGAATCTCCGTTCTGGCCTGTTCGGGCCTGCGGGACTCTGTTCGGGCCTATGCTTGCCTGCAGGAATCTCTCTTCTGGCCTATTCTGGCCTGCAGGACTCTCCGTTCGGGCGTATTCTGGCCTGCAGGACTCTGTTTGGGCCTATGCTTGCCTACGGGAATCTCCGTTCAGGCGTATGCTGGCCTGCGGGTCTCTCTGTTCGGGCCTATTCTTGCCTGCGGGTCTCTCCGTTCGTGCCTATTCTTGCCTGCGGGACTCTCCGTTTGGGCGTATCCTTGCCTGCGGGACTCTGTTCGGGCCTCTTCTTGCCCGCACGGCTCCTCTACTCGGGCCTATTTTTGCCTGTGGGACTCTATTGGGGCCTATTCTTGCGTCCGACAATCTCCGTTCGGGCCTATTCTGGCCTGCGGGACTCTTCGTTCGGGCCTAGGCTTCCCTTTGGCAATCTCCGTTCAGGCGTATGCTGGCCTGCGGGACTCTGTTCGGGCCTTTGGTTGCTTTCGGAAATCCCCGTTCTGGCCTGCGGAATTCTGTTCGGGGCTATTCTTGCTCCGGGAATCTCTGTTCGGGACTATTCTGGCCTGTGGGACTCTGTTCGGGCCCATGCCTGCCTGCGGGGCTCTCTGTTCAGGCCTTTTTCGCCTACGGGACTCTCCGTTCGGGCCTATTCTCTGGAGCGGGACTTTAGTCGGGCCTACTCTTGCCTACGGGGCTCCTCTATTCTTGCCTCTGGGATTCTGTTCGGGCCTATTCTTGTCTGCGGGACTCTCCGTTTGAGCCTATTCTTGCCTGTGGGTTCTCCGTTCAGGGCTACTCTTGCCAGCGGGACTCTGTTTGTGCCTCATCTTGCCTGCATGGCTGCTCTACTCGGGCCTACTCTTGCCTGCGGGACTCTGTTCGGGCCTATCCTTGCTCTGGGAATCTCCGTTCGGGCATACCCTGGCCTGCGGGACTCCGTTCGGGCCTATTCTGGCCTGCGAGACTCTGTTTGGGCCTATGCTTGCCTGCAGGAATCTCTGTTCCGGCCTATTGTGGCCTGCAGGACTCTCCGTTCGGGCCTATTCTGGCCTACGGGACTCTGTTTGGGCCTATGCTTGCCTACGGGAATCTCCGTTCAGGCGTATGCTGGCCTGCGGTATTCTCAATTTGGGCATATTCTCTCGCCTCCGGGACTTTCCTTTGGGCCTATTCTCGCCTGCGCATCTCTCCGTTCGGGCCTATTCTTGCCTGCGGGACTCTCCGTTCCGGCCTATTCTTGCCTGCGGGTCTCTCCGTTCGGGACAATTCTGACCTGCAAAACTCTCCGTTCGGACCTAATCTAGCCTCTGGGAGTCTCCTTTGGGGTCTCCTGTTGCGTGCGGGGCTGCTCCATTCCAGCCTTTTGTGCTTACGGAGCTCCGATATTTGGTCCTGTTCTAGCATGCGGAGCTCCGCTACTCAGGCCTGATTGTGCGTGCGGGGCTCCGCTACTCGGGCCTGTTGGTGCATGCGGGGCTCCACTACTTGGGCCTGTTCTTGCATGCGGGGCTCCGCTACTCGGGTCTGTTCGTGCTTGCAGGGCTCTGCTACTCGGGCCTGTTCGTGCGTGCGGGGATCCACTATTCAGGCCTGATAGTGTGTGCGGGGCTCCTCTATTCAGGCCTGTCCTTCCCTGCGGGACTCTATTCGGGCCTATACTTCCCTGCGGGACTCTCTTCGGGCCTATTCTGGCCTGCGAGACCCTCGCTTCGCCCCTATCGTGGTCTGCGGGACCCTCGTTCGGGCCCATTCTCGCCTTCGAGATCCTCCGTTCGGGCCTATTCTTGTGAGCGGGTCTCTATTCGGGCCTATTTTTGCCTAAGGGCTCCTCTATTCGGGCCTATTCTGGCCTGCGGGACTCTCCGTTCGGGCCTATTCTCACCTGGGGAACTCTCCGTTCGGGCCTTTCTGGCCTTCGGGACTCTGTTCGGGTCTCTTCTTGCCAGCGGGGCTCTTCGTTTGGGCCTATTCTTGCCTGCAGAACTCTGTTCGGGCCTCTTCTTGCCTGCACAGCCCCTCTACTCGGGCCTCTTTTTGCCTGCGGGACTCTGTCCAGGCCTATTGTTGCCCTCGGAAAACTCCGTTCAGTCCTATTCTGGCTTGTGGGACTCTGTTCGGGCCTATGCTTGCCTGCGGGAATCTCCTTTCAGGGTTATGCTGACCTGTGGGATTCTCAGTTTGGGCGTATTCTCGCCTGCAGGACATCTCTTCGGGCCTATTCTCGCCCGCGGGACCCTCCGTTCGGTCGTTTCTGGCCTGCGGGACTCTCCATTCGGGCCTAATCTTGGGAGCGGGAGCGGGACTCTACTCGGGCCTATTCTTGCCTAGGGGCCTCTTCTATTCGTGCTTCTTCTTGCCAGTGGGACTCTGTTCAGGCCCGTTCTTGCCTGCAGGATTCTGCGTTCGGGCTTATTCTTGCTTGCCGGACAGTGTTCGGGCGTCTTGTTGCCTGCACGGCTCCTCTACTCGGGCCTCATTTTGCCTTCGGGACACCGTTCGGGTCTATTCTTGGTCCGGGAATCTCCGTTCGGGCCTATGCTCGCCTGCTGGACTCTGTTCGGGCCTATGCTTGCCTGCGGGAATGACCGTTCGGGCCTATGTTTCCCTGCGGGACTGACCGTTCGGGCCTTTCTGACCTTTGGGACTCTGTTCGTGTCTCTTCTTGCCAGCGGGGCTCTTCGTTTGGGCCTATTCTTGCCTGCAGAACTCTGTTCGGGCCTCTTCTTGCCTGCACAGCCCCTCTACTCGGGCCTATTTTTGCCTGCGGGTCTCTGTCCAGGCCTATTGTTGCCCCCGGAAAACTCCGTTCGGTCCTATTCTGGCTTGTGGGACTCTGTTCGGGCCTATGCTTGCCTGCGGGAATCTCCTTTCAGGGTTATGCTGACCTGTGGGATTCTCAGTTTGGGCGTATTCTCGCCTGCAGGACATCTCTTCGGGCCTATTCTCGCCCGCGGGACCCTCCGTTCGGTCGTTTCTGGCCTGCGGGACTCTCCGTTCGAGCCTAATCTTGCCTGCAGGATTCTGCGTTCGGGCTTACTCTTGCTTGCCGGACAGGGTTCGGGCGTCTTCTTGCCTGCACGGCTCCTCTACTCGGGCCTCATTTTGCCTTCAGGACACCGTTCGGGTCTATTCTTGGTCCGGGAATCTCCGTTCGGGCCTATGCTGGCCTGCTGGACTCTGTTCGGGCCTATGCTTGCCTGCGGGAATGACCGTTCGGGCCTATGTTGGCCTGCGGGACTCTCCGTTCGGGCCATTCTGGCCTGCGGGACTCTCCGTTCGGGCCTATTCTCTGGAGCGGGACTTTACTCGGGCCTATTCTTGCCTCCGGGCCTCCTCTATTCTTGCCTATTCTTGCCTCCGGGAATCTCCGTTCTGGCCTGTTCGGGCCTGCGGGACTCTGTTCGGGCCTATGCTTGCCTGCAGGAATCTCTGTTCCGCCCTACTCTGGCCTGCGGGACTCTCCGTTCAGGCCTATTCTGGCCTGCGGGACTCTGTTCGGGCCTATTCTTGCTCCGGGAATCGCCGGTCGGGCGTACCCTGGCTTGCGGGACTCTGTTCGGGCCTATGCTTGCCTGCAGGAATCTCTGTTCTGGCCTATTCTGGCCTGCAGGACTCTCCGTTCGGGCCTATTCTGGCCTGCAGGACTCTGTTTGGGCCTATGCTTGCCTACGGGAATCTCCGTTCAGGCGTATGCTGGCCTGCGGGTCTCTCCGTTCGGGCCTATTCTTGCCTGCGGGACTCTCCGTTTGGGCGTATCCTTGCCTGCGGGACTCTGTTCGGGCCTCTTCTTGCCCGCACGGCTCCTCTACTCGGGCCTATTTTTGCCTGTGGGACTCTATCGGGGCCTATTCTTGCCTCCGACAATCTCCGTTCGGGCCTATTCTGGCCTGCGGGACTCTTCGTTCAGGCCTAGGCTTCCCTTTGGCAATCTCCGTTCAGGCGTATGCTGGCCTGCGGGACTCTGTTCGGGCCTTTGGTTGCTTTCGGAAATCCCCGTTCTGGCCTATTCTGGCCTGCGGAATACTGTTCGGGGCTATTCTTGCTCCGGGAATCTCTGTTCGGGACTATTCTGGCCTGTGGGACTCTGTTCGGGCCCATGCCTGCCTGCCGGGCTCTCTGTTCAGGCCTTTTTCGCCTACGGGACTCTCCGTTCGGGCCTATTCTCTGGAGCGGGACTTTAGTCGGGCCTACTCTTGCCTACGGGGCTCCTCTATTCTTGCCTCTGGGATTCTGTTCGGGCCTATTCTTGTCTGCGGGACTCTCCGTTTGAGCCTATTCTTGCCTGTGGGTTCTCCGTTCAGGGCTACTCTTGCCAGCGGGACTCTGTTCGTGCCTCATCTTGCCTGCATGGCTGCTCTACTCGGGCCTACTCTTGCCTGCGGGACTCTGTTCGGGCCTATCCTTGCTCTGGGAATCTCCGTTCGGGCATACCCTGGCCTGCGGGACTCCGTTCGGGCCTATTCTGGCCTGCGGGACTCTGTTTGGGCCTATGCTTGCCTGCAGGAATCTCTGTTCCGGCCTATTGTGGCCTGCAGGACTCTCCGTTCGGGCCTATTCTGGCCTACGGGCCTCTGTTTGGGCCTATGCTTGCCTACGGGAATCTCCGTTCAGGCGTATGCTGGCCTGCGGTATTCTCAATTTGGGCATATTCTCTCGCCTCCGGGACTTTCCTTTGGGCCTATTCTCGCCTGCGCATCTCTCCGTTCGGGCCTATTCTTGCCTGCGGGACTCTCCGTTCCGGCCTATTCTTGCCTGCGGGTCTCTCCGTTCGGGACAATTCTGACCTGCAAAACTCTCCGTTCGGACCTAATCTAGCCTCTGGGAGTCTCCTTTGGGGTCTCCTGTTGCGTGCGGGGCTGCTCCATTCCAGCCTTTTGTGCTTACGGAGCTCCGATATTCGGTCCTGTTCTAGCATGCGGAGCTCCGCTACTCAGGCCTGATTGTGCGTGCGGGGCTCCGCTACTCGGGCCTGTTGGTGCATGCGGGGCTCCACTACTTGGGCCTGTTCTTGCATGCGGGGCTCCGCTACTCGGGTCTGTTCGTGCTTGCAGGGCTCTGCTACTCGGGCCTGTTCGTGCGTGCGGGGCTCCGCTATTCAGGCCTGATAGTGTGTGCGGGGCTCCTCTATTCAGGCCTGTCCTTCCCTGCGGGACTCTATTCGGGACTATACTTCCCTGCGGGACTCTGTTCGGGCCAATTCTGGCCTGCGAGACCCTCCGTTCGCCCCTATTGTGGTCTGCGGAACCCTCGTTCGGGCCCATTCTCACCTTCGAGACCCTCTGTTCGGGCTTTTCTGGCCTGCGGGACTCTCCGTTCGGGCCTATTCTTGTGAGCGGGTCTCTATTCGGGCCTATTTTTGCCTAAGGGCTCCTCTATTCGGGCCTATTGTGGCCTGCGGGACTCTCCGTTCGGGCCTATTCTCACCTGGGGAACTCTCCGTTCGGGCCTTTCTGGCCTTCGGGACTCTGTTCGGGTCTCTTCTTGCCAGCGGGGCTCTTCGTTTGGGCCTATTCTTGCCTGCAGGACTCTGTTCGGGCCTCTTCTTGCCTGCACAGCCCCTCTACTCGGGCCTCTTTTTGCCTGCGGGACTCTGTCCAGGCCTATTGTTGCCCCCGGAAAACTCCGTTCAGTCCTATTCTGGCTTGTGGGACTCTGTTCGGGCCTATGCTTGCCTGCGGGAATCTCCTTTCAGGGTTATGCTGACCTGTGGGATTCTCAGTTTGGGCGTATTCTCGCCTGCAGGACATCTCTTCGGGCCTATTCTCGCCCGCGGGACCCTCCGTTCGGTCGTTTCTGGCCTGCGGGACTCTCCATTCGGGTCTAATCTTGGGAGCGGGAGCGGGACTCTACTCGGGCCTATTCTTGCCTAGGGGCCTCTTCTATTCGTGCTTCTTCTTGCCAGTGGGACTCTGTTCAGGCCCGTTCTTGCCTGCAGGATTCTGCGTTCGGGCTTATTCTTGCTTGCCGGACAGTGTTCGGGCGTCTTGTTGCCTGCACGGCTCCTCTACTCGGGCCTCATTTTGCCTTCGGGACACCGTTCGGGTCTATTCTTGGTCCGGGAATCTCCGTTCGGGCCTATGCTCGCCTGCTGGACTCTGTTCGGGCCTATGCTTGCCTGCGGGAATGACCGTTTGGGCCTATGTTTCCCTGCGGGACTGACCGGGCCTTTCTGACCTTCGGGACTCTGTTCGGGTCTCTTCTTGCCAGCGGGGCTCTTCGTTTGGGCCTATTCTTGCCTGCAGAACTCTGTTCGGGCCTCTTCTTGCCTGCACAGCCCCTCTACTCGGGCCTATTTTTGCCTGCAGGTCTCTGTCCAGGCCTATTGTTGCCCCCGGAAAACTCCGTTCGGTCCTATTCTGGCTTGTGGGACTCTGTTCGGGCCTATGCTTGCCTGCGGGAATCTCCTTTCAGGGTTATGCTGACCTGTGGGATTCTCAGTTTGGGCGTATTCTCGCCTGCAGGACATCTCTTCGGGCCTATTCTCGCCCGCGGGACCCTCCGTTCGGTCGTTTCTGGCCTGCGGGACTCTCCGTTCGGGCCTAATCTTGCCTGCAGGATTCTGCGTTCGGGCTTACTCTTGCTTGCCGGATAGGGTTCGGGCGTCTTCTTGCCTGCACGGCTCCTCTACTCGGGCCTCATTTTGCCTTCGGGACACCGTTCGGGTCTATTCTTGGTCCGGGAATCTCCGTTCGGGCCTATGCTGGCCTGCTGGACTCTGTTCGGGCCTATGCTTGCCTGCGGGAATGACCGTTCGGGCCTATGTTGGCCTGCGGGACTCTCCGTTCGGGCCATTCTGGCCTGCGGGACTCTCCGTTCGGGCCTATTCTCTGGAGCGGGACTTTACTCGGGCCTATTCTTGCCTCCGGGCCTCCTCTATTCTTGCCTATTCTTGCCTCCGGGAATCTCCGTTCTGGCCTGTTCGGGCCTGCAGGACTCTGTTCGGGCCTATGCTTGCCTGCAGGAATCTCTGTTCCGCCCTACTCTGGCCTGCGGGACTCTCCGTTCGGGCCTATTCTTGCCTGCGGGACTCTCCGTTTGGCCGTATCCTTGCCTGCGGGACTCTGTTCGGGCCTCTTCTTGCCCGCACGGCTCCTCTACTCGGGCCTATTTTTGCCTGTGGGACTCTATTGGGGCCTATTCTTGCCTCCGACAATCTCCGTTCGGGCCTATTCTGGCCTGCGGGACTCTTCGTTCGGGCCTAGGCTTCCCTTTGGCAATCTCCGTTCAGGCGTATGCTGGCCTGCGGGACTCTGTTCGGGCCTTTGGTTGCTTTCGGAAATCCCCGTTCTGGCCTATTCTGGCCTGCGGAATACTGTTCGGGGCTATTCTTGCTCCGGGAATCTCTGTTCGGGACTATTCTGGCCTGTGGGACTCTGTTCGGGCCCATGCCTGCCTGCGGGGCTCTCTGTTCAGGCCTTTTTCGCCTACGGGACTCTCCGTTCGGGCCTATTCTCTGGAGCGGGACTTTAGTCGGGCCTACTCTTGCCTACGGGGCTCCTCTATTCTTGCCTCTGGGATTCTGTTCGGGCCTATTCTTGTCTGCGGGACTCTCCGTTTGAGCCTATTCTTGCCTGTGGGTTCTCCGTTCAGGGCTACTCTTGCCAGCGAGACTCTGTTCGTGCCTCATCTTGCCTGCATGGCTGCTCTACTCGGGCCTACTCTTGCCTGCGGGACTCTGTTCGGGCCTATCCTTGCTCTGGGAAACTCCGTTCGGGCATACCCTGGCCTGCGGGACTCCGTTCGGGCCTATTCTGGCCTGCGGGACTCTGTTTGGGCCTATGCTTGCCTGCAGGAATCTCTGTTCCGGCCTATTGTGGCCTGCAGGACTCTCCGTTCGGGCCTATTTTGGCCTACGGGACTCTGTTTGGGCCTATGCTTGCCTACGGGAATCTCCGTTCAGGCGTATGCTGGCCTGCGGTATTCTCAATTTGGGCATATTCTCTCGCCTCCGGGACTTTCCTTTGGGCCTATTCTCGCCTGTGCAACTCTCCGTTCGGGCCTATTCTTGCCTGCGGGACTCTCCGTTCCGGCCTATTCTTGCCTGCGGGTCTCTCCGTTCGGGACAATTCTGACCTGCAAAACTCTCCGTTCGGACCTAATCTAGCCTCTGGGAGTCTCCTTTGGGGTCTCCTGTTGCGTGCGGGGCTGCTCCATTCCAGCCTTTTGTGCTTACGGAGCTCCGATATTCGGTCCTGTTCTAGCATGCGGAGCTCCGCTACTCAGGCCTGATTGTGCGTGCGGGGCTCCGCTACTCGGGCCTGTTGGTGCATGCGGGGCTCCACTACTTGGGCCTGTTCTTGCATGCGGGGCTCCGCTACTCGGGTCTGTTCGTGCTTGCAGGGCTCTGCTACTCGGGCCTGTTCGTGCGTGCGGGGCTCCGCTATTCAGGCCTGATAGTGTGTGCGGGGCTCCTCTATTCAGGCCTGTCCTTCCCTGCGGGACTCTATTCGGGACTATACTTCCCTGCGGGAATCTGTTCGGGCCAATTCTGGCCTGCGAGACCCTCCGTTCGCCCCTATTGTGGTCTGCGGGACCCTCGTTCGGGCCCATTCTCACCTTCGAGACCCTCTGTTCTGGCTTTTCTGGCCTGCGGGACTCTCCGTTCGGGCCTATTCTTGTGAGCGGGTCTCTATTCGGGCCTATTTTTGCCTAAGGGCTCCTCTATTCGGGCCTATTCTGGCCTGCGGGACTCTCCGTTCGGGCCTATTCTCACCTGGGGAACTCTCCGTTCGGGCCTTTCTGGCCTTCGGGACTCTGTTCGGGTCTCTTCTTGCCAGCGGGGCTCTTCGTTTGGGCCTATTCTTGCCTGCAGGACTCTGTTCGGGCCTCTTCTTGCCTGCACAGCCCCTCTACTCGGGCCTCTTTTTGCCTGCGGGACTCTGTCCAGGCCTATTGTTGCCCCCGGAAAACTCCGTTCGGTCCTATTCTGGCTTGTGGGACTCTGTTCGGGCCTATGCTTGCCTGCGGGAATCTCCTTTCAGGGTTATGCTGACCTGTGGGATTCTCAGTTTGGGCGTATTCTCGCCTGCAGGACATCTCTTCGGGCCTATTCTCGCCCGCGGGACCCTCCTTTCGGTCGTTTCTGGCCTGCGGGACTCTCCATTCGGGCCTAATCTTGGGAGCGGGAGCGGGACTCTACTCGGGCCTATTCTTGCCTAGGGGCCTCTTCTATTCGTGCTTCTTCTTGCCAGTGGGACTCTGTTCAGGCCCGTTCTTGCCTGCAGGATTCTGCGTTCGGGCTTATTCTTGCTTGCCGGACAGTGTTCGGGCGTCTTGTTGCCTGCACGGCTCCTCTACTCAGGCCTCATTTTGCCTTCGGGACACCGTTCGGGTCTATTCTTGGTCCGGGAATCTCCGTTCGGGCCTATGCTCGCCTGCTGGACTCTGTTCGGGCCTATGCTTGCCTGCGGGAATGACCGTTCGGGCCTATGTTTCCCTGCGGGACTGACCGTTCGGGCCTTTCTGACCTTCGGGACTCTGTTCGTGTCTCTTCTTGCCAGCGGGGCTCTTCGTTTGGGCCTATTCTTGCCTGCAGAACTCTGTTCGGGCCTCTTCTTGCCTGCACAGCCCCTCTACTCGAGCCTATTTTTGCCTGCGGGTCTCTGTCCAGGCCTATTGTTGCCCCCGGAAAACTCCGTTCGGTCCTATTCTGGCTTGTGGGACTCTGTTCGGGCCTATGCTTGCCTGCGGGAATCTCCTTTCAGGGTTATGCTGACCTGTGGGATTCTCAGTTTGGGCGTATTCTCGCCTGCAGGACATCTCTTCGGGCCTATTCTCGCCCGCGGGACCCTCCGTTCGGTCGTTTCTGGCCTGCGGGACTCTCCGTTCGGGCCTAATCTTGCCTGCAGGATTCTGCGTTCGGGCTTACTCTTGCTTGCCGGACAGGGTTCGGGCGTCTTGTTGCCTGCACGGCTCCTCTACTCGGGCCTCATTTTGCCTTCGGGAAACCGTTCGGGTCTATTCTTCGTCCGGGAATCTCCGTTCGGGCCTATGCTGGCCTGCTGGACGCTGTTCGGGCCTATGCTTGCCTGCGGGAATGACCGTTCGGGCCTATGTTGGCCTGCGGGACTCTCCGTTCGGGCCATTCTGGCCTGCGGGACTCTCCGTTCGGGCCTATTCTCTGGAGCGGGACTTTACTCGGGCCTATTCTTGCCTCCGGGCCTCCTCTATTCTTGCCTATTCTTGCCTCCGGGAATCTCCGTTCTGGCCTGTTCGGGCCTGCAGGACTCTGTTCGGGCCTATGCTTGCCTGCAGGAATCTCTGTTCCGCCCTACTCTGGCCTGCGGGACTCTCCGTTCGGGCCTATTCTTGCCTGCGGGACTCTCCGTTTGGGCGTATCCTTGCCTGCGGGACTCTGTTCGGGCCTCTTCTTGCCCGCACGGCTCCTCTACTCGGGCCTATTTTTGCCTGTGGGACTCTATTGGGGCCTATTCTTGCCTCCGACAATCTCCGTTCGGGCCTATTCTGGCCTGCGGGACTCTTCGTTCGGGCCTAGGCTTCCCTTTGGCAATCTCCGTTCAGGCGTATGCTGGCCTGCGGGACTCTGTTCGGGCCTTTGGTTGCTTTCGGAAATCCCCGTTCTGGCCTATTCTGGCCTGCGGAATACTGTTCGGGGCTATTCTTGCTCCGGGAATCTCTGTTCGGGACTATTCTGGCCTGTGGGACTCTGTTCGGGCCCATGCCTGCCTGCGGGGCTCTCTGTTCAGGCCTTTTTCGCCTACGGGACTCTCCGTTCGGGCCTATTCTCTGGAGCGGGACTTTAGTCGGGCCTACTCTTGCCTACGGGGCTCCTCTATTCTTGCCTCTGGGATTCTGTTCGGGCCTATTCTTGTCTGCGGGACTCTCCGTTTGAGCCTATTCTTGCCTGTGGGTTCTCCGTTCAGGGCTACTCTTGCCAGCGGGACTCTGTTCGTGCCTCATCTTGCCTGCATGGCTGCTCTACTCGGGCCTACTCTTGCCTGCGGGACTCTGTTCGGGCCTATCCTTGCTCTGGGAATCTCCGTTCGGGCATACCCTGGCCTGCGGGACTCCGTTCGGGCCTATTCTGGCCTGCGGGACTCTGTTTGGGCCTATGCTTGCCTACGGGAATCTCCGTTCAGGCGTATGCTGGCCTGCGGTATTCTCAATTTGGGCATATTCTCTCGCCTCCGGGACTTTCCTTTGGGCCTATTCTCGCCTGTGCAACTCTCCGTTCGGGCCTATTCTTGCCTGCGGGACTCTCCGTTCCGGCCTATTCTTGCCTGCGGGTCTCTCCGTTCGGGACAATTCTGACCTGCAAAACTCTCCGTTCGGACCTAATCTAGCGTCTGGGAGTCTCCTTTGGGGTCTCCTGTTGCGTGCGGGGCTGCTCCATTCCAGCCTTTTGTGCTTACGGAGCTCCGATAATCGGTCCTGTTCTAGCATGCGGAGCTCCGCTACTCAGGCCTGATTGTGCGTGCGGGGCTCCGCTACTCGGGCCTGTTGGTGCATGCGGGGCTCCGCTACTTGGGCCTGTTCTTGCATGCGGGGCTCCGCTACTCGGGTCTGTTCGTGCTTGCAGGGTTCTGCTACTCGGGCCTGTTCGTGCGTGCGGGGATCCGCTATTCAGGCCTGATAGTGTGTGCAGGGCTCCTCTATTCAGGCCTGTCCTTCCCTGCGGGACTCTATTCTGCCTATACTTCCCTGCGGGACTCTGTTCGGGCCTATTCTGGCCTGCGAGACCCTCCGTTCGCCCCTATCGTGGTCTGCGGGACCCTCGTTCGGGCCCATTCTCGCCTTCGAGACCCTCTGTTCGGGCTTTTCTGGCCTGCGGGACTCTCCGTTCGGGCCTATTCTTGTGAGCGGGTCTCTATTACGGCCTATTTTTGCCTAAGGGCTCCTCTATTCGGGCCTATTCTGGCCTGCGGGACTCTCCGTTCGGGCCTATTCTCACCTGGGGAACTCTCCGTTCGGACCTTTCTGACCTTCGGGACTCTGTTCGTGTCTCTTCTTGCCAGCGGGGCTCTTCGTTTGGGCCTATTCTTGCCTGCAGGACTCTGTTCGGGCCTCTTCTTGCCTGCACAGCCCCTCTACTCGGGCCTATTTTTGCCTGCGGGACTCTGTCCAGGCCTATTGTTGCCCCCGGAAAACTCCGTTCAGTCCTATTCTGGCTTGTGGGACTCTGTTCGGGCCTATGCTTGCCTGCGGGAATCTCCTTTCAGGGTTATGCTGACCTGTGGGATTCTCAGTTTGGGCGTATTCTCGCCTGCAGGACATCTCTTCGGGCCTATTCTCGCCCGCGGGACCCTCCGTTCGGTCGTTTCTGGCCTGCGGGACTCTCCATTCGGGCCTAATCTTGGGAGCGGGAGCGGGACTCTACTCGGGCCTATTCTTGCCTAGGGGCCTCTTCTATTCGTGCTTCTTCTTGCCAGTGGGACTCTGTTCAGGCCCGTTCTTGCCTGCAGGATTCTGCGTTCGGGCTTATTCTTGCTTGCCGGACAGTGTTCGGGCGTCTTGTTGCCTGCACGGCTCCTCTACTCGGGCCTCATTTTGCCTTCGGGACACCGTTCGGGTCTATTCTTGGTCCGGGAATCTCCGTTCGGGCCTATGCTCGCCTGCTGGACTCTGTTCGGGCCTATGCTTGCCTGCGGGAATGACCGTTCGGGCCTATGTTTCCCTGTGGGACTGACCGTTCCAGCCTTTCTGACCTTCGGGACTCTGTTCGTGTCTCTTCTTGCCAGCGGGGCTCTTCGTTTGGGCCTATTCTTGCCTGCAGAACTCTGTTCGGGCCTCTTCTTGCCTGCACAGCCCCTCTACTCGGGCCTATTTTTGCCTGCGGGTCTCTGTCCAGGCCTATTGTTGCCCCCGGAAAACTCCGTTCGGTCCTATTCTGGCTTGTGGGACTCTGTTCGGGCCTATGCTTGCCTGCGGGAATCTCCTTTCAGGGTTATGCTGACCTGTGGGATTCTCAGTTTGGGCGTATTCTCGCCTGCAGGACATCTCTTCGGGCCTATTCTCGCCCGCGGGACCCTCCGTTCGGTCGTTTCTGGCCTGCGGGACTCTCCGTTCGGGCCTAATCTTGCCTGCAGGAATCTGCGTTCGGGCTTACTCTTGCTTGCCGGACAGGGTTCGGGCGTCTTGTTGCCTGCACGGCTCCTCTACTCGGGCCTCATTTTGCCTTCGGGACACCGTTCGGGTCTATTCTTGGTCCGGGAATCTCCGTTCGGGCCTATGCTGGCCTGCTGGACTCTGTTCGGGCCTATGCTTGCCTGCGGGAATGACTGTTCAGGCCTATGTTGGCCTGCGGGACTCTCCGTTCGGGCCATTCTGGCCTGCGGGACTCTCCGTTCGGGCCTATTCTCTGGAGCGGGACTTTACTTGGGCCTATTCTTGCCTCCGGGCCTCCTCTATTCTTGCCTATTCTTGCCTCCGGGAATCTCCGTTCTGGCCTGTTCGGGCCTGCAGGACTCTGTTCGGGCCTATGCTTGCCTGCAGGAATCTCTGTTCCGCCCTACTCTGGCCTGCGGGACTCTCCGTTCAGGCCTATTCTGGCCTGCGGGACTCTGTTCGGGCCTATTCTTGCTCCGGGAATCGCCGGTCGGGCGTACCCTGGCTTGCGGGACTCTGTTCGGGCCTATGCTTGCCTGCAGGAATCTCTGTTCTGGCCTATTCTGGCCTGCAGGACTCTCCGTTCGGGCCTATTCTGGCCTGCAGGACTCTGTTTGGGCCTATGCTTGCCTACGGGAATCTCCGTTCAGGCGTATGCTAGCCTGCGGGACTCTCCGTTTGGGCGTATCCTTGCCTGCGGGACTCTGTTCGGGCCTCTTCTTGCCCGCACGGCTCCTCTACTCGGGCCTATTTTTGCCTGTGGGACTCTATTGGGGCCTATTCTTGCCTCCGACAATCTCCGTTCGGGCCTATTCTGGCCTGCGGTACTCTTCGTTCGGGCCTAGGCTTCCCTTTGGCAATCTCCGTTCAGGTGTATGCTGGCCTGCAGGACTCTGTTCGGGCCTTTGGTTGCTTTCGGAAATCCCCGTACTGGCCTATTCTGGCCTGCGGAATTCTGTTCGGGGCTATTCTTGCTCCGGGAATCTCTGTTCGGGACTATTCTGGCCTGTGGGACTCTGTTCGGGCCCATGCCTGCCTGCGGGGCTCTCTGTTCAGGTCTTTTTCGCCTACAGGACTCTCCGTTCGGGCCTATTCTCTGGAGTGGGACTTTAGTCGGGCCTACTCTTGCCTACGGTGCTCCTCTATTCTTGCCTCTGGGATTCTGTTCGGGCCTATTCTTGTCTGCGGGACTCTCCGTTTGAGCCTATTCTTGCCTGTGGGTTCTCCGTTCAGGGCTACTCTTGCCAGCGAGACTCTGTTCGTGCCTCATCTTGCCTGCATGGCTGCTCTACTCGGGCCTACTCTTGCCTGCGGGACTCTGTTCGGGCCTATCCTTGCTCTGGGAAACTCCGTTCGGGCATACCCTGGCCTGCGGGACTCCGTTCGGGCCTATTCTGGCCTGTGGGACTCTGTTTGGGCCTATGCTTGCCTACGGGAATCTCCGTTCAGGCGTATGCTGGCCTGCGGTATTCTCAATTTGGGCATATTCTCTCGCCTCCGGGACTTTCCTTTGGGCCTATTCTCGCCTGTGCAACTCTCCGTTCGGGCCTATTCTTGCCTGCGGGACTCTCCGTTCCGGCCTATTCTTGCCTGCGGGTCTCTCCGTTCGGGACAATTCTGACCTGCAAAACTCTCCGTTCGGACCTAATCTAGCCCCTGGGAGTCTCCTTTGGGGTCTCCTGTTGCGTGCGGGGCTGCTCCATTCCAGCCTTTTGTGCTTACGGAGCTCCGATATTCGGTCCTGTTCTAGCATGCGGAGCTCCGCTACTCAGGCCTGATTGTGCGTGCGGGGCTCTGCTACTCGGGCCTGTTGGTGCATGCGGGGCTCCACTACTTGGGCCTGTTCTTGCATGCGGGGCTCCGCTACTCGGGTCTGTTCGTGCTTGCAGGGCTCTGCTACTCGGGCCTGTTCGTGCGTGCGGGGCTCCGCTATTCAGGCCTGATAGTGTGTGCAGGGCTCCTCTATTCAGGCCTGTCCTTCCCTGCGGGACTCTATTCGGGCCTATACTTCCCTGCGGGACTCTGTTCGGGCCTATTCTGGCCTGCGAGACCCTCCGTTCGCCCCCATTGTGGTCTGCGGGACCCTCGTTCGGGCCCATTCTCACCTTCGAGACCCTCTGTTCGGGCTTTTCTGGCCTGCGGGACTCTCCGTTCGGGCCTATTCTTGTGAGCGGGTCTCTATTCGGGCCTATTTTTGCCTAAGGGCTCCTCTATTCGGGCCTATTCTGGCCTGCGGGACTCTCCGTTCGGGCCTATTCTCACCTGGGGAACTCTCCGTTCGGGCCTTTCTGGCCTTCGGGACTCTGTTCGGGTCTCTTCTTGCCAGCGGGGCTCTTCGTTTGGGCCTATTCTTGCCTGCAGAACTCTGTTCGGGCCTCTTCTTGCCTGCACAGCCCCTCTACTGGGGCCTATTTTTGCCTGCGGGACTCTGTCCAGGCCTATTGTTGCCCCCGGAAAACTCCGTTCAGTCCTATTCTGGCTTGTGGGACTCTGTTCGGGCCTATGCTTGCCTGCGGGAATCTCCTTTCAGGGTTATGCTGACCTGTGGGATTCTCAGTTTGGGCGTATTCTCGCCTGCAGGACATCTCTTCGGGCCTATTCTCGCCCGCGGGACCCTCCGTTCGGTCGTTTCTGGCCTGCGGGACTCTCCATTCGGGCCTAATCTTGGGAGCGGGAGCGGGACTCTACTCGGGCCTATTCTTGCCTAGGGGCCTCTTCTATTCGTGCTTCTTCTTGCCAGTGGGACTCTGTTCAGGCCCGTTCTTGCCTGCAGGATTCTGCGTTCGGGCTTATTCTTGCTTGCCGGACAGTGTTCGGGCGTCTTGTTGCCTGCACGGCTCCTCTACTCGGGCCTCATTTTGCCTTCGGGACACCGTTCGGGTCTATTCTTGGTCCGGGAATCTCCGTTCGGGCCTATGCTCGCCTGCTGGACTCTGTTCGGGCCTATGCTTGCCTGCGGGAATGACCGTTCGGGCCTATGTTTCCCTGCGGGACTGACCGTTCGGGCCTTTCTGACCTTCGGGACTCTGTTCGTGTCTCTTCTTGCCAGCGGGGCTCTTCGTTTGGGCCTATTCTTGCCTGCAGAACTCTGTTCGGGCCTCTTCTTGCCTGCACAGCCCCTCTACTCGGGCCTATTTTTGCCTGCGGGTCTCTGTCCAGGCCTATTGTTGCCCCCGGAAAACTCCGTTCGGTCCTATTCTGGCTTGTGGGACTCTGTTCGGGCCTATGCTTGCCTGCGGGAATCTCCTTTCAGGGTTATGCTGACCTGTGGGATTCTCAGTTTGGGCGTATTCTCGCCTGCAGGACATCTCTTCGGGCCTATTCTCGCCCGCGGGACCCTCCGTTCGGTCGTTTCTGGCCTGCGGGACTCTCCGTTCGGGCCTAATCTTGCCTGCAGGATTCTGCGTTCGGGCTTACTCTTGCTTGCCGGACAGGGTTCGGGCATCTTCTTTCCTGCACGGCTCCTCTACTCGGGCCTCATTTTGCCTTCGGGACACCGTTCGGGTCTATTCTTGGTCCGGGAATCTCCGTTCGGGCCTATGCTGGCTTGCTGGACTCTGTTCGGGTCTATGCTTGCCTGCGGGAATGACCGTTCGGGCCTATGTTGGCCTGCGGGACTCTCCGTTCGGGCCATTCTGGCCTGCGGGACTCTCCGTTCGGGCCTATTCTCTGGAGCGGGACTTTACTCGGGCCTATTCTTGCCTCCGGGCCTCCTCTATTCTTGCCTATTCTTGCCTCCGGGAATCTCCGTTCTGGCCTGTTCGGGCCTGCAGGACTCTGTTCGGGCCTATGCTTGCCTGCAGGAATCTCTGTTCCGCCCTACTCTGGCCTGCGGGACTCTCCGTTCAGGCCTATTCTGGCCTGCGGGACTCTGTTCGGGCCTATTCTTGCTCCGGGAATCGCCGGTCGGGCGTACCCTGGCTTGCGGGACTCTGTTCGGGCCTATGCTTGCCTGCAGGAATCTCTGTTCTGGCCTATTCTGGCCTGCAGGACTCTCCGTTCGGGCCTATTCTGGCCTGCAGGACTCTGTTTGGGCCTATGCTTGCCTACGGGAATCTCCGTTCAGGCGAATGCTGGCCTGCGGGTCTCTCTGTTCGGGCCTATTCTTGCCTGCGGGTCTCTCCGTTCGTGCCTATTCTTGCCTGCGGGACTCTCCGTTTGGGCGTATCCTTGCCTGCGGGACTCTGTTCGGGCCTCTTCTTGCCCGCACGGCTCCTCTACTCGGGCCTATTTTTGCCTGTGGGACTCTATTGGGGCCTATTCTTGCCTCCGACAATCTCCGTTCGGGCCTATTCTGGCCTGCGGGACTCTTCGTTCGGGCCTAGGCTTCCCTTTGGCAATCTCCGTTCAGGCGTATGCTGGCCTGCGGGACTCTGTTCGGGCCTTTGGTTGCTTTCGGAAATCCCCGTTCTGGCCTATTCTGGCCTGCGGAATTCTGTTCGGGGCTATTCTTGCTCCGGGAATCTCTGTTCGGGACTATTCTGGCCTGTGGGACTCTGTTCGGGCCCATGCCTGCCTGCGGGGCTCTCTGTTCAGGCCTTTTTCGCCTACGGGACTCTCCGTTCGGGCCTATTCTCTGGAGCGGGACTTTAGTCGGGCCTACTCTTGCCTACGGGGCTCCTCTATTCTTGCCTCTGGGATTCTGTTCGGGCCTATTCTTGTCTGCGGGACTCTCCGTTTGAGCCTATTCTTGCCTGTGGGTTCTCCGTTCAGGGCTACTCTTGCCAGCGGGACTCTGTTCGTGCCTCATCTTGCCTGCATGGCTGCTCTACTCGGGCCTACTCTTGCCTGTGGGACTCTGTTCGGGCCTATCCTTCCTCTGGGAATCTCCGTTCAGGCATACCCTGGCCTGCGGGACTCCGTTCGGGCCTATTCTGGCCTGTGGGACTCTGTTTGGGCCTATGCTTGCCTGCAGGAATCTCTGTTCCGGCCTATTGTGGCCTGCAGGACTCCCCGTTCGGGCCTATTGTGGCCTGCGGGACTCTGTTTGGGCCTATGCTTGCCTACGGGAATCTCCGTTCAGGCGTATGCTGGCCTGCGGTATTCTCAATTTGGGCATATTCTCTCGCCTCCGGGACTTTCCTTTGGGCCTATTCTCGCCTGCGCATCTCTCCGTTCGGGCCTATTCTTGCCTGCGGGACTCTCCGTTCCGGCCTATTCTTGCCTGCGGGTCTCTCCGTTCGGGACAATTCTGACCTGCAAAACTCTCCGTTCGGATCTAATCTAGCCTCTGGGAGTCTCCTTTGGGGTCTCCTGTTGCGTGCGGGGCTGCTCCATTCCAGCCTTTTGTGCTTACGGAGCTCCGATATTCGGTCCTGTTCTAGCATGCGGAGCTCCGCTACTCAGGCCTGATTGTGCGTGCGGGGCTCCGCTACTCGGGCCTGTTGGTGCATGCGGGGCTCCACTACTTGGGCCTGTTCTTGCATGCGGGGCTCCGCTACTCGGGTCTGTTCGTGCTTGCAGGGCTCTGCTACTCAGGCCTGTTCGTGCGTGCGGGGCTCCGCTATTCAGGCCTGATAGTGTGTGCGGGGCTCCTCTATTCAGGCCTGTCCTTCCCTGCGGGACTCTATTCGGGCCTATACTTCCCTGCGGGACTCTGTTCGGGCCTATTCTGGCCTGTGAGACCCTCCGTTCGCCCCTATCGTGGTCTGCGGGACCCTCGTTCGGGCCCATTCTCGCCTTCGAGACCCTCTGTTCGGGCTTTTCTGGCCTGCGGGACTCTCCGTTCGGGCCTATTCTTGTGAGCGGGTCTCTATTCGGGCCTATTTTTGCCTAAGGGCTCCTCTATTCGGGCCTATTCTGGCCTGCGGGACTCTCCGTTCGGGCCTATTCTCACCTGGGGAACTCTCCGTTCGGGCCTTTCTGGCCTTCGGGACTCTGTTCGGGTCTCTTCTTGCCAGCGGGGCTCTTCGTTTGGGCCTATTCTTGCCTGCAGAACTCTGTTCGGGCCTCTTCTTGCCTGCACAGCCCCTCTACTCGGGCCTATTTTTGCCTGCGGGACTCTGTCCAGGCCTATTGTTGCCCCCGGAAAACTCCGTTCAGTCCTATTCTGGCTTGTGGGACTCTGTTCGGGCCTATGCTTGCCTGCGGGAATCTCCTTTCAGGGTTATGCTGACCTGTGGGATTCTCAGTTTGGGCGTATTCTCGCCTGCAGGACATCTCTTCGGGCCTATTCTCGCCCGCGGGACCCTCCGTTCGGTCGTTTCTGGCCTGCGGGACTCTCCATTCGGGCCTAATCTTGGGAGCGGGAGCGGGACTCTACTCGGGCCTATTCTTGCCTAGGGGCCTCTTCTATTCGTGCTTCTTCTTGCCAGTGGGACTCTGTTCAGGCCCGTTCTTGCCTGCAGGATTCTGCGTTCGGGCTTATTCTTGCTTGCCGGACAGTGTTCGGGCGTCTTGTTGCCTGCACGGCTCCTCTACTCGGGCCTCATTTTGCCTTCGGGACACCGTTCGGGTCTATTCTTGGTCCGGGAATCTCCGTTCGGGCCTATGCTCGCCTGCTGGACTCTGTTCGGGCCTATGCTTGCCTGCGGGAATGACCGTTCGGGCCTATGTTTCCCTGCGGGACTGACCGTTCGGGCCTTTCTGACCTTCGGGACTCTGTTCGTGTCTCTTCTTGCCAGCGGGGCTCTTCGTTTGGGCCTATTCTTGCCTGCAGAACTCTGTTCGGGCCTCTTCTTGCCTGCACAGCCCCTCTACTCGGGCCTATTTTTGCCTGCGGGTCTCTGTCCAGGCCTATTGTTGCCCCCGGAAAACTCCGTTCGGTCCTATTCTGGCTTGTGGGACTCTGTTCGGGCCTATGCTTGCCTGCGGGAATCTCCTTTCAGGGTTATGCTGACCTGTGGGATTCTCAGTTTGGGCGTATTCTCGCCTGCAGGACATCTCTTCGGGCCTATTCTCGCCCGCGGGACCCTCCGTTCGGTCGTTTCTGGCCTGCGGGACTCTCCGTTCGGGCCTAATCTTGCCTGCAGGAATCTGCGTTCGGGCTTACTCTTGCTTGCCGGACAGGGTTCGGGCGTCTTGTTGCCTGCACGGCTCCTCTACTCGGGCCTCATTTTGCCTTCGGGACACCGTTCGGGTCTATTCTTGGTCCGGGAATCTCCGTTCGGGCCTATGCTGGCCTGCTGGACTCTGTTCGGGCCTATGCTTGCCTGCGGGAATGACCGTTCAGGCCTATGTTGGCCTGCGGGACTCTCCGTTCGGGCCATTCTGGCCTGCGGGACTCTCCGTTCGGGCCTATTCTCTGGAGCGGGACTTTACTTGGGCCTATTCTTGCCTCCGGGCCTCCTCTATTTTTGCCTATTCTTGCCTCCGGGAATCTCCGTTCTGGCCTGTTCGGGTTGCAGGACTCTGTTCGGGCCTATGCTTGCCTGCAGGAATCTCTGTTCCACCCTACTCTGGCCTGCGGGACTCTCCGTTCAGGCCTATTCTGGCCTGCGGGACTCTGTTCGGGCCTATTCTTGCTCCGGGAATCGCCGGTCGGGCGTACCCTGGCTTGCGGGACTCTGTTCGGGCCTATGCTTGCCTGCAGGAATCTCTGTTCTGGCCTATTCTGGCCTGCAGGACTCTCCGTTCGGGCCTATTCTGGCCTGCAGGACTCTGTTTGGGCCAATGCTTGCCTACGGGAATCTCCGTTCAGGCGTATGCTGGCCTGCGGGTCTCTCCGTTCGGGCCTATTCTTGCCTGCGGGACTCTCCGTTTGGGCGTATCCTTGCCTGCGGGACTCTGTTCGGGCCTCTTCTTGCCCGCACGGCTCCTCTACTCGGGCCTATTTTTGCCTGTGGGACTCTATTGGGGCCTATTCTTGCCTCCGACAATCTCCGTTCGGGCCTATTCTGGCCTGCGGGACTCTTCGTTCGGGCCTAGGCTTCCCTTTGGCAATCTCCGTTCAGGCGTATGCTGGCCTGCAGGACTCTGTTCGGGCCTTTGGTTGCTTTCGGAAATCCCCGTACTGGCCTATTCTGGCCTGCGGAATTCTGTTCGGGGCTATTCTTGCTCCGGGAATCTCTGTTCGGGACTATTCTGGCCTGTGGGACTCTGTTCGGGCCCATGCCTGCCTGCGGGGCTCTCTGTTCAGGTCTTTTTCGCCTACAGGACTCTCCGTTCGGGCCTATTCTCTGGAGTGGGACTTTAGTCGGGCCTACTCTTGCCTACGGTGCTCCTCTATTCTTGCCTCTGGGATTCTGTTCGGGCCTATTCTTGTCTGCGGGACTCTCCGTTTGAGCCTATTCTTGCCTGTGGGTTCTCCGTTCAGGGCTACTCTTGCCAGCGAGACTCTGTTCGTGCCTCATCTTGCCTGCATGGCTGCTCTACTCGGGCCTACTCTTGCCTGCGGGACTCTGTTCGGGCCTATCCTTGCTCTGGGAAACTCCGTTCGGGCATACCCTGGCCTGCGGGACTCCGTTCGGGCCTATTCTGGCCTGCGGGACTCTGTTTGGGCCTATGCTTGCCTACGGGAATCTCCGTTCAGGCGTATGCTGGCCTGCGGTATTCTCAATTTGGGCATATTCTCTCGCCTCCGGGACTTTCCTTTGGGCCTATTCTCGCCTGTGCAACTCTCCGTTCGGGCCTATTCTTGCCTGCGGGTCTCTCCGTTCGGGACAATTCTGACCTGCAAAACTCTCCGTTCGGACCTAATCTAGCCTCTGGGAGTCTCTTTTGGGGTCTCCTGTTGCGTGCGGGGCTGCTCCATTCCAGCCTTTTGTGCTTACGGAGCTCCGATATTCGGTCCTGTTCTAGCATGCGGAGCTCCGCTACTCAGGCCTGATTGTGCGTGCGGGGCTCTGCTACTCGGGCCTGTTGGTGCATGCGGGGCTCCACTACTTGGGCCTGTTCTTGCATGCGGGGCTCCGCTACTCGGGTCTGTTCGTGCTTGCAGGGCTCTGCTACTCGGGCCTGTTCGTGCGTGCGGGGCTCCGCTATTCAGGCCTGATAGTGTGTGCGGGGCTCCTCTATTCAGGCCTGTCCTTCCCTGCGGGACTCTATTCGGGCCTATACTTCCCTGCGGGACTCTGTTCGGGCCTATTCTGGCCTGCGAGACCCTCCGTTCGCCCCCATTGTGGTCTGCGGGACCCTCGTTCGGGCCCATTCTCACCTTCGAGACCCTCTGTTCGGGCTTTTCTGGCCTGCGGGACTCTCCGTTCGGGCCTATTCTTGTGAGCGGGTCTCTATTCCGGCCTATTTTTGCCTAAGGGCTCCTCTATTCAGGCCTATTCTGGCCTGCGGGACTCTCCGTTCGGGCCTATTCTCACCTGGGGAACTCTCCGTTCGGACCTTTCTGACCTTCGGGACTCTGTTCGTGTCTCTTCTTGCCAGCGGGGCTCTTCGTTTGGGCCTATTCTTGCCTGCAGGACTCTGTTCGGGCCTCTTCTTGCCTGCACAGCCCCTCTACTCGGGCCTATTTTTGCCTGCGGGTCTCTGTCCAGGCCTATTGTTGCCCCCGGAAAACTCCGTTCGGTCCTATTCTGGCTTGTGGGACTCTGTTCGGGCCTATGCTTGCCTGCGGGAATCTCCTTTCAGGGTTATGCTGACCTGTGGGATTCTCAGTTTGGGCGTATTCTCGCCTGCAGGACATCTCTTCGGGCCTATTCTCGCCCGCGGGACCCTCCGTTCGGTCGTTTCTGGCCTGCGGGACTCTCCGTTCGGGCCTAATCTTGCCTGCAGGATTCTGCGTTCGGGCTTATTCTTGCTTGCCGGACAGGGTTCGGGCGTCTTGTTGCCTGCACGGCTCCTCTACTCGGGCCTCATTTTGCCTTCGGGACACCGTTCGGGTCTATTCTTGGTCCGGGAATCTCCGTTCGGGCCTATGCTGGCCTGCTGGACTCTGTTCGGGCCTATGCTTGCCTGCGGGACTCTCCGTTCGGGCCTTTCTTGCCTGCGGGACTCTCCGTTAGGGACTATTCTCTGGAGCGGGACTTTACTCGGGCCTATTCTTGCCTCCGGGCCTCCTCTATTCTTGCCTATTCTTGCCTCCGGGAATCTCCGTTCTGGCCTGTTCGGGCCTGCAGGACTCTGTTCGGGCCTATGCTTGCCTGCAGGAATCTCTGTTCCGCCCTACTCTGGCCTGCGGGACTCTCCGTTCGGGCGTATTCTGGCCTGCGGGACTCTGATCGGGCCTATTCTTAGTCCGGGAATCTCCGTTCGGGAGTACCCTGGTTTGCGGGACTCTGTTCGGGCCTATGCTTGCCTGCAGGAATCTCTGTTCTGGCCTATTCTGGCCTGCAGGACTCTCCGTTCGGGCCTATTCTGGCCTGCAGGACTCTGTTTGGGCCTATGCTTGCCTGCGGGAATCTCCTTTCAGGGTTATGCTGACCTGTGGGATTCTCAGTTTGGGCGTATTCTCGCCTGCAGGACATCTCTTCGGGCCTATTCTCGCCCTCGGGACCCTCCGTTCGGTCGTTTCTGGCCTGCGGGACTCTCCGTTCGGGCCTAATCTTGCCTGCAGGATTCTGCGTTCGGGCTTACTCTTGCTTGCCGGACAGGGTTCGGCCGTCTTCTTTCCTGCACGGCTCCTCTACTCGGGCCTCATTTTGCCTTCGGGACACCGTTCGGGTCTATTCTTGGTCCGGGAATCTCCGTTCGGGCCTATGCTGGCTTGCTGGACTCTGTTCGGGCCTATGCTTGCCTGCGGGAATGACCGTTCGGGCCTATGTTGGCCTGCGGGACTCTCCGTTCGGGCCATTCTGGCCTGCGGGACTCTCCGTTCGGGCCTATTCTCTGGAGCGGGACTTTACTCGGGCCTATTCTTGCCTCCGGGCCTCCTCTATTCTTGCCTATTCTTGCCTCCGGGAATCTCCGTTCTGGCCTGTTCGGGCCTGCGGGACTCTGTTCGGGCCTATGCTTGCCTGCAGGAATCTCTGTTCCGCCCTACTCTGGCCTGCGGGACTCTCCGTTCAGGCCTATTCTGGCCTGCGGGACTCTGTTCGGGCCTATTCTTGCTCCGGGAATCGCCGGTCGGGCGTACCCTGGCTTGCGGGACTCTGTTCGGGCCTATGCTTGCCTGCAGGAATCTCTGTTCTGGCCTATTCTGGCCTGCAGGACTCTCCGTTCGGGCCTATTCTGGCCTGCAGGACTCTGTTTGGGCCTATGCTTGCCTACGGGAATCTCCGTTCAGGCGTATGCTGGCCTGCGGGTCTCTCTGTTCGGGCCTATTCTTGCCTGCGGGACTCTCCGTTTGGGCGTATCCTTGCCTGCGGGACTCTGTTCGGGCCTCTTCTTGCCCGCACGGCTCCTCTACTCGGGCCTATTTTTGCCTGTGGGACTCTATTGGGGCCTATTCTTGCCTCCGACAATCTCCGTTCGGGCCTATTCTGGCCTGCGGGACTCTTCGTTCGGGCCTAGGCTTCCCTTTGGCAATCTCCGTTCAGGCGTATGCTGGCCTGCGGGACTCTGTTCGGGCCTTTGGTTGCTTTCGGAAATCCCCGTTCTGGCCTATTCTGGCCTGCGGAATTCTGTTCGGGGCTATTCTTGCTCCGGGAATCTCTGTTCGGGACTATTCTGGCCTGTGGGACTCTGTTCGGGCCCATGCCTGCCTGCGGGGCTCTCTGTTCAGGCCTTTTTCGCCTACGGGACTCTCCGTTCGGGCATATTCTCTGGAGCGGGACTTTAGTCGGGCCTACTCTTGCCTACGGGGCTCCTCTATTCTTGCCTCTGGGATTCTGTTCGGGCCTATTCTTGTCTGCGGGACTCTCCGTTTGAGCCTATTCTTGCCTGTGGGTTCTCCGTTCAGGGCTACTCTTGCCAGCGGGACTCTGTTCGTGCCTCATCTTGCCTGCATGGCTGCTCTACTCGGGCCTACTCTTGCCTGTGGGACTCTGTTCGGGCCTATCCTTGCTCTGGGAATCTCCGTTCGGGCATACCCTGGCCTGCGGGACTCCGTTCGGGCCTATTCTGGCCTGTGGGACTCTGTTTGGGCCTATGCTTGCCTGCAGGAATCTCTGTTCCGGCCTATTGTGGCCTGCAGGACTCCCCGTTCGGGCCTATTGTGGCCTGCGGGACTCTGTTTGGGCCTATGCTTGCCTACGGGAATCTCCGTTCAGGCGTATGCTGGCCTGCGGTATTCTCAATTTGGGCATATTCTCTCGCCTCCGGGACTTTCCTTTGGGCCTATTCTCGCCTGCGCATCTCTCCGTTCCGGCCTATTCTTGCCTGCGGGTCTCTCCGTTCGGGACAATTCTGACCTGCAAAACTCTCCGTTCGGATCTAATCTAGCCTCTGGGAGTCTCCTTTGGGGTCTCCTGTTGCGTGCGGGGCTGCTCCATTCCAGCCTTTTGTGCTTACGGAGCTCCGATATTCGGTCCTGTTCTAGCATGCGGAGCTCCGCTACTCAGGCCTGATTGTGCGTGCGGGGCTCCGCTACTCGGGCCTGTTGGTGCATGCGGGGCTCCACTACTTGGGCCTGTTCTTGCATGCGGGGCTCCGCTACTCGGGTCTGTTCTTGCTTGCAGGGCTCTGCTACTCAGGCCTGTTCGTGCGTGCGGGGCTCCGCTATTCAGGCCTGATAGTGTGTGCGGGGCTCCTCTATTCAGGCCTGTCCTTCCCTGCGGGACTCTATTCGGGCCTATACTTCCCTGCGGGACTCTGTTCGGGCCTATTCTGGCCTGCGAGACCCTCCGTTCGCCCCTATTGTGGTCTGCGGGACCCTCGTTCGGGCCCATTCTCGCCTTCGAGACCCTCTGTTCGGGCTTTTCTGGCCTGCGGGACTCTCCGTTCGGGCCTATTCTTGTGAGCGGGTCTCTATTCGGGCCTATTTTTGCCTAAGGGCTCCTCTATTCGGGCCTATTCTGGCCTGCGGGACTCTCCGTTCGGGCCTATTCTCACCTGGGGAACTCTCCGTTCGGGCCTTTCTGGCCTTCGGGACTCTGTTCGGGTCTCTTCTTGCCAGCGGGGCTCTTCGTTTGGGCCTATTCTTGCCTGCAGAACTCTGTTCGGGCCTCTTCTTGCCTGCACAGCCCCTCTACTCGGGCCTATTTTTGCCTGCGGGACTCTGTCCAGGCCTATTGTTGCCCCCGGAAAACTCCGTTCAGTCCTATTCTGGCTTGTGGGACTCTGTTCGGGCCTATGCTTGCCTGCGGGAATCTCCTTTCAGGGTTATGCTGACCTGTGGGATTCTCAGTTTGGGCGTATTCTCGCCTGCAGGACATCTCTTCGGGCCTATTCTCGCCCGCGGGACCCTCCGTTCGGTCGTTTCTGGCCTGCGGGACTCTCCATTCGGGCCTAATCTTGGGAGCGGGAGCGGGACTCTACTCGGGCCTATTCTTGCCTAGGGGCCTCTTCTATTCGTGCTTCTTCTTGCCAGTGGGACTCTGTTCAGGCCCGTTCTTGCCTGCAGGATTCTGCGTTCGGGCTTATTCTTGCTTGCCGGACAGTGTTCGGGCGTCTTGTTGCCTGCACGGCTCCTCTACTCGGGCCTCATTTTGCCTTCGGGACACCGTTCGGGTCTATTCTTGGTCCGGGAATCTCCGTTCGGGCCTATGCTCGCCTGCTGGACTCTGTTCGGGCCTATGCTTGCCTGCGGGAATGACCGTTCGGGCCTATGTTTCCCTGCGGGACTGACCGTTCGGGCCTTTCTGACCATCGGGACTCTGTTCGTGTCTCTTCTTGCCAGCGGGGCTCTTCGTTTGGACCTATTCTTGCCTGCAGGACTCTGTTCGGGCCTCTTCTTGCCTGCACAGCCCCTCTACTCGGGCCTATTTTTGCCTGCAGGACTCTGTCCAGGCCTATTGTTGCCCCCGGAAAACTCCGTTCGGTCCTATTCTGGCTTGTGGGACTCTGTTCGGGCCTATGCTTGCCTGCGGGAATCTCCTTTCAGGGTTATGCTGACCTGTGGGATTCTCAGTTTGGGCGTATTCTCGCCTGCAGGACATCTCTTCGGGCCTATTCTCGCCCGCGGGACCCTCCGTTCGGTCGTTTCTGGCCTGCGGGACTCTCCGTTCGGGCCTAATCTTGCCTGCAGGAATCTGCGTTCGGGCTTACCCTTGCTTGTCGGACAGGGTTCGGGCGTCTTGTTGCCTGCACGGCTCCTCTACTCGGGCCTCATTTTGCCTTCGGGACACCGTTCGGGTCTATTCTTGGTCCGGGAATCTCCGTTCGGGCCTATGCTGGCCTGCTGGACTCTGTTCGGGCCTATGCTTGCCTGCGGGAATGACCGTTCAGGCCTATGTTGCCCTGCGGGACTCTCCGTTCGGGCCATTCTGGCCTGCGGGACTCTCCGTTCGGGCCTATTCTCTGGAGCGGGACTTTACTTGGGCCTATTCTTGCCTCCGGGCCTCCTCTATTCTTGCCTATTCTTGCCTCCGGGAATCTCCGTTCTGGCCTGTTCGGGCCTGCAGGACTCTGTTCGGGCCTATGCTTGCCTGCAGGAATCTCTGTTCCGCCCTACTCTGGCCTGCGGGACTCTCCGTTCAGGCCTATTCTGGCCTGCGGGACTCTGTTCGGGCCTATTCTTGCTCCGGGAATCGCCGGTCGGGCGTACCCTGTCTTGCGGGACTCTGTTCGGGCCTATGCTTGCCTGCAGGAATCTCTGTTCTGGCCTATTCTGGCCTGCAGGACTCTCCGTTCGGGCCTATTCTGGCCTGCAGGACTCTGTTTGGGCCTATGCTTGCCTACGGGAATCTCCGTTCAGGCGTATGCTGGCCTGCGGGTCTCTCCATTCGGGCCTATTCTTGCCTGCGGGACTCTCCGTTTGGGCGTATCCTTGCCTGCGGGACTCTGTTCGGGCCTCTTCTTGCCCGCACGGCTCCTCTACTCGGGCCTATTTTTGCCTGTGGGACTCTATTGGGGCCTATTCTTGCCTCCGACAATCTCCGTTCGGGCCTATTCTGGCCTGCGGGACTCTTCGTTCGGGCCTAGGCTTCCCTTTGGCAATCTCCGTTCAGGCGTATGCTGGCCTGCAGGACTCTGTTCGGGCCTTTGGTTGCTTTCGGAAATCCCCGTACTGGCCTATTCTGGCCTGCGGAATTCTGTTCGGGGCTATTCTTGCTCCGGGAATCTCTGTTCGGGACTATTCTGGCCTGTGGGACTCTGTTCGGGCCCATGCCTGCCTGCGGGGCTCTCTGTTCAGGTCTTTTTCGCCTACAGGACTCTCCGTTCGGGCCTATTCTCTGGAGTGGGACTTTAGTCGGGCCTACTCTTGCCTACGGTGCTCCTCTATTCTTGCCTCTGGGATTCTGTTCGGGCCTATTCTTGTCTGCGGGACTCTCCGTTTGAGCCTATTCTTGCCTGTGGGTTCTCCGTTCAGGGCTACTCTTGCCAGCGAGACTCTGTTCGTGCCTCATCTTGCCTGCATGGCTGCTCTACTCGGGCCTACTCTTGCCTGCGGGACTCTGTTCGGGCCTATCCTTGCTCTGGGAAACTCCGTTCGGGCATACCCTGGCCTGCGGGACTCCGTTCGGGCCTATTCTGGCCTGCGGGACTCTGTTTGGGCCTATGCTTGCCTACGGGAATCTCCGTTCAGGCGTATGCTGGCCTGCGGTATTCTCAATTTGGGCATATTCTCTCGCCTCCGGGACTTTCCTTTGGGCCTATTCTCGCCTGTGCAACTCTCCTTTCGGGCCTATTCTTGCCTGCGGGACTCTCCGTTCCGGCCTATTCTTGCCTGCGGGTCTCTCCGTTCGGGACAATTCTGACCTGCAAAACTCTCCGTTCGGACCTAATCTAGCCTCTGGGAGTCTCCTTTGGGGTCTCCTGTTGCGTGCGGGGCTGCTCCATTCCAGCCTTTTGTGCTTACGGAGCTCCGATATTCGGTCCTGTTCTAGCATGCGGAGCTCCGCTACTCAGGCCTGATTGTGCGTGCGGGGCTCTGCTACTCGGGCCTGTTGGTGCATGCGGGGCTCCACTACTTGGGCCTGTTCTTGCATGCGGGGCTCCGCTACTCGGGTCTGTTTGTGCTTGCAGGGCTCTGCTACTCGGGCCTGTTCGTGCGTGCGGGGCTCCGCTATTCAGGCCTGATAGTGTGTGCGGGGCTCCTCTATTCAGGCCTGTCCTTCCCTGCGGGACTCTATTCGGGCCTATACTTCCCTGCGGGACTCTGTTCGGGCCTATTCTGGCCTGCGAGACCCTCCGTTCGCCCCCATTGTGGTCTGCGGGACCCTCGTTCGGGCCCATTCTCGCCTTCGAGACCCTCTGTTCGGGCTTTTCTGGCCTGCGGGACTCTCCGTTCGGGCCTATTCTTGTGAGCGGGTCTCTATTCCGGCCTATTTTTGCCTAAGGGCTCCTCTATTCGGGCCTATTCTGGCCTGCGGGACTCTCCGTTCGGGCCTATTCTCACCTGGGGAACTCTCCGTTCGGACCTTTCTGACCTTCGGGACTCTGTTCGTGTCTCTTCTTGCCAGCGGGGCTCTTCGTTTGGGCCTATTCTTGCCTGCAGGACTCTGTTCGGGCCTCTTCTTGCCTGCACAGCCCCTCTACTCGGGCCTATTTTTGCCTGCGGGTCTCTGTCCAGGCCTATTGTTGCCCCCGGAAAACTCCGTTCGGTCCTATTCTGGCTTGTGGGACTCTGTTCGGGCCTATGCTTGCCTGCGGGAATCTCCTTTCAGGGTTATGCTGACCTGTGGGATTCTCAGTTTGGGCGTATTCTCGCCTGCAGGACATCTCTTCGGGCCTATTCTCGCCCGCGGGACCCTCCGTTCGGTCGTTTCTGGCCTGCGGGACTCTCCGTTCGGGCCTAATCTTGCCTGCAGGATTCTGCGTTCGGGCTTATTCTTGCTTGCCGGACAGGGTTCGGGCGTCTTGTTGCCTGCACGGCTCCTCTACTCGGGCCTCATTTTGCCTTCGGGACACCGTTCGGGTCTATTCTTGGTCCGGGAATCTCCGTTCGGGCCTATGCTGGCCTGCTGGACTCTGTTCGGGCCTATGCTTGCCTGCGGGACTCTCCGTTCGGTCCTTTCTTGCCTGCGGGACTCTCCGTTAGGGACTATTCTCTGGAGCGGGACTTTACTCGGGCGTATTCTTGCCTCCGGGCCTCCTCTATTCTTGCCTATTCTTGCCTCCGGGAATCTCCGTTCTGGCCTGTTCGGGCCTGCGGGACTCTGTTCGGGCCTATGCTTGCCTGCAGGAATCTCTGTTCCGCCCTACTCTGGCCTGCGGGACTCTCCGTTCGGGCGTATTCTGGCCTGCGGGACTCTGATCGGGCCTATTCTTAGTCCGGGAATCTCCGTTCGGGAGTACCCTGGTTTGCGGGACTCTGTTCGGGCCTATGCTTGCCTGCAGGAATCTCTGTTCTGGCCTATTCTGGCCTGCAGGACTCTCCGTTCGGGCCTATTCTGGCCTGCAGGACTCTGTTTGGGCCTATGCTTGCCTGCGGGAATCTCCTTTCAGGGTTATGCTGACCTGTGGGATTCTCAGTTTGGGCGTATTCTCGCCTGCAGGACATCTCTTCGGGCCTATTCTCGCCCGCGGGACCCTCCGTTCGGTCGTTTCTGGCCTGCGGGACTCTCCGTTCGGGCCTAATCTTGCCTGCAGGATTCTGCGTTCGGGCTTACTCTTGCTTGCCGGACAGGGTTCGGGCGTCTTCTTTCCTGCACGGCTCCTCTACTCGGGCCTCATTTTGCCTTCGGGACACCGTTCGGGTCTATTCTTGGTCCGGGAATCTCCGTTCGGGCCTATGCTGGCCTGCTGGACTCTGTTCGGGCCTATGCTTGCCTGCGGGAATGACCGTTCGGGCCTATGTTGGCCTGCGGAACTCTCCGTTCGGGCCATTCTGGCCTGCGGGACTCTCCGTTCGGGCCTATTCTCTGGAGCGGGACTTTACTCGGGCCTATTCTTGCCTCCGGGCCTCCTCTATTCTTGCCTATTCTTGCCTCCGGGAATCTCCGTTCTGGCCTGTTCGGGCCTGCGGGACTCTGTTCGGGCCTATGCTTGCCTGCAGGAATCTCTGTTCCGCCCTACTCTGGCCTGCGGGACTCTCCGTTCAGGCCTATTCTGGCCTGCGGGACTCTGTTCGGGCCTATTCTTGCTCCGGGAATCGCCGGTCGGGCGTACCCTGGCTTGCGGGACTCTGTTCGGGCCTATGCTTGCCTGCAGGAATCTCTGTTCTGGCCTATTCTGGCCTGCAGGACTCTCCGTTCGGGCCTATTCTGGCCTGCAGGACTCTGTTTGGGCCTATGCTTGCCTACGGGAATCTCCGTTCAGGCGTATGCTGGCCTGCGGGTCTCTCTGTTCGGGCCTATTCTTGCCTGCGGGTCTCTCCGTTCGTGCCTATTCTTGCCTGCGGGACTCTCCGTTTGGGCGTATCCTTGCCTGCGGGACTCTGTTCGGGCCTCTTCTTGCCCGCACGGCTCCTCTACTCGGGCCTATTTTTGCCTGTGGGACTCTATTGGGGCCTATTCTTGCCTCCGACAATCTCCGTTCGGGCCTATTCTGGCCTGCGGGACTCTTCGTTCGGGCCTAGGCTTCCCTTTGGCAATCTCCGTTCAGGCGTATGCTGGCCTGCGGGACTCTGTTCGGGCCTTTGGTTGCTTTCGGAAATCCCCGTTCTGGCCTATTCTGGCCTGCGGAATTCTGTTGGGGGCTATTCTTGCTCCGGGAATCTCTGTTCGGGACTATTCTGGCCTGTGGGACTCTGTTCGGGCCCATGCCTGCCTGCGGGGCTCTCTGTTCAGGCCTTTTTCGCCTACGGGACTCTCCGTTCGGGCCTATTCTCTGGAGCGGGACTTTAGTCGGGCCTACTCTTGCCTACGGGGCTCCTCTATTCTTGCCTCTGGGATTCTGTTCGGGCCTATTCTTGTCTGCGGGACTCTCCGTTTGAGCCTATTCTTGCCTGTGGGTTCTCCATTCAGGGCTACTCTTGCCAGCGGGACTCTGTTCGTGCCTCATCTTGCCTGCATGGCTGCTCTACTCGGGCCTACTCTTGCCTGCGGGACTCTGTTCGGGCCTATCCTTGCTCTGGGAATCTCCGTTCGGGCATACCCTGGCCTGCGGGACTCCGTTCGGGCCTATTCTGGCCTGTGGGACTCTGTTTGGGCCTATGCTTGCCTGCAGGAATCTCTGTTCCGGCCTATTGTGGCCTGCAGAACTCCCCGTTCGGGCCTATTGTGGCCTGCGGGACTCTGTTTGGGCCTATGCTTGCCTACGGGAATCTCCGTTCAGGCGTATGCTGGCCTGCGGTATTCTCAATTTGGGCATATTCTCTCGCCTCCGGGACTTTCCTTTGGGCCTATTCTCGCCTGCGCATCTCTCCGTTCGGGCCTATTCTTGCCTGCGGGACTCTCCGTTCCGGCCTATTCTTGCCTGCGGGTCTCTCCGTTCGGGACAATTCTGACCTGCAAAACTCTCCGTTCGGATCTAATCTAGCCTCTGGGAGTCTCCTTTGGGGTCTCCTGTTGCGTGCGGGGCTGCTCCATTCCAGCCTTTTGTGCTTACGGAGCTCCGATATTCGGTCCTGTTCTAGCATGCGGAGCTCCGCTACTCAGGCCTGATTGTGCGTGCGGGGCTCCGCTACTCGGGCCTGTTGGTGCATGCGGGGCTCCACTACTTGGGCCTGTTCTTGCATGCGGGGCTCCGCTACTCGGGTCTGTTCGTGCTTGCAGGGCTCTGCTACTCAGGCCTGTTCGTGCGTGCGGGGCTCCGCTATTCAGGCCTGATAGTGTGTGCGGGGCTCCTCTATTCAGGCCTGTCCTTCCCTGCGGGACTCTATTCGGGCCTATACTTCCCTGCGGGACTCTGTTCGGGCCTATTCTGGCCTGCGAGACCCTCCGTTCGCCCCTATCGTGGTCTGCGGGACCCTCGTTCGGGCCCATTCTCGCCTTCGAGACCCTCTGTTCGGGCTTTTCTGGCCTGCGGGACTCTCCGTTCGGGCCTATTCTTGTGAGCGGGTCTCTATTCCGGCCTATTTTTGCCTAAGGGCTCCTCTATTCGGGCCTATTCTGGCCTGCGGGACTCTCCGTTCGGGCCTATTCTCACCTGGGGAACTCTCCGTTCGGACCTTTCTGACCTTCGGGACTCTGTTCGTGTCTCTTCTTGCCAGCGGGGCTCTTCGTTTGGGCCTATTCTTGCCTGCAGGACTCTGTTCGGGCCTCTTCTTGCCTGCACAGCCCCTCTACTCGGGCCTATTTTTGCCTGCGGGTCTCTGTCCAGGCCTATTGTTGCCCCCGGAAAACTCCGTTCGGTCCTATTCTGGCTTGTGGGACTCTGTTCGGGCCTATGCTTGCCTGCGGGAATCTCCTTTCAGGGTTATGCTGACCTGTGGGATTCTCAGTTTGGGCGTATTCTCGCCTGCAGGACATCTCTTCGGGCCTATTCTCGCCCGCGGGACCCTCCGTTCGGTCGTTTCTGGCCTGCGGGACTCTCCGTTCGGGCCTAATCTTGCCTGCAGGATTCTGCGTTCGGGCTTATTCTTGCTTGCCGGACAGGGTTCGGGCGTCTTGTTGCCTGCACGGCTCCTCTACTCGGGCCTCATTTTGCCTTCGGGACACCGTTCGGGTCTATTCTTGGTCCGGGAATCTCCGTTCGGGCCTATGCTGGCCTGCTGGACTCTGTTCGGGCCTATGCTTGCCTGCGGGACTCTCCGTTCGGGCCTTTCTTGCCTGCGGGACTCTCCGTTAGGGACTATTCTCTGGAGCGGGACTTTACTCGGGCGTATTCTTGCCTCCGGGCCTCCTCTATTCTTGCCTATTCTTGCCTCCGGGAATCTCCGTTCTGGCCTGTTCGGGCCTGCGGGACTCTGTTCGGGCCTATGCTTGCCTGCAGGAATCTCTGTTCCGCCCTACTCTGGCCTGCGGGACTCTCCGTTCGGGCGTATTCTGGCCTGCGGGACTCTGATCGGGCCTATTCTTAGTCCGGGAATCTCCGTTCGGGAGTACCCTGGTTTGCGGGACTCTGTTCGGGCCTATGCTTGCCTGCAGGAATCTCTGTTCTGGCCTATTCTGGCCTGCAGGACTCTCCGTTCGGGCCTATTCTGGCCTGCAGGACTCTGTTTGGGCCTATGCTTGCCTGCGGGAATCTCCTTTCAGGGTTATGCTGACCTGTGGGATTCTCAGTTTGGGCGTATTCTCGCCTGCAGGACATCTCTTCGGGCCTATTCTCGCCCGCGGGACCCTCCGTTCGGTCGTTTCTGGCCTGCGGGACTCTCCGTTCGGGCCTAATCTTGCCTGCAGGATTCTGCGTTCGGGCTTACTCTTGCTTGCCGGACAGGGTTCGGGCGTCTTCTTTCCTGCACGGCTCCTCTACTCGGGCCTCATTTTGCCTTCGGGACACCGTTCGGGTCTATTCTTGGTCCGGGAATCTCCGTTCGGGCCTATGCTGGCCTGCTGGACTCTGTTCGGGCCTATGCTTGCCTGCGGGAATGACCGTTCGGGCCTATGTTGGCCTGCGGGACTCTCCGTTCGGGCCATTCTGGCCTGCGGGACTCTCCGTTCGGGCCTATTCTCTGGAGCGGGACTTTACTCGGGCCTATTCTTGCCTCCGGGCCTCCTCTATTCTTGCCTATTCTTGCCTCCGGGAATCTCCGTTCTGGCCTGTTCGGGCCTGCGGGACTCTGTTCGGGCCTATGCTTGCCTGCAGGAATCTCTGTTCCGCCCTACTCTGGCCTGCGGGACTCTCCGTTCAGGCCTATTCTGGCCTGCGGGACTCTGTTCGGGCCTATTCTTGCTCCGGGAATCGCCGGTCGGGCGTACCCTGGCTTGCGGGACTCTGTTCGGGCCTATGCTTGCCTGCAGGAATCTCTGTTCTGGCCTCTTCTGGCCTGCAGGACTCTCCGTTCGGGCCTATTCTGGCCTGCAGGACTCTGTTTGGGCCTATGCTTGCCTACGGGAATCTCCGTTCAGGCGTATGCTGGCCTGCGGGTCTCTCTGTTCGGGCCTATTCTTGCCTGCGGGTCTCTCCGTTCGTGCCTATTCTTGCCTGCGGGACTCTCCGTTTGGGCGTATCCTTGCCTGCGGGACTCTGTTCGGGCCTCTTCTTGCCCGCACGGCTCCTCTACTCGGGCCTATTTTTGCCTGTGGGACTCTATTGGGGCCTATTCTTGCCTCCGACAATCTCCGTTCGGGCCTATTCTGGCCTGCGGGACTCTTCGTTCGGGCCTAGGCTTCCCTTTGGCAATCTCCGTTCAGGCGTATGCTGGCCTGCGGGACTCTGTTCGGGCCTTTGGTTGCTTTCGGAAATCCCCGTTCTGGCCTATTCTGGCCTGCGGAATTCTGTTGGGGGCTATTCTTGCTCCGGGAATCTCTGTTCGGGACTATTCTGGCCTGTGGGACTCTGTTCGGGCCCATGCCTGCCTGCGGGGCTCTCTGTTCAGGCCTTTTTCGCCTACGGGACTCTCCGTTCGGGCCTATTCTCTGGAGCGGGACTTTAGTCGGGCCTACTCTTGCCTACGGGGCTCCTCTATTCTTGCCTCTGGGATTCTGTTCGGGCCTATTCTTGTCTGCGGGACTCTCCGTTTGAGCCTATTCTTGCCTGTGGGTTCTCCATTCAGGGCTACTCTTGCCAGCGGGACTCTGTTCGTGCCTCATCTTGCCTGCATGGCTGCTCTACTCGGGCCTACTCTTGCCTGCGGGACTCTGTTCGGGCCTATCCTTGCTCTGGGAATCTCCGTTCGGGCATACCCTGGCCTGCGGGACTCCGTTCGGGCCTATTCTGGCCTGTGGGACTCTGTTTGGGCCTATGCTTGCCTGCAGGAATCTCTGTTCCGGCCTATTGTGGCCTGCAGGACTCCCCGTTCGGGCCTATTGTGGCCTGCGGGACTCTGTTTGGGCCTATGCTTGCCTACGGGAATCTCCGTTCAGGCGTATGCTGGCCTGCGGTATTCTCAATTTGGGCATATTCTCTCGCCTCCGGGACTTTCCTTTGGGCCTATTCTCGCCTGCGCATCTCTCCGTTCGGGCCTATTCTTGCCTGCGGGACTCTCCGTTCCGGCCTATTCTTGCCTGCGGGTCTCTCCGTTCGGGACAATTCTGACCTGCAAAACTCTCCGTTCGGATCTAATCTAGCCTCTGGGAGTCTCCTTTGGGGTCTCCTGTTGCGTGCGGGGCTGCTCCATTCCAGCCTTTTGTGCTTACGGAGCTCCGATATTCGGTCCTGTTCTAGCATGCGGAGCTCCGCTACTCAGGCCTGATTGTGCGTGCGGGGCTCCGCTACTCGGGCCTGTTGGTGCATGCGGGGCTCCACTACTTGGGCCTGTTCTTGCATGCGGGGCTCCGCTACTCGGGTCTGTTCGTGCTTGCAGGGCTCTGCTACTCAGGCCTGTTCGTGCGTGCGGGGCTCCGCTATTCAGGCCTGATAGTGTGTGCGGGGCTCCTCTATTCAGGCCTGTCCTTCCCTGCGGGACTCTATTCGGGCCTATACTTCCCTGCGGGACTCTGTTCGGGCCTATTCTGGCCTGCGAGACCCTCCGTTCGCCCCTATCGTGGTCTGCGGGACCCTCGTTCGGGCCCATTCTCGCCTTCGAGACCCTCTGTTCGGGCTTTTCTGGCCTGCGGGACTCTCCGTTCGGGCCTATTCTTGTGAGCGGGTCTCTATTCGGGCCTATTTTTGCCTAAGGGCTCCTCTATTCGGGCCTATTCTGGCCTGCGGGACTCTCCGTTCGGGCCTATTCTCACCTGGGGAACTCTCCGTTCGGGCCTTTCTGGCCTTCGGGACTCTGTTCGGGTCTCTTCTTGCCAGCGGGGCTCTTCGTTTGGGCCTATTCTTGCCTGCAGAACTCTGTTCGGGCCTCTTCTTGCCTGCACAGCCCCTCTACTCGGGCCTATTTTTGCCTGCGGGACTCTGTCCAGGCCTATTGTTGCCCCCGGAAAACTCCGTTCAGTCCTATTCTGGCTTGTGGGACTCTGTTCGGGCCTATGCTTGCCTGCGGGAATCTCCTTTCAGGGTTATGCTGACCTGTGGGATTCTCAGTTTGGGCGTATTCTCGCCTGCAGGACATCTCTTCGGGCCTATTCTCGCCCACGGGACCCTCCGTTCGGTCGTTTCTGGCCTGCGGGACTCTCCATTCGGGCCTAATCTTGGGAGCGGGAGCGGGACTCTACTCGGGCCTATTTTTGCCTAGGGGCCTCTTCTATTCGTGCTTCTTCTTGCCAGTGGGACTCTGTTCAGGCCCGTTCTTGCCTGCAGGATTCTGCGTTCGGGCTTATTCTTGCTTGCCGGACAGTGTTCGGGCGTCTTGTTGCCTGCACGGCTCCTCTACTCGGGCCTCATTTTGCCTTCGGGACACCGTTCGGGTCTATTCTTGGTCCGGGAATCTCCGTTCGGGCCTATGCTCGCCTGCTGGACTCTGTTCGGGCCTATGCTTGCCTGCGGGAATGACCGTTCGGGCCTATGTTTCCCTGCGGGACTGACCGTTCGGGCCTTTCTAACCTTCGGGACTCTGTTCGTGTCTCTTCTTGCCAGCGGGGCTCTTCGTTTGGGCCTATTCTTGCCTGCAGAACTCTGTTCAGGCCTCTTCTTGCCTGCACAGCCCCTCTACTCGGGCCTATTTTTGCCTGCGGGTCTCTGTCCAGGCCTATTGTTGCCCCCGGAAAACTCCGTTCGGTCCTATTCTGGCTTGTGGGACTCTGTTCGGGCCTATGCTTGCCTGCGGGAATCTCCTTTCAGGGTTATGCTGACCTGTGGGATTCTCAGTTTGGGCGTATTCTCGCCTGCAGGACATCTCTTCGGGCCTATTCTCGCCCGCGGGACCCTCCGTTCGGTCGTTTCTGGCCTGCGGGACTCTCCGTTCGGGCCTAATCTTGCCTGCAGGAATCTGCGTTCGGGCTTACTCTTGCTTGCCGGACAGGGTTCGGGCGTCTTCTTGCCTGCACGGCTCCTCTACTCGGGCCTCATTTTGCCTTCGGGACACCGTTCGGGTCTATTCTTGGTCCGGGAATCTCCGTTCGGGCCTATGCTGGCCTGCTGGACTCTGTTCGGGCCTATGCTTGCCTGCGGGAATGACCGTTCAGGCCTATGTTGGCCTGCGGGACTCTCCGTTCGGGCCATTCTGGCCTGCGGGACTCTCCGTTCGGGCCTATTCTCTGGAGCGGGACTTTACTTGGGCCTATTCTTGCCTCCGGGCCTCCTCTATTCTTGCCTATTCTTGCCTCCGGGAATCTCCGTTCTGGCCTGTTCGGGCCTGCAGGACTCTGTTCGGGCCTATGCTTGCCTGCAGGAATCTCTGTTCCGCCCTACTCTGGCCTGCGGGACTCTCCGTTCAGGCCTATTCTGGCCTGCGGGACTCTGTTCGGGCCTATTCTTGCTCCGGGAATCGCCGGTCGGGCGTACCCTGTCTTGCGGGACTCTGTTCGGGCCTATGCTTGCCTGCAGGAATCTCTGTTCTGGCCTATTCTGGCCTGCAGGACTCTCCGTTCGGGCCTATTCTGGCCTGCAGGACTCTGTTTGGGCCTATGCTTGCCTACGGGAATCTCCGTTCAGGCGTATGCTGGCCTGCGGGTCTCTCCGTTCGGGCCTATTCTTGCCTGCGGGACTCTCCGTTTGGGCGTATCCTTGCCTGCGGGACTCTGTTCGGGCCTCTTCTTGCCCGCACGGCTCCTCTACTCGGGCCTATTTTTGCCTGTGGGACTCTATTGGGGCCTATTCTTGCCTCCGACAATCTCTGTTCGGGCCTATTCTGGCCTGCGGGACTCTTCGTTCGGGCCTAGGCTTCCCTTTGGCAATCTCCGTTCAGGCGTATGCTGGCCTGCAGGACTCTGTTCGGGCCTTTGGTTGCTTTCGGAAATCCCCGTACTGGCCTATTCTGGCCTGCGGAATTCTGTTGGGGGCTATTCTTGCTCCGGGAATCTCTGTTCGGGACTATTCTGGCCTGTGGGACTCTGTTCGGGCCCATGCCTGCCTGCGGGGCTCTCTGTTCAGGTCTTTTTCGCCTACAGGACTCTCCGTTCGGGCCTATTCTCTGGAGTGGGACTTTAGTCGGGCCTACTCTTGCCTACGGTGCTCCTCTATTCTTGCCTCTGGGATTCTGTTCGGGCCTATTCTTGTCTGCGGGACTCTCCGTTTGAGCCTATTCTTGCCTGTGGGTTCTCCGTTCAGGGCTACTCTTGCCAGCGAGACTCTGTTCGTGCCTCATCTTGCCTGCATGGCTGCTCTACTCGGGCCTACTCTTGCCTGCGGGACTCTGTTCGGGCCTATCCTTGCTCTGGGAAACTCCGTTCGGGCATACCCTGGCCTGCGGGACTCCGTTCGGGCCTATTCTGGCCTGCGGGACTCTGTTTGGGCCTATGCTTGCCTACGGGAATCTCCGTTCAGGCGTATGCTGGCCTGCGGTATTCTCAATTTGGGCATATTCTCTCGCCTCCGGGACTTTCCTTTGGGCCTATTCTCGCCTGTGCAACTCTCCGTTCGGGCCTATTCTTGCCTGCGGGACTCTCCGTTCCGGCCTATTCTTGCCTGCGGGTCTCTCCGTTCGGGACAATTCTGACCTGCAAAACTCTCCGTTCGGACCTAATCTAGCCTCTGGGAGTCTCCTTTGGGGTCTCCTGTTGCGTGCGGGGCTGCTCCATTCCAGCCTTTTGTGCTTACGGAGCTCCGATATTCGGTCCTGTTCTAGCATGCGGAGCTCCGCTACTCAGGCCTGATTGTGCGTGCGGGGCTCTGCTACTCGGGCCTGTTGGTGCATGCGGGGCTCCACTACTTGGGCCTGTTCTTGCATGCGGGGCTCCGCTACTCGGGTCTGTTCGTGCTTGCAGGGCTCTGCTACTCGGGCCTGTTCGTGCGTGCGGGGCTCCGCTATTCAGGCCTGATAGTGTGTGCGGGGCTCCTCTATTCAGGCCTGTCCTTCCCTGCGGGACTCTATTCGGGCCTATACTTCCCTGCGGGACTCTGTTCGGGCCTATTCTGGCCTGCGAGACCCTCCGTTCGCCCCCATTGTGGTCTGCGGGACCCTCGTTCGGGCCCATTCTCACCTTCGAGACCCTCTGTTCGGGCTTTTCTGGCCTGCGGGACTCTCCGTTCGGGCCTATTCTTGTGAGCGGGTCTCTATTCCGGCCTATTTTTGCCTAAGGGCTCCTCTATTCGGGCCTATTCTGGCCTGCGGGACTCTCCGTTCGGGCCTATTCTCACCTGGGGAACTCTCCGTTCGGACCTTTCTGACCTTCGGGACTCTGTTCGTGTCTCTTCTTGCCAGCGGGGCTCTTCGTTTGGGCCTATTCTTGCCTGCAGGACTCTGTTCGGGCCTCTTCTTGCCTGCACAGCCCCTCTACTCGGGCCTATTTTTGCCTGCGGGTCTCTGTCCAGGCCTATTGTTGCCCCCGGAAAACTCCGTTCGGTCCTATTCTGGCTTGTGGGACTCTGTTCGGGCCTATGCTTGCCTGCGGGAATCTCCTTTCAGGGTTATGCTGACCTGTGGGATTCTCAGTTTGGGCGTATTCTCGCCTGCAGGACATCTCTTCGGGCCTATTCTCGCCCGCGGGACCCTCCGTTCGGTCGTTTCTGGCCTGCGGGACTCTCCGTTCGAGCCTAATCTTGCCTGCAGGATTCTGCGTTCGGGCTTACTCTTGCTTGTCGGACAGGGTTCGGGCGTCTTCTTTCCTGCACGGCTCCTCTACTCGGGCCTCATTTTGCCTTCGGGACACCGTTCGGGTCTATTCTTGGTCCGGGAATCTCCGTTCGGGCCTATGCTGGCTTGCTGGACTCTGTTCGGGCCTATGCTTGCCTGCGGGAATGACCGTTTGGGCCTGTGTTGGCCTGCGGGACTCTCCGTTCGGGCCATTCTGGCCTGCAGGACTCTGTTTGGGCCTATGCTTGCCTACGGGAATCTCCGTTCAGGCGTATGCTGGCCTGCGGGTCTCTCCGTTCGGGCCTATTCTTGCCTCTGGGACTCTCTGTTTGGGCGTATCCTTGCCTGCGGGACTCTATTCGGGCCTCTTCTTGCCCGCACGGCTCCTCTACTCGGGCCTATTTTTGCCTGTGGGACTCTATTGGGGCCTATTCTTGCCTCCGACAATCTCTGTTCGGGCCTATTCTGGCCTGCGGGACTCTTCGTTCGGGCCTAGGCTTCCCTTTGGCAATCTCCGTTCAGGCGTATGCTGGCCTGCGGGACTCTGTTCGGGCCTTTGGTTGCTTTCGGAAATCCCCGTTCTGGCCTGCGGAATTCTGTTCGGGGCTATTCTTGCTCCGGGAATCTCTGTTCGGGACTATTCTGGCCTGTGGGACTCTGTTCGGGCCCATGCCTGCCTGCGGGGCTCTCTGTTCAGGCCTTTTTCGCCTACGGGACTCTCCGTTCGGGCCTATTCTCTGGAGCGGGACTTTAGTCGGGCCTACTCTTGCCTACGGGGCTCCTCTATTCTTGCCTCTGGGATTCTGTTCGGGCCTATTCTTGTCTGCGGGACTCTCCGTTTGAGCCTATTCTTGCCTGTGGGTTCTCCGTTCAGGGCTACTCTTGCCAGCGGGACTCTGTTCGTGCCTCATCTTGCCTGCATGGCTGCTCTACTCGGGCCTACTCTTGCCTGTGGGACTCTGTTCGGGCCTATCCTTGCTCTGGGAATCTCCGTTCGGGCATACCCTGGCCTGCGGGACTCCGTTCGGGCCTATTCTGGCCTGTGGGACTCTGTTTGGGCCTATGCTTGCCTGCAGGAATCTCTGTTCCGGCCTATTGTGGCCTGCAGGACTCCCCGTTCGGGCCTATTGTGGCCTGCGGGACTCTGTTTGGGCCTATGCTTGCCTACGGGAATCTCCGTTCAGGCGTATGCTGGCCTGCGGTATTCTCAATTTGGGCATATTCTCTCGCCTCCGGGACTTTCCTTTGGGCCTATTCTCGCCTGCGCATCTCTCCGTTCCGGCCTATTCTTGCCTGCGGGTCTCTCCGTTCGGGACAATTCTGACCTGCAAAACTCTCCGTTCGGATCTAATCTAGCCTCTGGGAGTCTCCTTTGGGGTCTCCTGTTGCGTGCGGGGCTGCTCCATTCCAGCCTTTTGTGCTTACGGAGCTCCGATATTCGGTCCTGTTCTAGCATGCGGAGCTCCGCTACTCAGGCCTGATTGTGCGTGCGGGGCTCCGCTACTCGGGCCTGTTGGTGCATGCGGGGCTCCACTACTTGGGCCTGTTCTTGCATGCGGGGCTCCGCTACTCGGGTCTGTTCGTGCTTGCAGGGCTCTGCTACTCAGGCCTGTTCGTGCGTGCGGGGCTCCGCTATTCAGGCCTGATAGTGTGTGCGGGGCTCCTCTATTCAGGCCTGTCCTTCCCTGCGGGACTCTATTCGGGCCTATACTTCCCTGCGGGACTCTGTTCGGGCCTATTCTGGCCTGCGAGACCCTCCGTTCGCCCCTATCGTGGTCTGCGGGACCCTCGTTCGGGCCCATTCTCGCCTTCGAGACCCTCTGTTCGGGCTTTTCTGGCCTGCGGGACTCTCCGTTCGGGCCTATTCTTGTGAGCGGGTCTCTATTCGGGCCTATTTTTGCCTAAGGGCTCCTCTATTCGGGCCTATTCTGGCCTGCGGGACTCTCCGTTCGGGCCTATTCTCACCTGGGGAACTCTCCGTTCGGGCCTTTCTGGCCTTCGGGACTCTCTTCGGGTCTCTTCTTGCCAGCGGGGCTCTTCGTTTGGGCCTATTCTTGCCTGCAGAACTCTGTTCGGGCCTCTTCTTGCCTGCACAGCCCCTCTACTCGGGCCTATTTTTGCCTGCGGGACTCTGTCCAGGCCTATTGTTGCCCCCGGAAAACTCCGTTCAGTCCTATTCTGGCTTGTGGGACTCTGTTCGGGCCTATGCTTGCCTGCGGGATTCTCCTTTCAGGGTTATGCTGACCTGTGGGATTCTCAGTTTGGGCGTATTCTCGCCTGCAGGACATCTCTTCGGGCCTATTCTCGCCCGCGGGACCCTCCGTTCGGTCGTTTCTGGCCTGCGGGACTCTCCATTCGGGCCTAATCTTGGGAGCGGGAGCGGGACTCTACTCGGGCCTATTCTTGCCTAGGGGCCTCTTCTATTCGTGCTTCTTCTTGCCAATGGGACTCTGTTCAGGCCCGTTCTTGCCTGCAGGATTCTGCGTTCGGGCTTATTCTTGCTTGCCGGACAGTGTTCGGGCGTCTTGTTGCCTGCACGGCTCCTCTACTCGGGCCTCATTTTGCCTTCGGGACACCGTTCGGGTCTATTCTTGGTCCGGGAATCTCCGTTCGGGCCTATGCTGGCCTGCTGGACTCTGTTCGGGCCTATGCTTGCCTGCGGGAATGACCGTTCAGGCCTATGTTGGCCTGCGGGACTCTCCGTTCGGGCCATTCTGGCCTGCGGGACTCTCCGTTCGGGCCTATTCTCTGGAGCGGGACTTTACTTGGGCCTATTCTTGCCTCCGGGCCTCCTCTATTCTTGCCTATTCTTGCCTCCGGGAATCTCCGTTCTGGCCTGTTCGGGCCTGCAGGACTCTGTTCGGGCCTATGCTTGCCTGCAGGAATCTCTGTTCCGCCCTACTCTGGCCTGCGGGACTCTCCGTTCAGGCCTATTCTGGCCTGCGGGACTCTGTTCGGGCCTATTCTTGCTCCGGGAATCGCCGGTCGGGCGTACCCTGGCTTGCGGGACTCTGTTCGGGCCTATGCTTGCCTGCAGGAATCTCTGTTCTGGCCTATTCTGGCCTGCAGGACTCTCCGTTCGGGCCTATTCTGGCCTGCAGGACTCTGTTTGGGCCTATGCTTGCCTACGGGAATCTCCGTTCAGGCGTATGCTGGCCTGCGGGTCTCTCCGTTCGGGCCTATTCTTGCCTGCGGGACTCTCCGTTTGGGCGTATCCTTGCCTGCGGGACTCTGTTCGGGCCTCTTCTTGCCCGCACGGCTCCTCTACTCGGGCCTATTTTTGCCTGTGGGACTCTATTGGGGCCTATTCTTGCTTCCGACAATCTCCGTTCGGGCCTATTCTGGCCTGCGGGACTCTTCGTTCGGGCCTAGGCTTCCCTTTGGCAATCTCCGTTCAGGCGTATGCTGGCCTGCAGGACTCTGTTCGGGCCTTTGGTTGCTTTCGGAAATCCCCGTACTGGCCTATTCTGGCCTGCGGAATTCTGTTCGGGGCTATTCTTGCTCCGGGAATCTCTGTTCGGGACTATTCTGGCCTGTGGGACTCTGTTCGGGCCCATGCCTGCCTGCGGGGCTCTCTGTTCAGGTCTTTTTCGCCTACAGGACTCTCCGTTCGGGCCTATTCTCTGGAGTGGGACTTTAGTCGGGCCTACTCTTGCCTACGGTGCTCCTCTATTCTTGCCTCTGGGATTCTGTTCGGGCCTATTCTTGTCTGCGGGACTCTCCGTTTGAGCCTATTCTTGCCTGTGGGTTCTCCGTTCAGGGCTACTCTTGCCAGCGAGACTCTGTTCGTGCCTCATCTTGCCTGCATGGCTGCTCTACTCGGGCCTACTCTTGCCTGCGGGACTCTGTTCGGGCCTATCCTTGCTCTGGGAAACTCCGTTCGGGCATACCCTGGCCTGCGGGACTCCGTTCGGGCCTATTCTGGCCTGCGGGACTCTGTTTGGGCCTATGCTTGCCTACGGGAATCTCCGTTCAGGCGTATGCTGGCCTGCGGTATTCTCAATTTGGGCATATTCTCTCGCCTCCGGGACTTTCCTTTGGGCCTATTCTCGCCTGTGCAACTCTCCGTTCGGGCCTATTCTTGCCTGCGGGACTCTCCGTTCCGGCCTATTCTTGCCTGCGGGTCTCTCCGTTCGGGACAATTCTGACCTGCAAAACTCTCCGTTCGGACCTAATCTAGCCTCTGGGAGTCTCCTTTGGGGTCTCCTGTTGCGTGCGGGGCTGCTCCATTCCAGCCTTTTGTGCTTACGGAGCTCCGATATTCGGTCCTGTTCTAGCATGCGGAGCTCCGCTACTCAGGCCTGATTGTGCGTGCGGGGCTCTGCTACTCGGGCCTGTTGGTGCATGCGGGGCTCCACTACTTGGGCCTGTTCTTGCATGCGGGGCTCCGCTACTCGGGTCTGTTCGTGCTTGCAGGGCTCTGCTACTCGGGCCTGTTCGTGCGTGCGGGGCTCCGCTATTCAGGCCTGATAGTGTGTGCGGGGCTCCTCTATTCAGGCCTGTCCTTCCCTGCGGGACTCTATTCGGGCCTATACTTCCCTGCGGGACTCTGTTCGGGCCTATTCTGGCCTGCGAGACCCTCCGTTCGCCCCCATTGTGGTCTGCGGGACCCTCGTTCGGGCCCATTCTCACCTTCGAGACCCTCTGTTCGGGCTTTTCTGGCCTGCGGGACTCTCCGTTCGGGCCTATTCTTGTGAGCGGGTCTCTATTCCGGCCTATTTTTGCCTAAGGGCTCCTCTATTCGGGCCTATTCTGGCCTGCGGGACTCTCCGTTCGGGCCTATTCTCACCTGGGGAACTCTCCGTTCGGACCTTTCTGACCTTCGGGACTCTGTTCGTGTCTCTTCTTGCCAGCGGGGCTCTTCGTTTGGGCCTATTCTTGCCTGCAGGACTCTGTTCGGGCCTCTTCTTGCCTGCACAGCCCCTCTACTCGGGCCTATTTTTGCCTGCAGGTCTCTGTCCAGGCCTATTGTTGCCCCCGGAAAACTCCGTTCGGTCCTATTCTGGCTTGTGGGACTCTGTTCGGGCCTATGCTTGCCTGCGGGAATCTCCTTTCAGGGTTATGCTGACCTGTGGGATTCTCAGTTTGGGCGTATTCTCGCCTGCAGGACATCTCTTCGGGCCTATTCTCGCCCGCGGGACCCTCCGTTCGGTCGTTTCTGGCCTGCGGGACTCTCCGTTCGGGCCTAATCTTTCCTGCAGGATTCTGCGTTCGGGCTTATTCTTGCTTGCCGGACAGGGTTCGGGCGTCTTGTTGCCTGCACGGCTCCTCTACTCGGGCCTCATTTTGCCTTCGGGACACCGTTCGGGTCTATTCTTGGTCCGGGAATCTCCGTTCGGGCCTATGCTGGCCTGCTGGACTCTGTTCGGGCCTATGCTTGCCTGCGGGGCTCTCCGTTCGGGCCTTTCTTGCCTGCGGGACTCTCCGTTAGGGACTATTCTCTGGAGCGGGACTTTACTCGGGCCTATTCTTGCCTCCGGGCCTCCTCTATTCTTGCCTATTCTTGCCTCCGGGAATCTCCGTTCTGGCCTGTTCGGGCCTGCGGGACTCTGTTCGGGCCTATGCTTGCCTGCAGGAATCTCTGTTCCGCCCTACTCTGGCCTGCGGGACTCTCCGTTCGGGCGTATTCTGGCCTGCGGGACTCTGATCGGGCCTATTCTTAGTCCGGGAATCTCCGTTCGGGAGTACCCTGGTTTGCGGGACTCTGTTCGGGCCTATGCTTGCCTGCAGGAATCTCTGTTCTGGCCTATTCTGGCCTGCAGGACTCTCCGTTCGGGCCTATTCTGGCCTGCAGGACTCTGTTTGGGCCTATGCTTGCCTACGGGAATCTCCGTTCAGGCGTATGCTGGCCTGCGGGTCTCTCTGTTCGGGCCTATTCTTGCCTGCGGGTCTCTCCGTTCGTGCCTATTCTTGCCTGCGGGACTCTCCGTTTGGGCGTATCCTTGCCTGCGGGACTCTGTTCGGGCCTCTTCTTGCCCGCACGGCTCCTCTACTCGGGCCTATTTTTGCCTGTGGGACTCTATTGGGGCCTATTCTTGCCTCCGACAATCTCCGTTCGGGCCTATTCTGGCCTGCGGGACTCTTCTTTCGGGCCTAGGCTTCCCTTTGGCAATCTCCGTTCAGGCGTATGCTGGCCTGCGGGACTCTGTTCGGGCCTTTGGTTGCTTTCGGAAATCCCCGTTCTGGCCTATTCTGGCCTGCGGAATTCTGTTCGGGGCTATTCTTGCTCCGGGAATCTCTGTTCGGGACTATTCTGGCCTGTGGGATTCTGTTCGGGCCCATGCCTGCCTGCGGGGCTCTCTGTTCAGGCCTTTTTCGCCTACGGGACTCTCCGTTCGGGCCTATTCTCTGGAGCGGGACTTTAGTCGGGCCTACTCTTGCCTACGGGGCTCCTCTATTCTTGCCTCTGGGATTCTGTTCGGGCCTATTCTTGTCTGCGGGACTCTCCGTTTGAGCCTATTCTTGCCTGTGGGTTCTCCATTCAGGGCTACTCTTGCCAGCGGGACTCTGTTCGTGCCTCATCTTGCCTGCATGGCTGCTCTACTCGGGCCTACTCTTGCCTGTGGGACTCTGTTCGGGCCTATCCTTGCTCTGGGAATCTCCGTTCGGGCATACCCTGGCCTGCGGGACTCCGTTCGGGCCTATTCTGGCCTGTGGGACTCTGTTTGGGCCTATGCTTGCCTGCAGGAATCTCTGTTCCGGCCTATTGTGGCCTGCAGGACTCCCCGTTCGGGCCTATTGTGGCCTGCGGGACTCTGTTTGGGCCTATGCTTGCCTACGGGAATCTCCGTTCAGGCGTATGCTGGCCTGCGGTATTCTCAATTTGGGCATATTCTCTCGCCTCCGGGACTTTCCTTTGGGCCTATTCTCGCCTGCGCATCTCTCCGTTCGGGCCTATTCTTGCCTGCGGGACTCTCCGTTCCGGCCTATTCTTGCCTGCGGGTCTCTCCGTTCGGGACAATTCTGACCTGCAAAACTCTCCGTTCGGATCTAATCTAGCCTCTGGGAGTCTCCTTTGGGGTCTCCTGTTGCGTGCGGGGCTGCTCCATTCCAGCCTTTTGTGCTTACGGAGCTCCGATATTCGGTCCTGTTCTAGCATGCGGAGCTCCGCTACTCAGGCCTGATTGTGCGTGCGGGGCTCCGCTACTCGGGCCTGTTGGTGCATGCGGGGCTCCACTACTTGGGCCTGTTCTTGCATGCGGGGCTCCGCTACTCGGGTCTGTTCGTGCTTGCAGGGCTCTGCTACTCAGGCCTGTTCGTGCGTGCGGGGCTCCGCTATTCAGGCCTGATAGTGTGTGCGGGGCTCCTCTATTCAGGCCTGTCCTTCCCTGCGGGACTCTATTCGGGCCTATACTTCCCTGCGGGACTCTGTTCGGGCCTATTCTGGCCTGCGAGACCCTCCGTTCGCCCCTATCGTGGTCTGCGGGACCCTCGTTCGGGCCCATTCTCGCCTTCGAGACCCTCTGTTCGGGCTTTTCTGGCCTGCGGGACTCTCCGTTCGGGCCTATTCTTGTGAGCGGGTCTCTATTCGGGCCTATTTTTGCCTAAGGGCTCCTCTATTCGGGCCTATTCTGGCCTGCGGGACTCTCCGTTCGGGCCTATTCTCACCTGGGGAACTCTCCGTTCGGGCCTTTCTGGCCTTCGGGACTCTCTTCGGGTCTCTTCTTGCCAGCGGGGCTCTTCGTTTGGGCCTATTCTTGCCTGCAGAACTCTGTTCGGGCCTCTTCTTGCCTGCACAGCCCCTCTACTCGGGCCTATTTTTGCCTGCGGGACTCTGTCCAGGCCTATTGTTGCCCCCGGAAAACTCCGTTCAGTCCTATTCTGGCTTGTGGGACTCTGTTCGGGCCTATGCTTGCCTGCGGGATTCTCCTTTCAGGGTTATGCTGACCTGTGGGATTCTCAGTTTGGGCGTATTCTCGCCTGCAGGACATCTCTTCGGGCCTATTCTCGCCCGCGGGACCCTCCGTTCGGTCGTTTCTGGCCTGCGGGACTCTCCATTCGGGCCTAATCTTGGGAGCGGGAGCGGGACTCTACTCGGGCCTATTCTTGCCTAGGGGCCTCTTCTATTCGTGCTTCTTCTTGCCAATGGGACTCTGTTCAGGCCCGTTCTTGCCTGCAGGATTCTGCGTTCGGGCTTATTCTTGCTTGCCGGACAGTGTTCGGGCGTCTTGTTGCCTGCACGGCTCCTCTACTCGGGCCTCATTTTGCCTTCGGGACACCGTTCGGGTCTATTCTTGGTCCGGGAATCTCCGTTCGGGCCTATGCTGGCCTGCTGGACTCTGTTCGGGCCTATGCTTGCCTGCGGGAATGACCGTTCAGGCCTATGTTGGCCTGCGGGACTCTCCGTTCGGGCCATTCTGGCCTGCGGGACTCTCCGTTCGGGCCTATTCTCTGGAGCGGGACTTTACTTGGGCCTATTCTTGCCTCCGGGCCTCCTCTATTCTTGCCTATTCTTGCCTCCGGGAATCTCCGTTCTGGCCTGTTCGGGCCTGCAGGACTCTGTTCGGGCCTATGCTTGCCTGCAGGAATCTCTGTTCCGCCCTACTCTGGCCTGCGGGACTCTCCGTTCAGGCCTATTCTGGCCTGCGGGACTCTGTTCGGGCCTATTCTTGCTCCGGGAATCGCCGGTCGGGCGTACCCTGGCTTGCGGGACTCTGTTCGGGCCTATGCTTGCCTGCAGGAATCTCTGTTCTGGCCTATTCTGGCCTGCAGGACTCTCCGTTCGGGCCTATTCTGGCCTGCAGGACTCTGTTTGGGCCTATGCTTGCCTACGGGAATCTCCGTTCAGGCGTATGCTGGCCTGCGGGTCTCTCCGTTCGGGCCTATTCTTGCCTGCGGGACTCTCCGTTTGGGCGTATCCTTGCCTGCGGGACTCTGTTCGGGCCTCTTCTTGCCCGCACGGCTCCTCTACTCGGGCCTATTTTTGCCTGTGGGACTCTATTGGGGCCTATTCTTGCCTCCGACAATCTCCGTTCGGGCCTATTCTGGCCTGCGGGACTCTTCGTTCGGGCCTAGGCTTCCCTTTGGCAATCTCCGTTCAGGCGTATGCTGGCCTGCGGGACTCTGTTCGGGCCTTTGGTTGCTTTCGGAAATCCCCGTACTGGCCTATTCTGGCCTGCGGAATTCTGTTCGGGGCTATTCTTGCTCCGGGAATCTCTGTTCGGGACTATTCTGGCCTGTGGGACTCTGTTCGGGCCCATGCCTGCCTGCGGGGCTCTCTGTTCAGGTCTTTTTCGCCTACAGGACTCTCCGTTCGGGCCTATTCTCTGGAGTGGGACTTTAGTCGGGCCTACTCTTGCCTACGGGGCTCCTCTATTCTTGCCTCTGGGATTCTGTTCGGGCCTATTCTTGTCTGCGGGACTCTCCGTTTGAGCCTATTCTTGCCTGTGGGTTCTCCGTTCAGGGCTACTCTTGCCAGCGAGACTCTGTTCGTGCCTCATCTTGCCTGCATGGCTGCTCTACTCGGGCCTACTCTTGCCTGCGGGACTCTGTTCGGGCCTATCCTTGCTCTGGGAAACTCCGTTCGGGCATACCCTGGCCTGCGGGACTCCGTTCGGGCCTATTCTGGCCTGCGGGACTCTGTTTGGGCCTATGCTTGCCTACGGGAATCTCCGTTCAGGCGTATGCTGGCCTGCGGTATTCTCAATTTGGGCATATTCTCTCGCCTCCGGGACTTTCCTTTGGGCCTATTCTCGCCTGTGCAACTCTCCGTTCGGGCCTATTCTTGCCTGCGGGACTCTCCGTTCCGGCCTATTCTTGCCTGCGGGTCTCTCCGTTCGGGACAATTCTGACCTGCAAAACTCTCCGTTCGGACCTAATCTAGCCTCTGGGAGTCTCCTTTGGGGTCTCCTGTTGCGTGCGGGGCTGCTCCATTCCAGCCTTTTGTGCTTACGGAGCTCCGATATTCGGTCCTGTTCTAGCATGCGGAGCTCCGCTACTCAGGCCTGATTGTGCGTGCGGGGCTCTGCTACTCGGGCCTGTTGGTGCATGCGGGGCTCCACTACTTGGGCCTGTTCTTGCATGCGGGGCTCCGCTACTCGGGTCTGTTCGTGCTTGCAGGGCTCTGCTACTCAGGCCTGTTCGTGCGTGCGGGGCTCTGCTATTCAGGCCTGATAGTGTGTGCGGGGCTCCTCTATTCAGGCCTGTCCTTCCCTGCGGGACTCTATTCGGGCCTATACTTCCCTGCGGGACTCTGTTCGGGCCTATTCTGGCCTGCGAGACCCTCCGTTCGCCCCCATTGTGGTCTGCGGGACCCTCGTTCGGGCCCATTCTCACCTTCGAGACCCTCTGTTCGGGCTTTTCTGGCCTGCGGGACTCTCCGTTCGGGCCTATTCTTGTGAGCGGGTCTCTATTCCGGCCTATTTTTGCCTAAGGGCTCCTCTATTCGGGCCTATTCTGGCCTGCGGGACTCTCCGTTCGGGCCTATTCTCACCTGGGGAACTCTCCGTTCGGACCTTTCTGACCTTCGGGACTCTGTTCGTGTCTCTTCTTGCCAGCGGGGCTCTTCGTTTGGGCCTATTCTTGCCTGCAGGACTCTGTTCGGGCCTCTTCTTGCCTGCACAGCCCCTCTACTCGGGCCTATTTTTGCCTGCAGGACTCTGTCCAGGCCTATTGTTGCCCCCGGAAAACTCCGTTCGGTCCTATTCTGGCTTGTGGGACTCTGTTCGGGCCTATGCTTGCCTGCGGGAATCTCCTTTCAGGGTTATGCTGACCTGTGGGATTCTCAGTTTGGGCGTATTCTCGCCTGCAGGACATCTCTTCGGGCCTATTCTCGCCCGCGGGACCCTCCGTTCGGTCGTTTCTGGCCTGCGGGACTCTCCGTTCGGGCCTAATCTTGCCTGCAGGATTCTGCGTTCGGGCTTATTCTTGCTTGCCGGACAGGGTTCGGGCGTCTTGTTGCCTGCACGGCTCCTCTACTCGGGCCTCATTTTGCCTTCGGGACACCGTTCGGGTCTATTCTTGGTCCGGGAATCTCCGTTCGGGCCTATGCTGGCCTGCTGGACTCTGTTCGGGCCTATGCTTGCCTGCGGGACTCTCCGTTCGGGCCTTTCTTGCCTGCGGGACTCTCCGTTAGGGACTATTCTCTGGAGCGGGACTTTACTCGGGCGTATTCTTGCCTCCGGGCCTCCTCTATTCTTGCCTATTCTTGCCTCCGGGAATCTCCGTTCTGGCCTGTTCGGGCCTGCGGGACTCTGTTCGGGCCTATGCTTGCCTGCAGGAATCTCTGTTCCGCCCTACTCTGGCCTGCGGGACTCTCCGTTCGGGCGTATTCTGGCCTGCGGGACTCTGATCGGGCCTATTCTTAGTCCGGGAATCTCCGTTCGGGAGTACCCTGGTTTGCGGGACTCTGTTCGGGCCTATGCTTGCCTGCAGGAATCTCTGTTCTGGCCTATTCTGGCCTGCAGGACTCTCCGTTCGGGCCTATTCTGGCCTGCAGGACTCTGTTTGGGCCTATGCTTGCCTACGGGAATCTCCGTTCAGGCGTATGCTGGCCTGCGGGTCTCTCTGTTCGGGCCTATTCTTGCCTGCGGGTCTCTCCGTTCGTGCCTATTCTTGCCTGCGGGACTCTCCGTTTGGGCGTATCCTTGCCTGCGGGACTCTGTTCGGGCCTCTTCTTGCCCGCACGGCTCCTCTACTCGGGCCTATTTTTGCCTGTGGGACTCTATTGGGGCCTATTCTTGCGTCCGACAATCTCCGTTCGGGCCTATTCTGGCCTGCGGGACTCTTCTTTCGGGCCTAGGCTTCCCTTTGGCAATCTCCGTTCAGGCGTATGCTGGCCTGCGGGACTCTGTTCGGGCCTTTGGTTGCTTTCGGAAATCCCCGTTCTGGCCTATTCTGGCCTGCGGAATTCTGTTCGGGGCTATTCTTGCTCCGGGAATCTCTGTTCGGGACTATTCTGGCCTGTGGGATTCTGTTCGGGCCCATGCCTGCCTGCGGGGCTCTCTGTTCAGGCCTTTTTCGCCTACGGGACTCTCCGTTCGGGCCTATTCTCTGGAGCGGGACTTTAGTCGGGCCTACTCTTGCCTACGGGGCTCCTCTATTCTTGCCTCTGGGATTCTGTTCGGGCCTATTCTTGTCTGCGGGACTCTCCGTTTGAGCCTATTCTTGCCTGTGGGTTCTCCATTCAGGGCTACTCTTGCCAGCGGGACTCTGTTCGTGCCTCATCTTGCCTGCATGGCTGCTCTACTCGGGCCTACTCTTGCCTGTGGGACTCTGTTCGGGCCTATCCTTGCTCTGGGAATCTCCGTTCGGGCATACCCTGGCCTGCGGGACTCCGTTCGGGCCTATTCTGGCCTGTGGGACTCTGTTTGGGCCTATGCTTGCCTGCAGGAATCTCTGTTCCGGCCTATTGTGGCCTGCAGGACTCCCCGTTCGGGCCTATTGTGGCCTGCGGGACTCTGTTTGGGCCTATGCTTGCCTACGGGAATCTCCGTTCAGGCGTATGCTGGCCTGCGGTATTCTCAATTTGGGCATATTCTCTCGCCTCCGGGACTTTCCTTTGGGCCTATTCTCGCCTGCGCATCTCTCCGTTCGGGCCTATTCTTGCCTGCGGGACTCTCCGTTCCGGCCTATTCTTGCCTGCGGGTCTCTCCGTTCGGGACAATTCTGACCTGCAAAACTCTCCGTTCGGATCTAATCTAGCCTCTGGGAGTCTCCTTTGGGGTCTCCTGTTGCGTGCGGGGCTGCTCCATTCCAGCCTTTTGTGCTTACGGAGCTCCGATATTCGGTCCTGTTCTAGCATGCGGAGCTCCGCTACTCAGGCCTGATTGTGCGTGCGGGGCTCCGCTACTCGGGCCTGTTGGTGCATGCGGGGCTCCACTACTTGGGCCTGTTCTTGCATGCGGGGCTCCGCTACTCGGGTCTGTTCGTGCTTGCAGGGCTCTGCTACTCAGGCCTGTTCGTGCGTGCGGGGCTCCGCTATTCAGGCCTGATAGTGTGTGCGGGGCTCCTCTATTCAGGCCTGTCCTTCCCTGCGGGACTCTATTCGGGCCTATACTTCCCTGCGGGACTCTGTTCGGGCCTATTCTGGCCTGCGAGACCCTCCGTTCGCCCCTATCGTGGTCTGCGGGACCCTCGTTCGGGCCCATTCTCGCCTTCGAGACCCTCTGTTCGGGCTTTTCTGGCCTGCGGGACTCTCCGTTCGGGCCTATTCTTGTGAGCGGGTCTCTATTCGGGCCTATTTTTGCCTAAGGGCTCCTCTATTCGGGCCTATTCTGGCCTGCGGGACTCTCCGTTCGGGCCTATTCTCACCTGGGGAACTCTCCGTTCGGGCCTTTCTGGCCTTCGGGACTCTCTTCGGGTCTCTTCTTGCCAGCGGGGCTCTTCGTTTGGGCCTATTCTTGCCTGCAGAACTCTGTTCGGGCCTCTTCTTGCCTGCACAGCCCCTCTACTCGGGCCTATTTTTGCCTGCGGGACTCTGTCCAGGCCTATTGTTGCCCCCGGAAAACTCCGTTCAGTCCTATTCTGGCTTGTGGGACTCTGTTCGGGCCTATGCTTGCCTGCGGGAATCTCCTTTCAGGGTTATGCTGACCTGTGGGATTCTCAGTTTGGGCGTATTCTCGCCTGCAGGACATCTCTTCGGGCCTATTCTCGCCCGCGGGACCCTCCGTTCGGTCGTTTCTGGCCTGCGGGACTCTCCATTCGGGCCTAATCTTGGGAGCGGGAGCGGGACTCTACTCGGGCCTATTCTTGCCTAGGGGCCTCTTCTATTCGTGCTTCTTCTTGCCAGTGGGACTCTGTTCAGGCCCGTTCTTGCCTGCAGGATTCTGCGTTCGGGCTTATTCTTGCTTGCCGGACAGTGTTCGGGCGTCTTGTTGCCTGCACGGCTCCTCTACTCGGGCCTCATTTTGCCTTCGGGACACCGTTCGGGTCTATTCTTGGTCCGGGAATCTCCGTTCGGGCCTATGCTGGCCTGCTGGACTCTGTTCGGGCCTATGCTTGCCTGCGGGAATGACCGTTCGGGCCTATGTTGGCCTGCGGGACTCTCCGTTCGGGCCTATTCTCTGGAGCGGGACTTTACTCGGGCCTATTCTTGCCTCCGGGCCTCCTCTATTCTTGCCTATTCTTGCCTCCGGGAATCTCCGTTCTGGCCTGTTCGGGCCTGCGGGACTCTGTTCGGGCCTATGCTTGCCTGCAGGAATCTCTGTTCCGCCCTACTCTGGCCTGCGGGACTCTCCGTTCAGGCCTATTCTGGCCTGCGGGACTCTGTTCGGGCCTATTCTTGCTCCGGGAATCGCCGGTCGGGCGTACCCTGGCTTGCGGGACTCTGTTCGGGCCTATGCTTGCCTGCAGGAATCTCTGTTCTGGCCTATTCTGGCCTGCAGGACTCTCCGTTCGGGCCTATTCTGGCCTGCAGGACTCTGTTTGGGCCTATGCTTGCCTACGGGAATCTCCGTTCAGGCGTATGCTGGCCTGCGGGTCTCTCCGTTCGGGCCTATTCTTGCCTGCGGGACTCTCCGTTTGGGCGTATCCTTGCCTGCGGGACTCTGTTCGGGCCTCTTCTTGCCCGCACGGCTCCTCTACTCGGGCCTATTTTTACCTGTGGGACTCTATTGGGGCCTATTCTTGCCTCCGACAATCTCCGTTCGGGCCTATTCTGGCCTGCGGGACTCTTCGTTCGGGCCTAGGCTTCCCTTTGGCAATCTCCGTTCAGGCGTATGCTGGCCTGCGGGACTCTGTTCGGGCCTTTGGTTGCTTTCGGAAATCCCCGTTCTGGCCTATTCTGGCCTGCGGAATTCTGTTCGGGGCTATTCTTGCTCCGGGAATCTCTGTTCGGGACTATTCTGGCCTGTGGGACTCTGTTCGGGCCCATGCCTGCCTGCGGGGCTCTCTGTTCAGGCCTTTTTCGCCTACGGGACTCTCCGTTCGGGCCTATTCTCTGGAGTGGGACTTTAGTCGGGCCTACTCTTGCCTACGGGGCTCCTCTATTCCTGCCTCTGGGATTCTGTTCGGGCCTATTCTTGTCTGCGGGACTCTCCGTTTGAGCCTATTCTTGCCTGTGGGTTCTCCGTTCAGGGCTACTCTTGCCAGCGGGACTCTGTTCGTGCCTCATCTTGCCTGCATGGCTGCTCTACTCGGGCCTACTCTTGCCTGCGGGACTCTGTTCGGGCCTATCCTTGCTCTGGGAAACTCCGTTCGGGCATACCCTGGCCTGCGGGACTCCGTTCGGGCCTATTGTGGCCTGCGGGACTCTGTTTGGGCCTATGCTTGCCTGCAGGAATCTCTGTTCCGGCCTATTGTGGCCTGCAGGACTCCCCGTTCGGGCCTATTGTGGCCTGCGGGACTCTGTTTGGGCCTATGCTTGCCTACGGGAATCTCCGTTCAGGCATATGCTGGCCTGCGGTATTCTCAATTTGGGCATATTCTCTCGCCTCCGGGACTTTCCTTTGGGCCTATTCTCGCCTGTGCAACTCTCCGTTCGGGCCTATTCTTGCCTGCGGGACTCTCCGTTCCGGCCTATTCTTGCCTGCGGGTCTCTCCGTTCGGGACAATTCTGACCTGCAAAACTCTCCGTTCGGACCTAATCTAGCCTCTGGGAGTCTCCTTTCGGGTCTCCTGTTGCGTGCGGGGCTGCTCCATTCCAGCCTTTTGTGCTTACGGAGCTCCGATATTCGGTCCTGTTCTAGCATGCGGAGCTCCGCTACTCAGGCCTGATTGTGCGTGCGGGGCTCTGCTACTCGGGCCTGTTGGTGCATGCGGGGCTCCACTACTTGGGCCTGTTCTTGCATGCGGGGCTCCGCTACTCGGGTCTGTTCGTGCTTGCAGGGCTCTGCTACTCGGGCCTGTTCGTGCGTGCGGGGCTCTGCTATTCAGGCCTGATAGTGTGTGCGGGGCTCCTCTATTCAGGCCTGTCCTTCCCTGCGGGACTCTATTCGGGCCTATACTTCCCTGCGGGACTCTGTTCGGGCCTATTCTGGCCTGCGAGACCCTCCGTTCGCCCCCATTGTGGTCTGCGGGACCCTCGTTCGGGCCCATTCTCACCTTCGAGACCCTCTGTTCGGGCTTTTCTGGCCTGCAGGACTCTCCGTTCGGGCCTATTCTTGTGAGCGGGTCTCTATTCCGGCCTATTTTTGCCTAAGGGCTCCTCTATTCGGGCCTATTCTGGCCTGCGGGACTCTCCGTTCGGGCCTATTCTCACCTGGAGAACTCTCCGTTCGGGCCTTTCTGGCCTTCGGGACTCTGTTCGGGTCTCTTCTTGCCAGCGGGGCTCTTCGTTTGGGCCTATTCTTGCCTGCAGAACTCTGTTCGGGCCTCTTCTTGCCTGCACAGCCCCTCTACTCGGGCCTATTTTTGCCTGCGGGTCTCTGTCCAGGCCTATTGTTGCCCCCGGAAAACTCCGTTCGGTCGTATTCTGGCTTGTGGGACTCTGTTCGGGCCTATGCTTGCCTGCGGGAATCTCCTTCCAGGGTTATGCTGACCTGTGGGATTCTCAGTTTGGGCGTATTCTCGCCTGCAGGACATCTCTTCGGGCCTATTCTCGCCCGCGGGACCCTCCGTTCGGTCGTTTCTGGCCTGCGGGACTCTCCGTTCGGGCCTAATCTTGCCTGCAGGAATCTGCGTTCGGGCTTACTCTTGCTTGCCGGACAGGGTTCGGGCGTCTTCTTGCCTGCACGGCTCCTCTACTCGGGCCTCATTTTGCCTTCGGGACACCGTTCGGGTCTATTCTTGGTCCGGGAATCTCCGTTCGGGCCTATGCTGGCCTGCTGGACTCTGTTCGGGCCTATGCTTGCCTGCGGGAATGACCGTTCAGGCCTATGTTGGCCTGCGGGACTCTCCGTTCGGGCCATTCTGGCCTGCGGGACTCTCCGTTCGGGCCTATTCTCTGGAGCGGGACTTTACTTGGGCCTATTCTTGCCTCCGGGCCTCCTCTATTCTTGCCTATTCTTGCCTCCGGGAATCTCCGTTCTGGCCTGTTCGGGCCTGCAGGACTCTGTTCGGGCCTATGCTTGCCTGCAGGAATCTCTGTTCCGCCCTACTCTGGCCTGCGGGACTCTCCGTTCAGGCCTATTCTGGCCTGCGGGACTCTGTTCGGGCCTATTCTTGCTCCGGGAATCGCAGGTCGGGCGTACCCTGGCTTGCGGGACTCTGTTCGGGCCTATGCTTGCCTGCAGGAATCTCTGTTCTGGCCTATTCTGGCCTGCAGGACTCTCCGTTCGGGCCTATTCTGGCCTGCAGGACTCTGTTTGGGCCTATGCTTGCCTACGGGAATCTCCGTTCAGGCGTATGCTGGCCTGCGGGTCTCTCCGTTCGGGCCTATTCTTGCCTGCGGGACTCTCCGTTTGGGCGTATCCTTGCCTGCGGGACTCTGTTCGGGCCTCTTCTTGCCCGCACGGCTCCTCTACTCGGGCCTATTTTTGCCTGTGGGACTCTATTGGGGCCTATTCTTGCCTCCGACAATCTCCGTTCGGGCCTATTCTGGCCTGCGGGACTCTTCGTTCGGGCCTAGGCTTCCCTTTGGCAATCTCCGTTCAGGCGTATGCTGGCCTGCAGGACTCTGTTCGGGCCTTTGGTTGCTTTCGGAAATCCCCGTTCTGGCCTATTCTGGCCTGCGGAATTCTGTTGGGGGCTATTCTTGCTCCGGGAATCTCTGTTCGGGACTATTCTGGCCTGTGGGACTCTGTTCGGGCCCATGCCTGCCTGCGGGGCTCTCTGTTCAGGCCTTTTTCGCCTACGGGACTCTCCGTTCGGGCCTATTCTCTGGAGCGGGACTTTAGTCGGGCCTACTCTTGCCTACGGGGCTCCTCTATTCTTGCCTCTGGGATTCTGTTCGGGCCTATTCTTGTCTGCGGGACTCTCCGTTTGAGCCTATTCTTGCCTGTGGGTTCTCCGTTCAGGGCTACTCTTGCCAGCGGGACTCTGTTCGTGCCTCATCTTGCCTGCATGGCTGCTCTACTCGGGCCTACTCTTGCCTGCGGGACTCTCCGTTCGGGCCTATTCTCACCTGGGGAACTCTCCGTTCGGGCCTTTCTGGCCTTCGGGACTCTCTTCGGGTCTCTTCTTGCCAGCGGGGCTCTTCGTTTGGGCCTATTCTTGCCTGCAGAACTCTGTTCGGGCCTCTTCTTGCCTGCACAGCCCCTCTACTCGGGCCTATTTTTGCCTGCGGGACTCTGTCCAGGCCTATTGTTGCCCCCGGAAAACTCCGTTCAGTCCTATTCTGGCTTGTGGGACTCTGTTCGGGCCTATGCTTGCCTGCGGGAATCTCCTTTCAGGGTTATGCTGACCTGTGGGATTCTCAGTTTGGGCGTATTCTCGCCTGCAGGACATCTCTTCGGGCCTATTCTCGCCCGCGGGACCCTCCGTTCGGTCGTTTCTGGCCTGCGGGACTCTCCATTCGGGCCTAATCTTGGGAGCGGGAGCGGGACTCTACTCGGGCCTATTCTTGCCTAGGGGCCTCTTCTATTCGTGCTTCTTCTTGCCAGTGGGACTCTGTTCAGGCCCGTTCTTGCCTGCAGGATTCTGCGTTCGGGCTTATTCTTGCTTGCCGGACAGTGTTCGGGCGTCTTGTTGCCTGCACGGCTCCTCTACTCGGGCCTCATTTTGCCTTCGGGACACCGTTCGGGTCTATTCTTGGTCCGGGAATCTCCGTTCGGGCCTATGCTCGCCTGCTGGACTCTGTTCGGGCCTATGCTTGCCTGCGGGAATGACCGTTCGGGCCTATGTTTCCCTGCGGGACTGACCGTTCGGGCCTTTCTGACCTTCGGGACTCTGTTCGTGTCTCTTCTTGCCAGCGGGGCTCTTCGTTTGGGCCGATTCTTGCCTGCAGAACTCTGCTCGGGCCTCTTCTTGCCTGCACAGCCCCTCTACTCGGGCCTATTTTTGCCTGCGGGTCTCTGTCCAGGCCTATTGTTGCCCCCGGAAAACTCCGTTCGGTCCTATTCTGGCTTGTGGGACTCTGTTCGGGCCTATTCTGGCCTGCGGGACTCTGTTTGGGCCTATGCTTGCCTACGGGAATCTCTGTTCGGGACTATTCTGGCCTGTGGGACTCTGTTCGGGCCTATTCTGGCCTGCGGGACTCTGTTCGGGCCCATGCCTGCCTGCGGGGCTCTCTGTTCAGGTCTTTTTCGCCTACAGGACTCTCCGTTCGGGCCTATTCTCTGGAGTGGGACTTTAGTCGGGCCTACTCTTGCCTACTGTGCTCCTCTATTCTTGCCTCTGGGATTCTGTTCGGGCCTATTCTTGTCTGCGGGACTCTCCGTTTGAGCCTATTCTTGCCTGTGGGTTCTCCGTTCAGGGCTACTCTTGCCAGCGAGACTCTGTTCGTGCCTCATCTTGCCTGCATGGCTGCTCTACTCGGGCCTACTCTTGCCTGCGGGACTCTGTTCGGGCCTATCCTTGCTCTGGGAAACTCCGTTCGGGCATACCCTGGCCTGCGGGACTCCGTTCGGGCCTATTCTGGCCTGCGGGACTCTGTTTGGGCCTATGCTTGCCTACGGGAATCTCCGTTCAGGCGTATGCTGGCCTGCGGTATTCTCAATTTGGGCATATTCTCTCGCCTCCGGGACTTTCCTTTGGGCCTATTCTCGCCTGTGCAACTCTCCGTTCGGGCCTATTCTTGCCTGCGGGACTCTCCGTTCCGGCCTATTCTTGCCTGCGGGTCTCTCCGTTCGGGACAATTCTGACCTGCAAAACTCTCCGTTCGGACCTAATCTAGC